>NC_090922.1:1163001191-1163304221 GCF_040938575.1 Ambystoma mexicanum
GCACAACCCTTTTCAATTTCGGGTCGATTTCAACAATTTGATGCGTAAAATACATCTAAAAGAATTTTTTGCCAATCCCATTAACGAACTAGAATCTATACAAATGACCAACTATTCAGGTCTAAAAAATCCTTCATCGTTCTGCCCACCCAAATCTACTTTTTCTCCACAATCTAGGATTTTTGAAACAAGAGTCCTACAGGAAATTGAAAAACTCGAAATGAAGAATAGTCGGTTTTTTCACAATCTAAGCCGAAAGGAAACTGATGCCTTAGGGCCCTTTCGAAAAATGAAAAAAATCATAATAAAAAGAGCCGATAAAGGCGGACGCATAGTTATCCAAGACAAAAATGATTATATAGATGAGTGCCTCACTCAATTAAATAATACTATGTATTACAAAAAACTAACGGGAAATCCGAGTAAGAAGCTCTTGGAAACTATAGAATCAAAGTGACTAATGCCAAAGAAAGGAAGTGGATAAGTAGACAAGAGAGTGACTTTTTGATTAATAAAGATGCCAGTACTCCTACGTTTTACTGCTTACCAAAGGTGCATAAAACCTTATCTAAACCCCCTGGACGACCCATAGTAGCAGGGATTAATTCAATTCTAGAACCCCTGTCTAAATATGTAGATCATTATTTAAAGATATACGTATCCCAAATGAAATCGTATCTTAAAGATACCAAAGATGTAATTAAACAATTTGAACATCAGCCATATGACAAATCCTCCCACTATCTGATTACGCTCAATATAGTTTCACTATATACGAATATACCACAGAGAGCTACGCTTGACACCATTGAAGAAATACTTCTGGCCCGGACTGATAATGACCCAGTCCCTACGTCCTTTATACTTTGGTGCCTTGAAATGGCACTAACTCAAAAAAAAATTGAATTCCATGGAGTCTATTACCAACAAATATAAGGAACTGCAATGGGAGCCACTATGGCTCCCAGCGTGGTTAACCTCTATGTAGAATTCTTTGTGAAGGCATTTATTTACACCATGCACCCTTTTGTAGCGAACCTAATTTCATGGGCTCGCTACATAGAGAACATTATTGTCATATGGAAAGGCACGGTACAAGAGGCTAACAAATTCCTTATCTGGCTGAACCAATGCAATAGACACCTGCAGTTCACTATGACTATTGATAACAATTGGATGAATTTTCTGGATCTAACTATTTTTCACCAGGAAGTAGCTTTACTAGTCAAACCATATCACAAAAGCACAGATAGAAATTCACTCCTCCATTATACTAGTTTATCATGTCAAACATTTAAAAGACAACCTTCCGTACGGCCAATTTTTAAGGCTGAAACAGAATAGTAGTCAAAAGCAAGCTTATGAGACAGAAGCGAAGATACTCTCATGTAAACTTAAAGACAGAGACTACCCCAAGAAGCTAATACGGAAAGCAGCTAAACGAGCATTCAATAATAATCGAGAATCACTGTTGGAAGATAAAGTTAAAAAACCTCCTGAAGATCGTATTGTTAGTGTTAATACCTTCATAAACTTGAGTTTAACTATTACCAACATAGTCAGGAAACAGTGGAAAATTTTCGATAAGGCTACAGTGCAAATTCCCTGCGCTCTTTTCGCCCATAGAAAGTCAACCACTATTGGGAATCACATTAGTAGTAGCAAACTTAAAACAACTCAGAAACAAAATGTTGCACTCACAGAAAATTGGGGTTTAGGTCCTGTTAAAGGACACTATCCGTGTGGACACTGCAGTGTATGTAAATACAACACTAAGTCTAAAGAAATCGACATTGGTCTAGAAAAAAATGGCAACAGACCACATTTCCAAATTGTAACACGGAATTCGTGATATACATGATCAGTTGCCCATGTGGCAAAAGATACATAGGCAAGACTAACAGGAAAATGAAAACAAGAATTATAAAGCATCGCAGCTTCATTAACAATAAAGCCCTAACAGCACCTATGGTCAAGCACTTTATGGATAACCGACATACTGCAGAAGATGTTAAATGGACCGTCCTGTTTACAATGACTGGCCAGATATCATGAAGAAGAAAAAAACTCTAATTGAAAAAGAACAGAGACTAATATTCCTCACCAAAAGTGATAAACTTGAGCTCAACAAGGCTGTTGAATGGCAAAAAATAAAGCCAAATTAGGATTTAGTCATCTGAGAATCCTCTAATCTGTTGCCGGGACATACCAGTTACTAGAACTAAATACACCTATTTTGTCATGATTATCTAGTCCTAACAGGTAACTATATACTTTACTATCAGAATGATCGTTTGAATCATTCATATTGAAAAGGTTTGGTATCTCCCTGTCACTAAGACAGCGATTTCCAAATAGAAAGATTCATTAACGCTTAAGATATAGCGTTAATTACACACTAACTGCAAGGATTGCGAGTTAGCAAGTTCCATTCATTGAGCAAGTGAGCCCAGTCTCGGGATAGACACTAAAAAAGGACTCAGGTATCTATAAGAGGTCCACCCAAGATGGTGGCCGCGATACAGGAAGATAGCTAACAGATCGGCGGCGAGCTCGTAGCGTTCCCAACAGCGGTTTTCTGTCTCTGGACTGCAATATTGGAGGTAAGGATTCTTAGTAAGACAGAACGGGGGGTGTTCTCTGAATTAAAAACATGTGGCTGTAAATACTTTCGAGGTCGAGTGACCATTACATTTATAACTCGATCAATGAAGCCTGTGTCCTCTCTGTTTATACTTAGATCTAAAAGAGACCAAACGTGCGGAAACAGGAGACCTCCTTTAGATTGAAGGCCTGTTTATAATCCCTCATTAACAGAGCGATATACAACTTTTAGGTAAGAGAATTTCTGTGCTATCAGGAAATAAGACACTATCATCAGCCGTAATTTATTAACATAGGACTACTCTCTCTCAACCTTTTTTCACTGCTAATAGGTGGATAATCAAGATAAATTAATATCAGCGTGCAAGTTAGACGCTTTGAAGTCCCTAACCTCAAATTAATTAAGAGACTACGACGAAGGATATTTGAGACTCCTACCACTCGCTACAGGTATTGACACCTCCTGTATTTCGTGTTATATACATTTGTATTCATATTTCTAAATAAACAATATTAGATAAACAAGCTATTGTGTTCCCATGTTGGCCCCAGTTGAGTCTAAAACACTCAGGATCTGACTTGTAAAATATTTGCTTTACAGGTGAACTATCTCTACAAATAGAGGGCATTTCAACCTAAAAGAAGATACCCCTTGCTATACTCAAGGCTGCTTCCTTAATATTCTCCACAGAACAGACCAGGTATATTTACCATTAGGTTTGTTCTAGATCAGTGAATGTCTATAAGAGATTCTATCAAGCATTTAGAGCTTATTTTCTCTTTCTTGTTGTTATTTTTCAACAGTTACAATGGTTACTGTACGAAGAAATCTACAGCCACACTGTTTTACATGCAGATGTAGAAAATCTACAGCAATATACATTAATAGTATACTTTGTAATTGTTTTTATAGAATTACTAGTGACACTACTCCTGACGAAGGTCACATTAACAACTTATAGAGGACTGAAACATGTTGAGCATATGATAATGGTTCATGTTTTTTGCCATTTAGAACAGTTATATGTCAAGTAATTGATGAATGTGTTCAAGAGACGCTAATTGAAGCCTCTTAAACTAGACTGATCTCCGATCAATCAGGATCGAAGCCAAGTTTAAAAGGCAGTGTATGTCACAATTTATGAAGTGTATTTTTCATACAGTGTTTTATAATGTTGAAGTTTTTATAACATGTATTTTTACGATTTAATAAACTACGATTTGACTATTTACAGAACAGTTACGTGTTTAATGTTGACAACTGTTGAATAGAGCTCTCTATCTCCTGGATATAAAGTTCTACTACACATTATAAGATAGAGCTTCCACCTAGGTGGTATATATGGGACTCCCTACTAAATTTAGTGTTAAAACAAACTTTAAACATAGATGGGATTACGATAATAGAACAGCTAGATCTGCACAAAGGAAAGGGGCAACCTGTCGGGGGGAGGTTAATCACGCTACGGAATTTATTTTTCAGCCATACAGAAAGTCAGTGATGAAGCCCTGGGAATATTAGCCATAACCACCAAATGTAGAGGGCTCAAAGTGTTTAAGACTCTTAGTGTGATTGGTATTTATTGGAATTCTGCTATTCTTCCCTTGCCGGTCTTTCTGAATCATTTGGCCGAGGTCCTAACCCAGGTACAGATTCAATATGAGCCTAGGGATTATTATTCTAACTGTAGATTTAAATGCCCAGTGCATCAAAACACAGATTGAAAAAGACCTTTGGAGGGAACCAACGCCAAATGGCCAACTGTGGTTGTCATTTCTAAATGACTGGAATCTCTCAAATGCCAATTGTAACATCGTGGGAGATGTCCCACAGCAGACTCTTGGAAGAGAGGCTTGCCGTGGTCTACTATCAACTACACATTTCTGTCGAAAGATCTCTTCAGCCAGTGCAAAGAATTTACCAGCAAGTCAACAGGGTGGAGTGATCATCCCATGTTAACGGGCTCTTTAGAAATCATTACACCGAGTAGTGTTGAACGATATGCATCTTCTCTAAGTGTGAACAGCGAGAAAAATCATCTTGTAATGTTTGAACATGGTGGCTCATGCTTAAACCAGGAACTCACGCAAAGGGTGCAGCGTATGAAGGATTCAGAATACTCTATCTTCTATAATCCTACAACATTCATGACTTTTTTATGGGACGTACACAGTCTTAGACCATTAGGGCAGCGTTCTGAAATGATTTATCAACACTCCTTCATTGAAGAAAACCTAATTAAAAAAAGAGAACTGAGGAAATAACTACATAGGATAAATAATAATCATCTTAGTCTGGTAGAATTAAACATCGAGCATAGACGATTATGTCTCAAATATAGGCACTGGTATCACTTACGCTCGGGTCACAAATGTCTCCTGACTGGGGAAATATTATTATTTCCATTTAGACTTGGCACTCTTAAATTGATAAGTACTACAGAAGTGCTTCACATCTCGACCAGTTTAATTCATTTTTATTCTTTCTTGTTCTTTTTCTTAATTCTGTTTTCTATGAAATGATGTGTTCTTTCTATAATCTGTAATTGTTATTTATTGCTCATTCTTCTTTTTGTATTTTGTGAAAAGTCAAAAGGTTTTGGCTAAAACACAATAAACACATTTTTTAAAAATTAGGGAATGGTTCAGATCTGTGGAGGAGTCAGACAACAATTTGAGGGAGTTTCTTCTTTTTGTAGAAAAGCCATTGAAAATGAGCAAGTACTTCTATTCTGTGGGGAACTTGACACATGGATCTACTATCTGTATATTGCTGAAGAGCGGGACCACTTAAGAGATAATTTCCATGCTGCGGGAGAGCTAGACACATTTAGGAAGTAGCATGATGCTCTCAGAAAGGTAGAAAAAATAGGGGGGCCACTCCAGGATAATATGAGAGTTGAACAATTGAGGTAGTGGATATGCGTTATGGGAGTACAAGAGACATTCACGGGGTGGCTAATATTTGTGGATAACCACAAATATTTACAGGAGGCCCCACTCTGTGGCAAAACCAGATTGAGTGGCTCTTCAGCGTGAGAGAGTCAAGAGAAATTAGGTAGTTACTCACAATGGTGGGAAAAGGATTGACTCATTTCTATAAGTGGGTTGGAAAAATTGGTTGGAAAGGATCAGTGTTCTGGGAAAGCCAGAAACATCTCTGAGAGAGGTGGACAAAATGGCTGACAGAGAACTCTAAAATTAAGAGAAATATATCTTGCTGTAGTCTTCTTCGATATGGTGTTTTTTTAATTCTAATGCATGCCAATTGTTTGAAATGGGAATCCATTAGTCATTGTTAGACACAACTGTCCCAGCAGTCCATGATCCCATTTGCCCTGTCCACTAATTGATGAAGGTTATGCTTCCCATGGTCTCTTGCACAAATTACTAAATTAAGAATTGAGTTGATTTGCATGCCTTCACAGATTACTTGTGTAACAGAGATTGTAATTTTAATTGGTTATTTATAACGCGCTTAATACCCAGAAGTTTCTAATCAACGACCCAGGGATCGAACCTGTGTTGCTCCGCGTTGTCTTGCTTCCAAGACAGGTGCGTTGCCCTTGAGCTATCCTGCCGAGACATGTAGTAAACTGACCGAAACAGAGCAAAACCCCTTTAAAAGCAAAAAATGCAGTGTAGTATAAAAAAATTTAAAAATGAAAAATCACATGGGAACCGAGGTAAGTATAGAATAGCAGTGTTGATGGAAATAATTCAGGAAAAGTGTATTTGGGATCAGTTTACATGAATTTGCAGAAACCATATGTGCAACTGTAGGGCTATTGCTGTGTGTTATTAAAGATCCAGAACATATACAATTCCGAACTCAGACACTTCTGCCAGTTTCCAGCAAATAAAACAAGGATGTTTTGTGTTATGTGTCAGATGTATGGAATGCTATTTTTGTTAGCTCTATAGGTATACACAGCAAAGAGGTTGTTGCACTTTGAGCTCGGCTTTTTATACAATTGGTTGCTCAAACCCATCAACAGTGCATATATACAACATGTTAGATATCTTGCTCTGAATGAACATTCCCTGTGTCCCCTTTAGCCACATGCTGCTGAACAGTTTGCCCCTCTTATAAGGTAAGATATGTTGAATGCTTTTCTTCATATCAACAAACGATGCATCCCCACACAAGTCTGACAGCTGTTGATATGCCAGTAGTGCTGCATTAGCCTCTCCAGCCAAGTGATACGTTCTAGTTGTGTTTGACAGTAGTTGGATTTCCAACTAGTACAGCAGTTGCAGAAACTGACGAAGTGATGATGCATGTAGGCTGACATGCTTGGAGGCCTACTAAAATGGACGTGGCAGACATGATTCAGCAGTTGCCAATTAATTCGTTTGAAGAGTTTGCTTTCCACTTCAAGTCAATTCAAGCAACCACACACTGCATTGGTGCACTCAATCACTGCATTGCTCTACTGGTAAAGGCGATCCGGCCTATATAGTGTGTAATTACACTGACTGGGCATCGATGTCTTAAACTGGCAGTATGGCAAGCTGTAACACACCCGTAATTTGCACAACACATTTCTGTCACTTTTTTGACCAACTGGATTTGTGAGCAGATCTTGTGAGCCACACCATTCTTGGCATCGTAAGTCTGGCAACGACAGATGACATTTGGTGCCACAAGCTGAAGGACATGGGAGAACCAAGGGAGATGCAGGATCTGGTGCATTCTCAGAGTAGACACTGCTCACTGGCACAAAGCTCAGTTCTAACTGAATGGAAATGTGCGCTGGTATTATCCTCTTTAGTATAAGAAGTGGTGTCCTTCACACAAATAGCTTGTAGCCTTGTCCTCAGGAACAGAGCATAGCCATGAACCTGGTCATTTTCATTGTCTGCCTCAGTTGAATTGCTAAGCAGTGTCCAATAAACTGCTCATATGTACAAGCTGCTGATTCTACTCTCCGTCCATGGCTTGATGAAATATGCTCCTGCTCTCATGCAACTCATTGAAAACCAAAGGGACATGCAGCAGACTGTAATAGTCTTTTGACAGGTGGCGATCGGATGCTTCATATTACCTAGAATTGCCATAAAGCATGACACTACATTTGAACATCTTCATTTCATGCAACAGATACGGCAGTGTTGTGACACAACCACCGACTGCAGCCTTTCTTTGGGTATAGTCCTGGCATGTTTGAGAGCTGCAAACATGTTGTAGCCTATGACCCCCTTGTCTATCTCTTTATCTCATATGGCCTGTGATGAAGTCCTCTGTTATAGCCTTGGTGTAGAGGGTGTGTTGGCCATGGTGCTTGGATGTTGGCACCCGCTACATGATAATGGGCACTGGGGATCTTTTCAGGGCATCCCTTATACTTCTCCCCATACACCAATCTGTCCACAGGCACTCGTCACATGGAATGAGATAATGCCACTATCTCTTTAAGGGCCGATAGCAGCATGTATGGAACATCTAAAATCATGCTAGAATTATTAGAACCTGGGAAAGAAATTGTCCTCAGTAGAAGTAAAACCATCCACATTCCATTACCTTGCACCAGCCAGCACACATTTAGAAACGTGTATTCTGCTGACTTTCGTACACAGCTGGTCAATACCTCCCTTGAACTTGGGATGGGGAACTCTGTGGCAGCAATCAAACTGGAATTCCAAAATGGGTATATGGAGAGAGTGGATGTAGTAACTGAGAACCTGAGATGGCAGAGATAAAGCATACAATCACAGTCTAACTAAACAGGTATCTAGATTAAAAACAAAACGTGAATGGGGTTAGAAAAGGGTGCTCTCCGGGCGTGGGGCAAGCCTACTACATAAGCCAAAGGCATGTTGACAATAGTGTGGGTGTTTGAGGGCTTAAAAGGGGCTGTGGCAAGAGTTGGAGACAGAAGGAAATTGATGTGGGGTAGTAGGAAGGTGGTTGGGGAGAAGTGGCAAAGAAAAGAAAGAGAAGTGAGGTTAAAAGTAACAAGGTGGTCGTGAGAGGAAACATCAGGAGAACTAAGGTCACGGAGGAGAGGAAAGTGGAAGGAGTATAGCGGTTTGAGGTAATATCAAGGGAATGATGGATTAGTGTGTTCAGGAAGAGGATGGGGCGACATCAGTGAAGGACAGAGAGGGAATGATCAGAGAACAGGTTGAAGGAAAAGATCAGAAGAAGGCGAGGGCGGAGCAGAAACACCTTATGGCTGAAGGTACACAGTGGAGGAGGGGTGGATAATTAATATTATGGTGTGAAGTATTGATGAGGCAAAATGAGAGAGGAGGGAGCAAAAGTTGCAGGAAAGTTCCCCTTAGGCAAATACTCATTTCAACTAATAATTAAGGTAGACAGGGGCTGATTGTAGAGCGTAGGGAAGTTAAGAAGGCATACAGAATTAATGTGTAAAGAATCCCAGGTGGCCCGCCCCTTTGTGGAAGCTTGGGGCTTATAACACTATCACCCACCCGACTTCCTCTGTTCCTCTGACTAATCTGCAAGCATATGCCAAGCAATGAGGTCCCAGTGGGGAGTCTCTCAGGAGTAGACTGAGAAACAGAGAACTTCATTACAGAACAGAGAAACAACAATGAAGTGTTTGGACACTCAAATTCCGAAGACAGTGAGTGAATGAGAAGTGATAGCATATCTTGGAATGAGGGATACAAAATGCAGAGACTTACAATGTGAACCCTGAGGGGAAAACATTCTGTTGTTGTGTTGCATTTTCCTTACTAGGCCCACTTGTGTAACAACCTCTAACACATCTTTGGTTCACATCATATTATGGTATGGCAGTAATTCCACGTTTTTCTGCTAAATGAAAACCAAACTTGTTTACCGTTACTACCACTTGGCAGATTTACGACCAGATTTTGTGTGGTGGAAAGGCTATCTTAACCCCCTGATTAGACTATACAGGGATGTGGGTGCCTTTACTATGAACAGCAATGCTGACTTGGTAAATCTGCCAATATTTGAATTCAAAGTGGATGATTTAACTCCAGCTCCATACTCCACTTTACCTCTAAACATGCAATTCAGCAGTGTGGTAAGATTGCCAGTAATGCTGTTACTACCCAAAAAAGTGGTGGTAATGGAAGTACCACCAAAAATATACTGCACTGCCAAACTCATAATGAGGCCCTGTAGCTTTTACAATCTTAACTTCTGTGTCTGCCACATAAAGAACCTACTGGACTTTGTGTCAGGCCCCTGTCAGTTAACTGTTTTTATGGTCCCTGTTGATAAAATCACTTGTCACTCTTTGTGATTTTCTGATGCTTCAAATAATCATTAAGTTCCACAGTGTCATCTGCTGCCTCCTCACACGCAATAATGGCAATGAATGAAAATGTTGACAACAGCAATCTAGTAAGTTAATATACTGTGGTGACAATACCTCTGAAGTGAAAAGGTTGCCAAGCAAAAAGTATTCAAATAGTGCAATTGAAAAGTAGCCAAAAAAGCGCTGCTGCTAAGGAGAGTGTTTTGGGTTAAGGATTGTTTAATGGGCTTGTGATTGAATGGTTTACGGTTAGGGTAGGAGCTAGGGTACAGATAAGGGTTAGGGTTAGGGTAAAGATTGTGGTTAAAATTAGGGTAAGGATCGAGAGGGCGCTAGAGGGCCATCCAAGATGGCCGACCAGGTCTAAAGCTCCCGCTTCGCCCCGTATTAATCCTGCAGAATCCTACAAGTCCCGGCAGATCAGTGCAGCGGCCCACAGATCCTTGTCCTCCCGGTCTCCCCAGCGACCAGTCTGCGAAAATCTGGAGCCGAATCGGTGCCGCCAAGTCGGAGCACGGCCCGCGCGGCTCTGTCCCCGAGCCTCGCGTAGCTGGCTGGCGGGGCACCGACCAGCCAATACCCCGCCTCCTCGCCAGCGGTAACCCCCCCCCACCAGAAGCCGAGCCGGGACAAGGGCGCCAGGAGGGCAGACGACAACTCCGGGCGGGCACCCGCCAGAAGACTGAGTGTCGACGTGGACACAGGTGCCCCCCCCTCCCCCCTCCAGCCTCCTTCGCCACCAGTCCCCGGCAGCCGTGCAACAAACGCGGCCACAAGCTACCCCAGCGCCCGGCGTCGGCCTCAGGGGAGTCGAGACAGGAACAGCGGCTCCTTCACGGCGTCACCGCCCACCTCTGCCGCGCCCGCTCCGGCGCCCGGCTCCGGGGCCGAGGGCCGTGGGGCGAGGGCCGCAGCAGCAGTCGGAGGCCGGCACCTTCCCCCACCTCCGGTGCCCGTACAGCCCCTGCTGAGTTCGCAGAGACCATCGCTGCCCAGGCGTCAACACAGAACCAGGAACCACGACCCCCCCCCTCTCCCCAAGGCCCGAGTGCGCCCAGCGTGGAACGCGACCGGTACAAAGAGGAGGCTGAGCGGGTGTGGAGGTAAGGAGTCGGGGGGAAGACTTCATCACTCCCCGTAGAGCGCCGGACCAACACGCGGCTGCCCCCTCCCCTCAGACAGCCGGGACCTCCATAGAGCAAGGAAGCAGCCCAACAAGACCCTGCTCCGGCTGTGCCCAGAACATCGCTGCCCGAACACTTTACGCCACCCCGCAGCAAGAGTGTCATATACCCCGAATTGCAGAGCCCACCCCACAGAAGCTCTCGGAGCCCTTCCCCACTGCCCGTGATCACCGGTTGGTGACGCTTCAACCTGCGCTACCCACAAGATCACCAGCCACTTCAGCCTGCGACCAGGCCAGCCCCGGGAAGGGTCCCGCTGGCGCCCCTGGTAGAGTCTGGACAGAAGTTGCCGACAACTGCCATCCCCACTCCCGCTACCGTCACCAGTCATTCCCACATCCGTGGTCACGATGGGGAAGGCCGACAAGTACCAGAGGAAGTTAAACTTTGAAAGCGGCTCAACACCCAGAGCACCACTCCCCCAGGATGACCTTGCCTCAATGTCAGTCGACCCGCAACAAGAAGATCCTAGTGGTAACCCCTCCGAAATCAAAGAAATCCTCCTCGACCTGAAAGCTGGAATCGGCAATTTGAGCAATAAAATGGATGGTCTTGCATCTAAGGTCGACCTACTACAACATCGGATGGACTCGCAAACTGAACGCTTGAACGACATAGAGCAGCTCAACGACTCTAACCAACAAAGTCTCCCTACTAGAATCGCAACTCAAAACAACAATTGCTAAGTGTGAAGACTTGGAAGGTCGATCAAGAAGGAACAACCTTCGGATAGTGGGAGTGAGAGAACAGCAAACGCAGGAGAAAATGGAGGTATTCGTCGAGTCCCTCTGCATAAACCTGTTCGGACGAGAGGCTCTATCACTTCTCTTTATCGTAGAGAGGGCTCACCGTGTTCCCATGTCTAGACCAGCTCCGGGCTCGACACCCAGACCAATAATAGCAAGGCTGTTGAATTACAGAGATCGGGACTCCATACTCCGGCTTGCCAGAGAAAAAGGCGAGCTGCGCCACGAGGGGGACATTATTCATTTTTTCCCCGACTTCTCCCCATCAGTGCAGGTACAACGGAAAACGTTCGCCAGTGTCAAGCAAAGACTCCGAAACAGACAAATGATGTACTCAATGCTATACTCTGCGCGCCTCAGAATCCAGCACGAAGGGAAGATCCAGTTCTTCCAAACCCCGGAGGAGGCAAACCTATTCCTGGACCGTTTGGGATGTCCGGACCAAAACCAAGCCCGCCCCAGACTGCAGAGAGAAAGGAATCCCAGGAATCCTCCATAAAGTGTAAGGCTGGGTGGCGACCCAGTAACTAGTCCACTGCACAGAGCAAGCCGGAACTTTCAAGCTGAGCTGAAGACAGGGCAGGGACACCTGGAGGGCCCCGCGCGCCCCTAGCTCAGCCACCGTTAAGTTTAGTTTTAGTTGAGTTTGTTCCATGGAGGTGGAGGTTCATTCTTCGGTATGGAGATGCCATGGGCCGTTTGGGTTAACAGTTGGACAATGAAGGGCCTCTCGGTGGGCCAGTTGGGGGTTGCCCACCCTTCGGAGAGGAAAGTTTCGGGCCAGTTGGGGTTTGCCCGGAGTTCGTGCCCTCAGAGGGCATTGGTAATGTTCAGCGCCGCCGGCTCCCGACCGTCCCGCTCCCCGCTTGCTCCTTGCTCAGTGTTAATCTCGCCGCCACAACTGGGCCCTCCACCCCGGAGCCCTAAACCTGGCACTAGACCACTCATTGCCAAATCAGCCCAACAGATCGGAAGGACAACGTGGTCTGATATAACACTCTACTCATCCCATTCAACGTCCTAACGTGGAATATAAGAGGCGGCAATATCCCAGCAAAATCCAGAAAAATCCTGCAGTACCTCAGACGTCATGAGGTGGATGTGGCCCTGATCCAGGAAACGCACCTTAGCCCAGGGACAGATCATCAGTGGGCCAAGAGCTGGGGTTGCCACAGATATTTCTCATCCTATTCTACATACTCGAGAGGAGTCGCTATACTCATACACAGGAGGCTCGGGTTTCGTCTACTCCACTCGACGAAAGACGCTGAAGGAAGAGCCGTACTGGTATGCGGCATCATCGCAGGTCAAAAAATGACCTTCATTAACTCTTATGCGCCAAATGTGGACGGGCCTGACAATTTTGGATGGGTGATGACACAGCTCTCCACCCACGACCACGCAACAATAATCTGGGGCGGAGACATGAACACTGTTTTAGACCCCATGAGAGACAGATCAAGAGCCACTCCGCTGCCACCCTCGAAGGCCAGCCTCCAAATCAAGGAAATCTGCAAAGCATTTAATCTTCATGATGTCTGGAGAATTTCTAACGGAGAGCTGAGGGACTTTACCTTCCACTCCGCGGTCCACAACACGAGCTCCAGGATCGACTATCTACTCACCTCAGCATACGGCCCCTGGACTCGTGGCCGATGTTGCATTCATCCAAGAACGCTCTCAGACCACTCACCGCTGTTTCTCAATCTCAAGCCGTCCAACCCCACGCCGCCCCTGCAGCGCTGGCGATTCAAAACGGGCTCTTTACACGACGAAGCCTTTGCCGCCGAATTAAGAGAAGAGATGGACGTGTTTCTTGAAGCCAACCTTGGCTCTGTCCCCTCACCAGGCACAATCTGGGAGTCTTTAAAATGCTTCATCAGGGGAGTCTGCCACGCCAAAGAAAACGGCATCCTCAAGCTCATCAGGAGCGAGCTTGCGACTATCGAAAGTAAACTAAAATCCCTCGAGATCCAGAACACGAACTCGTCCGACCCACAGACAGCGGCAGCTTTGAAAATAGAACTGCAAAAATTCAATGCCACTGCAGAGCGAGAGGTCAAATTTTTAAGCCGCCCCAGTCAAGTCCGCCAATATGGCGAGGGTCAAAAACCAGGCGCACTTCTGGCGAAGCTAATCAGAGCCGACAACAAACAATCCCAAATCGAAAGGATCCGAACCAAACAAGGCGAGGTGATCCACACCGACGACAGGATTGCAGAAGAATTCAGGCTATTCTACCAAGACCTCTACAGTACGAAACTCCCAAACGATTCAAACACCCCGTCGGAATATCTAGAAGACACCGAGCTCTACTGGGTCGAACAACACCTGCGGGAACCTCTGAATGAAATGATCTCGCAGGAAGAGATTAAAGCAGTTATAAAGGCCCTACCCGCTTCCAAGGCACCCGGCCCAGATGGCCTAACGGGAGAATTCTATAAAGCATTTGCGGACACCCTGGCTCCCCTCCTGGCGGCAGTGTACGAAGAGGCACTGGAAGTCGGGACTCTCCCCCACTCCGCCTGTGAAGCCAATGTCATCCTGCTCCACAAACTAGGCAAACCGCCAGAAGATTGCGCATCGTACCGCCCAATCTCGTTACTTAACCTCGACAACAAAATACTTGCCAAGGTCCTAGCCAATAGATTGATGCCCCTGATGCCTGCCCTTGTGCTAGCAGACCAAGCCGGCTTCATCCCAGGCCGCAACACGACCTTCGGCATCCGGAGAATGTTCGGCATCATTGAGGCACTAGACCCCTCTAGTCAGGCAGCTGCAGTACTTCTAGACGCAGAGAAAGCGTTCGATTCAGTGGAGTGGCCGTTTATGTTTATGGTCCTCACCAGGATGGGTCTGGGAGCCCGTTTCATCAAGCTCGTCTCTCTCCTGTACACCAAGCCACGAGCAAACATCATTGTAGGCTCCGCAAAATCAGCGTCAATAGACCTGCAAAGAGGTACACGACAAGGCTGCCCTCTGTCAGCGTTAATCTTCGCCCTGGTGATGGAGCCGCTCGCTTCTAACCTTCGGGAACTCAGACAACAGAGGGGGCTTATCATCGGCCCACACAGTCTCATCATCTCCTTATATGCCGACGATGTGGCCCTATTCGTTCGTGACCCTGAGGTCAACCTGAACCCAGTCATGAGGGAAGTCATTAAATTCGGAGCAGCCTCTGGGCTAAAAATTAATCATTCCAAATCCGTCGTCTTCCCACTGACCAGGGCCACAAAACAGTTTACAGACGAATTCAATCTGATGTGGAATACCGCCAGTGTCCGGTACCTGGGGATACAGCTGTCCCTGGACAAGCATGAGGTGTTTTGCAATAACTATGAGGAAGTGGTCAAGGCCCTCCAGGACAAAGTTGCACGCTGGAAGACGCTTCCACTAACGCTCTGGGGCAGGGCCTCACTGGTCAAGATGGTGGTCCTCCCGAAACTGCTGTATCTTTTTAACAATATCCCTGTGTTATTACCGAAAACCTTTCTGAAGAAGCTGAAAAGCTTGGTTCTTGAACTTCTCTGGGCAGGAAAACCAGCCAGAGTGGCATACTCAACATTGATTCTTCCAGTGCCCAACGGGGGACTGGCCCTCCCAGACTTGGAGAAATACTTTTGGGCTGCCCAGGCACAATACCTCAGCCACTGGTATGCGACTCACACAATCCGCCCTCATGTACAAGTGGAGCGAGCCCTGGCAACGCCTAATCTTCTGACTGCAGTAATCTTTGGCCAGATTCACGTTCCCAACCACACGATGAACGCGATGCTCACGACGTACAAAGTCTGGTCAACCCTAGCCCAAAGTCTCGGGGTGCAAACACGATACTCCCCTCTTTTACCAGTCAAGTTTATACCCGGAATCCCCCTAACCTCGGAGAAGGTCTTTCACCAGTGGGTCGAGAAGCTTCATATTCATACTCTAGGAGACCTCTTCACGGAGGAAGGCTTTCTGACACCAGCCCAAGCAAAAACAAAAGGGGGCAACACCGCACTGGACGTTTTCCTCTATTTCCGGACTCGCTATACATTTCAGTCCCTCCTGCCAGGCTTCCCGAACCAACCACCTACCTGGCAATTGCT
This sequence comes from Ambystoma mexicanum, assembly GCF_040938575.1. NCBI lineage: Eukaryota > Metazoa > Chordata > Amphibia > Caudata > Ambystomatidae > Ambystoma > Ambystoma mexicanum. The sequence continues at coordinate 1,163,017,073 of NC_090922.1, forward strand.
GCATGATGTTATTCAAGCCCAAGGCGACGGCAGGCTGGTGTCACAAATATACAAAGCACTAATCCCTAGCGCGACCCCCGCCGTCACCCGAGCAAAATCCAGATGGGAAAGGGCACTAAACACAGCCATTTCAGATGAGGATTGGGGCTACGTCCTGAAGCAGAATCAGAAAATCGCACTCAATTCACGCCTCAAACTCATCCACTTCAACTTCCTCCATCAAACCTACCACACGCCCGAAAAGACCAACAAACATCACCCGGACGCGCATGCGGAGTGCAAGAGATGCGGTTCCTTATCCGCGAACTTTGTCCATCTGGCCTGGGAGTGCCCTGAAATAGCCCCTTTCTGGAACCAAGTGCTAGACACGACGACGGCGATTGTTGGTGAAGCCATACACCCGAGACATACAGCCGCGTTGCTCGGCATGACGAGGCTGCTTTCCGTCCCATCCAGGAGGCTGACGGGGGTCCTGCTGACACTTGCCCGAAGAAGAGTGGCCATGGCGTGGGGCCGGGGTCCCCCTCCGGCTTACGCAGCCTGGCGCAAAGACTTACTCTACTACCAGGATGTAGAGACGGACTTTATAAAACTCCTACCTCTACACGCTCGACCTCCTGACATTTGGGGCCCGCTGACATCATTCCTGATAAGGGAGGCGGAACCTCCCTCAGGTGACACCTCAGAGTCAGGAGACACACCCTAAAGGAATCTATTCCTGGACAATCTCTCCCCCAGGCCACGAGTCGGGAGTGGAGGGACGAGCTTCTGCAGAGGCTGGGCGCGGGCGGGGAGGAGGTGACGGGGTTGAAGGGATGTTCTAAGACGACGGCGCAAAGTTACTTTCCACCCTAATGTGGGTGTGTAGTTGTATAGTGTGTTAAATTCCAAAAATAAAGTGTTTAAAAAAAAAAAATTAGGGTAAGGATTAGGGTCAGGGTGGATGTGGGAGGTCTGGTGATGTTGGGGTTCGGTTAGTTGTTAGGGTAAACTAAGGGTCACTGTAAGTGTTAGGGTTCTGGTTAGTCTAAGGCTAAGGTTAGGGTTACATCAAGGGCTTGGGTTAGGGCATGGCTATGCCCTAGCTGTGGAAGCTAGTGACTGTGTTGTAGTTAGGTTCACCATTCATTGTCTATTCATTTATTTTTTTATTTAGTAGGTCACATGCAAGTAAAATGCTTCAGCTTTTTGAATGGTTAGTGTTAAGTAGTGCAGGGTAGAACAAGTGTAATTAGTTAGGGTAATGATGGAGGATAAGGTAGGTAGGATAAGGATCAGGAATGCAGTTAGGGTAATGATGGCAGTTTTTATAAGACGTTACAGTCTTGTACTTCTGTGTATTTAAAATAGCTTTTTGGGAACCTTATTACTGGCAAAATGTTCATACTTTGCATTGCTTGTATTGAATGACTACAGTTTTTTTAAAATAGTTTTTGTGGACTATTTTTTCACATGGCTACATTTTCCTAGAGGTATTTTCACATGGAACTAAAATAATGTGTCACTGTTTCATTTTCTGCTTCATCACGTGGAAACTACTTATCTTTCTCTCTGGTGTGCAGTTTCCTTTTGGAAAAACAGGATTCTCTCTCTCTATAATGTTTAGATCCCTCTAAGCATATCATTTACCCCGCTCTACGATTGTGCGCCCCATCACTGATTCTCTGATCCCTCATGAATATTCCATTTGGCAATCTTTTGATTGGCTTTCTCTTCATGGTCAAATCAGGTTTCACATTTTTGATTAATTCCACACAAAATATCACTTGCCACTTTATTTTCTACTCCCTCATATAAAAATCACTTGGCACTCTCTCTGATTTTATGTTCCCTCACAAAATAAAGTCACTCTCTTTGATTCTCTCTTTGATTCTTTGCATACTCCTGCAAACATCTGGTGTCCTCTCTTGCGGTTTCTACCTTCCTTCCAACAAGAAATGACGTTTCCCTCTGATTTTCTATCTTCTCATAAAAAAATGAAATTTCTCTCACTCTGATGGTATGTTCACAAAGGAAAAAATGAATTGATATTGTATGATTTTTTTGTTCTTGTAGGTAAAATTACATATGTAATACCCAGAACCCCACTAGGATGTTATGTTCTTTCTGGAAAAATGCAGGTGCCTCTTTCTTTGATGTTCTGTTCTCTTAGGGCTAAATGTCCTTCCTAGCTGTGATTTTGAATTTTATCTGGAAAAACATCAAATGTCCCTCATTTATATATTTATTTATTTTTATAGTTGTATTTAGTTTCAAAGAACTTTTACAACTGTTACATACAACTTTTACATAAAATAACCATACAAAATGCGTTCAAATTATCTTAATCTACTAACAAACCTCCTATTACACTAGACATACATTCATTTACTATTAACAAAATCCATCAGATCAAGTTAATTCCACATATTATCTACAATAGCTTGTGGCAGTCTGTTTAATTGATTTTAACAGACATCAGTTTTACTAACGGGTACACACATATACACTTGATTTCCATATGTTTTACACATTTACTACTCGTTCTTATAATTCAACGTCTAACACTACTATAGGCCAATTGTTATAAGTGCAATGTGCTTCTATTCCATGACCATTTTAATTTCATTTCTTTGATTCAAAGACTGATACAGCTTTGAGCCAAACACTATAAAGTGCAATGTGCATGGATACGTACGTTAAGACAAAAAAAGTGCACGCATAGAATGGAAACATATTTATGTACCTAACGCCCATATCTGGACATGTATAGTGATGCAAGTACTAGACATTCTGTCAGAATATGTCTGACTGTCTCGAGATTTTCAGCTACATTACAGATCCAACAATATCATTGTTTTTTAGCCAATTGCCGTTGGGCGCCATGGGTCGCTATAGCTGGCATTTGGTTAGTCCTCATCAGTAGTCGGAATCTACAGACCTATGGATTAGTGGAACGTAATAGATACATTTGTGGATGAAGGAACATATGTGTAATTCCCTCTAATTGAAAATAGTTATGGAGTCGGCTCATATGTTGTTTTTTCCCAGTCTTTTTTCTCCAATTTTTTTAAAATCCAATTATGACAGCTTTGTACCAACCGCAACAAGATCGGTCAAAATAAATCTCATTGTAGGTTTCCTGGTCCATTAGTTGTCTCTCTATTGCCTCCAGATAATCCACCTTGTTCATTAATACTAGTGCTCCACCGTTTTCTGCTGGTTTAAAGATAATGGGCCTCATTACGAGAATGGCGTAAAAATCTCCCATTACCAGCATGCCGATAATAACATGGCCGTGTAGGCTTGATCCCACAAACAGCGGTTGATCACGAGTTGATCACGGCATGCCAGTAATGACCCTCAAACCCCCAGACAGCGGCATCATTGAATGCGCACATAACACCTCGGCCATTGGCAACCCCCAAATAGCGGTGCCAGTATTAACATAGTGGTAAGTCATTGCGCTGGAACGGGAAATGCATTGGCGGCCATCTTCAAAACACAATCCATTGCTATCCTCCACAGACTGGACCTTCACAGGCAAAACTCCAAGCACACCATGGACAAAATGTCAAAGGCTACCCAGAAAGGCACCGCCCGCCTGCAGAAACCACGATTTAAGGACGAGGAGCTGAACATGCTAGCTGATACCCTAGTAGAGATTGTGGATGTGGTTTTCTGAAGTGACCTCAGGCATCCAGTACAGCTAAGAAAGAAGGCCATCTGGGAGGAAGTGGCAAGGAAAGTAAGTGCAGTTGGCACCACCGCACGCACAGTGCGAGATTGCAAAAATCGCTGGGATGACCTGAGGCTGAGAGTGAGAAACATCTTGTCGGCCAATCGGAGCCAGGGGCTGGCAACATGTGGCGGACCTCAGTCACCTATCAAATTGGCTAGATAGGAAGAAACTTGCAGCTCAGTGATAGATGTCCATTGAGGGAGTCGGTGGAGAAGAGTTTGGCGTGCCAACATCAGCAGATGAAGGTGAGTGTCCCTACAAACATCTGACAACCAATCATCACAGTTGACCGCCAAATGTGACAGCGATGACAGCTGGCCCATCATATATGCCTACACATATCCATGTACACAAGCTGGGCCCACCACTATCACATCCCAGTGCATGCTGCATGCTGCTCCCATCCACGAATACACACCCGACACACAGATGACCTGCATGTGTCACACAGCATGCAAGTCACAACACACCTCAAGGCCCCATAGCAGACACCATGGTGAACAAGTGAACACCTGCATGATTGCAAAACTCACCCCCCAACCTTGCACATACCCAGCCCGCCGCAAAGCCAGACATGCAACTGACCTCATGGCGCCAACTGCACAAAGACCAACGCATGCATGATTCAAGCACCACCATCACTGATGCCCTGCCACTCTCTGTCCCCCACAGGTATGGATGCAGACACCAAAGAACCTGACGGAAGAGCACAAGCCACTACTCCAGCCAAAAGGCCCAGGGGCCAAGATGATGGCACCAGGCCATCTACATCGAGGGGACCAAGGATGGGCCAATCGGCATGCAAGACAGCAACCAGTGCCCAACCAGCCACGCTTCCACCTATACAGGACCAGCAGACACCTGCCCCTGCAACCCTGGACACACAACCCACACAGGCCGAGGACACATATGCTGGTATGGAAAATGATGGCACACAGTCCTCTGCCGCAAGCTCAATAGGGGAGACAGCTGCATTGGCACAGCATAGTGGCAACGAGGAAGGTGTCCCTGATGAATACACCAATGCAGGAGTCCTCCACTCAAAGCTTGTAGGTCAAACCCCAAGCCCGCACGTCACCCCAGAGGACACCCCTCGCCAGGATTCATCAGGAAAGGGCAGCCATGGAGAGTGGTCTCCAACATTGCACAGCCCCGTATTGGCTGCAGTAACACCACCAAACCCACCATCCACCACCAACACTGCTATACGGGGGGTGTGGCCAGCAGCCGGACTATGAGGATGTGATTTTTACTGCTCCCGTGCCACCGGCCTCATCCTGTACTGATCCTGCCGTGATATGCGTCTGTGAGAGGCCACAAAACATCTCACTGGTGCATGAAATCCCACTGCACCGAATCGCTCTGAAACTATGCAAAATCGGAGTGAAAATCGGAGCTCCAGGCGTGTGGAAAACACAGGACCCAGAACGAACGCTGCCGCCAAGATGGCCGCCGCAAGCGTATACTAGCCGGAAAGCACGGCAGAAGAGAGCGAGTCCCAGAAGTGGATGGAAACAGTAATTGCAGCTGCTGCGGGTGAGCGTGTGGCTCCGCCCGCTTCCCCACCATCTACCGGCCCTGCTAACCTGCGCTGGATGGGCGCACCCGCCTCGTGGGAAATACCTAGTGTGCAAGTCTGGTGACGAATCGCTGGACGGCAGCCGGAGAAACTGTCTTGAGATTGAGGGGAAGCGTCAGAAACTTCCCTTTGCAACGAGAGGGGGAGACAGGGCCTCTGTGGCTTCTGCGACGCTGCGACACCGCGCACTGGTGGGCCATCCATCGAGAGGACCGACAGTGGGACAGCGGGCGCTCCGCATCGCGTAGAGCGCCGGCACTGAATCCTCCTCACTGAGAACTACTGCTACAGCGTCACCATTCCGAGATACAAGACGCAGCAGTAAGGAGAGGGGGGTGATGGGATAAGGAGAACCGGCCCTGAGAAAACGAGACGTCGTCTGTCCCCCCTCCCCTGCTGCTGATCAACTAGAGCCCGGGATCTCATCGGTGCTCACCTGTCACTGGGGAATATTGCAGCACCACCGTCCAAGTGACTGAATCAAAATACCACAACACCAGAGGCAAGCAGCACACTGGCATTAACAGAGGGTAACCCATTAGGCCACATCACATCACCACTACCGGAAACGTACGCTGCGCTCTCCTCTTCGGGGTCGGGCACTAGCTTCCAGCTCCATCAACCCTCATAAGGAAAAATAGGGAAAGATAAGCCCAGGAAAACTTCTACACAAAGTAGAATTCAACAATATGCATCCACACCAGTATCTCGCTCACCAGAGCGGCTGCCTTCGGCTGAACTAGACTGTACGGACGAAAATATTTCCCTCAGCGATATAATGAGCGCCATTGCCAGCTCCAGGACCTCAATGGAGAAAAAGATGGACAGTATCGGCACAGACGTGTCCCTATTACGCCATCGCTAGATTCCTGAATAACAGGGACAGAGACACGGTACTCCAACTGGCGAGATCGAAAGGGACAGTCACATTTAACGGATCAAGGATTGCCTTCTTCCCTGACATTACCAGGGAGGTACAGAAAACGCGCCAATCTTTCGACCCACTCAAGAAACGTCTGTAATCGATGGGAGTCAAATATGGGCTGATCTTCCCCGCCCAGCTCAAGATATTTCACAAGGGCACAACAGTGCACTTCACAGACCCTAAGGAGGCGTGGAGTTGGGCTGAGAGACATAAAGAGGGTGATTGGAGCGCTGAGAGGAGAAGAAGAAGAGAACGCGACAACCCACGGCCGGAGCGGCCGCCGGAACAGGAACCGCAGCAACAACCACAACTGGAGAACCCATAGCAGGGAAATGTATAAACTAAGTGCAGTTTTGCTTAAAATGGTAAAACCACTAGGAAGTGAAATGCAACAGAGCTCTTGCTCCCCATAGTAAGTTAACCACAGAGCACATCTAGGCCGGTGGCCAACCAAACACCCACCCCCCCGGACCAAGACTCAATCTCCAGCACCATACAGCGGTGCTGTAAAGTTTAACTGTTCACGAGTTCATGTTGGGTCAACAGATGCTTCAGTTGGGGGTGGAGTATAGGGAGGGGGGAGTTGGAGACGTTTGTTTACAATGTTTAGCATACAAAGGTATTAAGAGCACAATGAGCATAGCCTATGCTGTAATCTCGCTGCATACGCACCCTAGGAAACACACCCGTGAGCCTACAGTCAACACACCCAATGGCACCTGAAGTAGCTCTAAACACAAGGCGCCTAACGCTCATGACGTGGAATGTCAATGGGCTAGGTTCCAGTATCAAAAGGAGGCTGGTACTACAACACAACACTTAAACCGTCACTCCCCGGACATAGCTCTCCTGACTGAAACCCATCTGGCGGGAACCTCATGCAAGTTCTTCCAAAGGTGCAATTATCGCACAGCAGTACAGGCAGGTTTCTCCATGGGTGCAAGAGGGGTGCTGATATTGATTCATAAAGGCTTCCGCTGGAGATCACGCAATACACAAGATAAAGGTGGCCGCTATGTACACATTCAGGCAACACTATGGAATCAAACCCTGGCGTTTATGGCAATATACTCCCCCCAACCCCTACTCAGTGCTCTCTTAGCAGACATCACTCCGATCCTGGCAGAAAATGCCACAGACACATGGGTGATGGGAGGGGACTTCAACGAAGTCATGGATAATGTCTCAGACCGCTCACACCTGAGAGCCAGGAATCCTGCCGCCACCACCAAATTGGCGGCCTTCGCGTCCGCAATGGGGCTACGAGATGCATGGCGAGACATACACAAGGAGGAGCGGGAATATTCCTTCCGCTCCGGTGTGCACGCCTCTATGTCCAGATTAGACTATTTCTTCCTCCCGAAACAGAATGTGCACAAAATATGCAGCCCTTCCTTCCTCCCACGAGGTATCTCGGATCACTCCCCACTGATACTTGAATTAGAAACGGAGAGTCCGTGTCCCCCACCTACATGGAGGTTGAACTCCTATTACCTGGGGTTCCCAGACCTACAGGAGAAGTTAGAGGCAGCCACCTCTGACTACTTCGAGCTAAATTCAGACTCGGTCAATGACCCCAGCATACTGTGGGAGGCCTACAAGTCAGTCCTAAGAGGCAAAAACATTTTGTGGACGTCAGCAAAGAAGAAAGCACAATGTGAACTGATCAAAATGGCGGAAAAAGAAGTTGTGAGCAAAGAAGCAGAGCACATTGCCAATGACACCCCTAAGTCCAACCGAGCCCTAACACTGGCGCATAAGAAACTGCACAATCTATCACTGGACTGCACCAGAAAAGCACATCACGCCATGAAGGCACGCCTTTATGAAACAGGAGAAAAAGCGGGGAAGATGCTTGCATGGCTGGAGAGACGAGAAGAGGGGCAAAGGAAGGTGAGGTGTATTAGGACAACACATGCAGAACTAGTCTCCACCGATGTGGAAATTGCAGAACGATTTGCGGATTTCTACGAAGATCTCTACAAACCCCCAACCGCCACACCAGCCTCCACCATGATCGACAGCACTGATCTCCCGACACTCACCACAGAACAGGTCAATATGCTAGATAGCAAAATAACAGTGGACGAAATATCAGCGGCCATCTCCCAACTTAAAACAGGCAAAACTCCAGGACCCAACAGGTTCCCGATCGACATCTGGAAAAAACAGAACCACCTAGACACATCCACCCAGCTTCTCAACATGTTCTAACACTCCCTAACAAAGGGTAGGCTCCCACCAGACCTCCGTAAGGCCACTATAATAGTGATCCCCAAAGAAGGCAAACCCCCAGATGAGTGCAGCTCGTATAGGCCCATATCCCTAATTAACAGTGAAGCCAAAATACTTGCTAAAGTACTAGCCAATAGACTCCAAACGGTCATTACAACACTGGTACATCCAGACCAATGCGGCTTCATGCCCCGAAGGTCAACTAGAATGAATATTCGTAGGCTCCATCTGGCACTAGAGAGAGCACCTGTATTACAACAATCACTAGCCCTACTGGCCATAGATTTCGAGAAGGCCTTTGATTCATTTAATGGTAGGCCCTTTGGGCAATCATGAGGAAGATGCAATTTGGTGAGTCCTTTATAAAATGGGTCCAGCTCCTCTATAGCTGCCCAACGGCAGAGGCAAGGGTGAATGGTTGGCCTTCGCACAAATTCCAACTGGGAAAGGGTACCAGGCAAAACTGCCCACTTTCGGGTATGCTGTTTGCATTAATAATAGAACCGCTAGCAGTCATCCTGCGGGGCTCGATCACATGGAGTGGTTTCCGGTGGAACTCAGACTGGGAAGACAAGGTATCCTTGTATGCCAGCAACCTCCTAGTGTATCTGGGAGACCTGGCGGTCTCCTGCTCTATAGTAACTCAAATACTGATAGACTACGGAGTTTTTAGCGGACTACGGGTGAACTGGTTGAAGTCAGTGCTCTTCCCGGTGAAAGGGGTAGACTGCATCCCACCACTCGGCTCCCCATATCGTATAGAATCCACACAATTCCGATATCTCGGCATCCTAATTGAGAATAAATTACACAGCTATGTAACCCAAAACCTGCATCCACTGATCAAAAGATACGCCCAAGACGTAGCGCACTGGACATCTCTGGCGCTAACAATGTTGGGCAGAGCAGCACTCTTCAAGATGCTGGCCCTGCCCCGATTCCTCAATGTCCTCCAGAACGCCCCTCTCAATATTCCCTCTGCAGAGTTCCGCTTAATAGATAGAACAACACGTAAGCTCCTATGGGGAGGGAAACACCTGAGGATAGCGCTCAAAACCCTCCAATGCTCAGTCTGGGAGGGGGGACAGGGCTCCCAAACATTCAGGTCTATTACTGGGCGACCCAAATGGCGACGATTAATGACATCCTGCATGGGGACGCGACACTTCCCCACATAAAGGCTGAAATTGCTGCCTGACATGATATGACCCCGATTGAAAGCCTATACAACAGAATGAACCGCCACCCCGCAGGCACGATTACATCACATACGGCCCTAATATGGAAAGAAGCTCATAAGCACATAGGTTGGGACAACACACTGACCCCAGTCCAGCCTATCTGGAATAACGTCCATCTCAAGGGTCTCGGCAATCTCCCTAAATGGCCACCTTGGGCAGCAGCTGGTATTCAAACCATCCGGCAAATATATGCAAATAACCAAATTACCCTATTTGCAGAGCTCTCGACTACATACAGTCTCCCTGTCACTGAAAGTTACCACTATAACCAACTACATCATGCACTCACGGAACAGAGGCCCCTGCTGCTGGAAATGCCGGAGTGCACACCCATAGAAAGAAATATAGTCATTGACAGTATGAAAAGCAAAATCACATCCACCATGTATAATGCTATCTCCTCGTTTGCCACCAAAGAACTGTCGAGCCTGAAATTGAAATGGGAAGGGGATGTGGGCCCGATTCTACCTGAAGAATGGATTGAGACCCTGATGAATCCCAAGGATACGGCAATCATGGCGAGAATCAGGCTCATTCAGCTGAAAATACTTCACAGAATGTACTACCCTCAAGTGGCACTATACAACTGGGGCAAAACATCTGACCCAAAATGCTTACGTTGCAAGCGGGAGGAAGGGACTTTCTATCACATCCTATGGCAATGCACAAGTATACAACACTTCTGGTGAAGATGTTGCGAAAGACTCTCCAAGGTTTTAGGCTGCCCAATCCCAACTGACCCCAAACTCCTTCTGCTGGGTATTGATGTGGAACAGGACCTATCACGCTTTGAAAAGCTGTTACTCTCAACGTCCACAGGAATAGCTAAAAGAAACATTGCGCAGCTATGGGGCTCAGAAGTCACTCCACAATATGATCAATGGATATCAGACATAAACGCAATTATCCTAATGGAATGTCGTGTTGACCAAGCAAGATGTTGCCCGAGCAAAGCAGACAAAATCTGGGGGAAATGGGAACTAACGTTGTGAAACGCATACACACTGAACTAATGCAGCCCGATGAACAGCACTATTGCCACCCAGGGGCTTAACAATTATGTCAATAATACCTCTCACCACCCTAAAGAACCAAATGTGAAAGTGTCAATTGACATTTGATGTGTTTAATGTTTCCTGCACTTCTACCCCCACTGGTGCTCCGAGATTGGTGCACAGATATACAGCAATACCTCAAACAGCTCTACCACATGTATGCAAAGTTATATGTTTGTGAGTTAAGTGTCATTGTATTGTAAGACGAAAATACAATAAAATATGTTATAAAAAAAACCACTGCTATACGGGACCTTGAAGGACATCTGTCCAGGATGGAGGGCCGGCAGGAAGGTATGCATGGCTATGTTAAACAGTACCTAGCAGAAGGTGAGGCAACACGTTGTGTAATCCATGACAGCACTGCGGCCGTAATCAAGGCCATCAACTCTAATGCTCAGCAAGTCCAGGATCGATTTAATGCTTTGGGCCAGATCCTCACCAGGATTGCAGACAGCATGGAGCAGCGGCAAACTGCAGATTTGGGGACACGACCATCTATCTCATCTGCACCTACCACGCCAGCAAGTTCCACACAGACCAGCCCCATGCACATGGCCCTGCGAAGTGCGTGGTGCTCAGAGATGGAACCCCCACCTCCGAAAGGGGCTCCACAGTAGCAGGGCCACCCTGCACATTCTGTTTTGCACCGCATCCGGACACATGTTTTGCCATTAATGACTTGGGGTATTAGGGCGAGGGAGGTAGGGTGGAGGGGGGGTGTCGTATCCGGGGGGGTGTGCGGAATGGTGGGGGCTGTGTGGGGCTGTGTTGGGGAGGGGGCGTAAAGTGTTAAATCATGTTGTACAAACCATCATTTGAATACACCCATTGTGTACAAAACCTCACATGAGTGGACATTGCTTCTTTGGTGTGTGTCAATTTATTGCTTCATATTGCACTGTGACCATATACTCCACACCGAGTGCCCAGAGTCCCACATACATGGCACCCTCTGCATCCCAGTACATCAGAATGATTGATCTATGACTGATTGGCGCACTGCGCGAACCTCAAGTGTATTAGGTCCTGGCCATTGTCCAACATCTACTTCTTCCTCTCCTACTTCACCAGGTGGTGGCAGCTCCATGTCAGGTGGCAGGGGTATGTACCGCCGGATGCACACGTTATGCAGCATTGCACATGCCATGATGATCTTGCCCACCTTTGCAGGCCCGTAAATGAGGGCGCCACCCGATCTGCTGAGGCAGTGAAACCGTGCCTTCAACAGACCAAAGGTCTCCTCAATGACCCCATGCATGTGTGTATGTGCACGATTGAAGTCCTCTCCGTGCCTGTTCTGTGGATTCCTGATAGGGGTGAGGAGCCACGCCTTCAGGGGATAGCCAGCATCACCTGCATGGGAGCAGAAGGTGGTATGTGTAAGGACAGTGCTCAGTTACCATATGTGCTCAGCCTGTACATCTTTCATGTTCACATGCACTATCCTGTCGACGGCAGCCACATCTACATAACTATCTGCCCCGTACAGTACTTGCCAATCCATGGAGCTAGCCTTGGGTGACATACATGACTTAGGGGCCTAGACATTTGAACCACCAGCCACCCCAATGAATTTAAAGGTCCATGATGCACGCAAATGTGAGGGCTGTGTGGCAGGGGATCACTCCAGATGCATGTAGCCCCCCCAACCCTCTCCTCCCATGGGCCAGAGGGCATTCTCCTTGCATATGCATGTAGCCTCCCCCATCCCTCTCCTCCCATGGGCCAGAGAGCATTCCCCTTTCATATGCATATAGGCCCCCCAACCCTCTCCTCCCATGGCCCAGAGGGCATTCCCCTTGCATATGCATGTAGCCCTTCCTGACCCTCTCCTCCCATGGCCCAGAGGGCAGACTCACCCAACAGCCAGCCACTTCGTACAACGTCTCCTTCCATGTAACGGGGTAGTGAGGGGTTCTGCAGCACCATGGCATCATGCGTGGATCCTGGGTATCTGGCACAGCAATGTGTTATGATCTGGCTGGCATCACACACCATCTGCACATTTATGGAGTGGAATAGCTTCTGATTGCGGTACACCATCCCCACGGCATGTGGGACTATCAACTCTATGTGGGTGCAGTCGAGAGCAGCAATTACATTGGGCATGCCTGCCAGTGCATAAAATGCTATTGTGGTGGCATTCGCCTCCTGTGGTGTCCGTGGTAAGGATATGTAGGCCCTTGCGTGCTTTAGTAGTGCATCCAGCACTTGGTTTAGCATGACAGAGAAACATGGTTGTGACATGCCATGCATTTGGCCCACTGTGTGCTGGTAGGTGTCTGTGACCAGGAAGTGGAGCACAGATGCCACCTTCAGCAGAGGGGGGATTGCTGTGCAGATGTTGATCAGGCTGACCAAGTCTTCCTGTATTAATTCCACTATGGTGGTGATGGTGTCCCTGTCCAGGCGGTACAGGGTGTGGATCTGTGCTGGGGTTAAGTCAAATGGATTGGCACTTATACATGGTATTGATGGCTGTCTGCGGGATACAACTGCCTGCACTGGTGGAATTTGGCGGCCCGGCCCCAGCCTCCTTCTCCTCCTGCGTCTCCTCTGTGTTGCCTGTTGTACCACCTGCTCAAGGTCTAGCAGTGCAGGCATGTCCTCCAGCTCCAGAATGGCAAGTGCTAGTGGTATCATTTTGGTCTTGGAAGGGTTGTGGTGTGTGGGTGTGCTCCTTTTGTGCAGGGCCTGGCTCCATTGCCTACACCTGTGCTTATTGTGTGCACCTGTGGCAGTTGGGTGCACAGCAATTTCCTATTAATGGGTGATCCGCGATGCCAGTATTGGCGGCATCATGTGGCCCTTCTTACCGGCATCTGGATGGTGTACGGTCAAAGCGGGTCCTTGTCAATGGCGGTAGGACTGGCATCTAGGGTCGTAATACTATGGACCGGTAACGGATGCCGGTATTGCCTTACCGGCTCCATTATTACTGGACCACTAACCTCGTAATGAGTCCCAATGTCCCTATTATACAGTAATCCTTTCAACGTCTGTCGTTCCCTGATGATAAAAATGCTTCATCTTTTTTTATGGAAAGGGTCTTCTATAGAATCGAAGAACACTTTTAATTTAAGTTTCCTCATAAGTCTGAAGAAGTCCATTTTTTCTTTGAGAAAGGTGCTTGTATGTTGGGGTACAAATGAAAGACCTTTTTGGGGTACAGTTTGTTCTAATCAGGAAAGTTGATATGACGAGATATTGACTACTAGGTTTTTATGCTGACTGATTTCTTCCTGATCCAATCTCAAGGTTGGTGGTTTAGGGTGAAAATGCTGCCCCAGGTACGGTCTTTGCAGTCGTTTCCAATTCTGCGCTTGACGCGTCCGAAGACGTTGGTTCAGCATGATGTGCACCTGGTTTTGGTGCACGTGGATGATGTACTTTATGGGTCTGTTGTCCGCAATAATCCTGCCAAGCATAAACAATGTCCAATCTATATTCTTGTGTATCGTGTCTGAATTTTCTGATCTTCGTCCATTCCAGCTCTTGTTTATACTAGATGTTGGAGTATGTTTGGAAAGTGATACACCTGACAAAACCTATTCCCCTGTTACATCCACAGGTGTTTACAGTTACTTGCAATACTTGGAACATTAAGACTCAAATGCCCTGAAGATGGCTATTTATTCCGAAACTCATTGGATTTAGTCGTTACTTGGACGACAGTTTGAGTTCTTTGGACATTGTTAAATTTGTTTAAATGGTTTGTTATGTACTATATTTGTATCAAGAATGTGTTAATGTACCAGATACTATTTCTTATGCTGACAAAGTGACAGATTCTCAGTGACTTGAACTGGGGATCTGAATTATTCAAAATCACCATTTGTCTTCAGTTGATTTATATACATACATTTTGATACAAATATTGTCTACCTATTCACCTTTTGTTGATTTTTTTTTTACTGTATGGTCTTAAATTTGTAGCAAAGACAGGGGGCTAGGCTTAACCCCTACTAAAATACAGCATTTACTGTTACATTAACCGTTCCAATTATACAAAGATGGTCTGTTGACACATACACTACCACAGTGCCGTTAGTTTGCCACACGGTACAAGATTTTTTCAGTACCACGGTCCGCTAAGAGTGCATAGAGGGTCTCCTGATGGCAACGACGGGTTTATTTTGTTTACTGACTTGTTTCACGGTCTCTGTTGGTCTAAAGGCTGTACCCTTTTGCACCTGAAGCTATAGATATTATTATCCATCGATAGGGACCCTTTATGAGACAAAATTGAGCTATTTCCGAATGTCTTTCCATCATTTTTTATTTGTGCACCTCTTTTCATTATTGCTGCAAGTCTATTCAATCCAGCCAAGATAGATTTTTGATGGAAAGGGCCTCTAGCCCATAAGCAATCACCGGGACGAACCACTGCATGTGTAACATCATCATACCCTTCAAGGAGTGGTGCTGGGTGATTTAAACTTAACATTTAACTATCCTAGGGTCCCTGCGCTTGATCTGTTTTTTGCTAGTTTGACAGACATTGATCTCCAACAATTGGTACTCACAGAATGGGCAATACCTTGTATCTGGTACTGGCTAATGAAGCTTTACTAGCCGTTCAATCAGTTGAGCCAGTACTTTTTTCCGACCATTATTTAGTGACCTGTATATTTAAAACTGGTCAGGCAAAGGCTAGGATTCCCCGCCCTGGGTGTGGCAGCGCGGCTAGCGTTCCTCTGACCTGCTGGGTTTGGTCACACTAGTTAAAGCCCTCATATTTCTGTAAGAATACTCGAAGTTTGGTTGCAAACTCTTCACTGACGATCACAAGAAGTCGCGTTAAAGAGGGGACCAAACTACTACTGGTTCCCCACATACATATTATCCATAGCTCATTTCTTGAACAGATGGTATTACAAATTCGATGGTGCCCGAAGATTTTAGTTCTATGTGCTTCAAAGAAATTGCAAAAGATAACTAAATGTTTCGCGGTTTCTTTTTGGAATTGAGTGTTAGAGAACCTACAGGTGCCTTTAGAAGTCGTTTTCATAGGGGGGTAGCAGTGTTTCATTCTCTCATACATGGGTACTTGATATAATTTGAATCTGAGATAAAGGTCATGCAACTGATTGCAGGGAAAACGAATGAGATTCAGTTGATGAGGCAATCTTTTGTTTGTAAACTGTGCAATTTCCTCATAACTTTGATAGGTAGCTAACAATTCAGCAGTATGACACCAATCTAGTTCATAGTGTCTTTTGTTAACGTACGCTAGCCGTCTTGGAGATCATCCACATTTAGATCAATTGCATGCAGCAGAAGTAGAATTTTGTCATAATGTTTCCCAATTGAAGGAGGTTGCGCTTTTAATCATAGTGCCCAGATTCTCATATGAAGAATCAGTAGGAGGAGACATCATTTTAGCGAAGTTGTTAAGGGGGCGCCGATTGTATCTTGCCGACAATACAGAGATTCCCAGTTCATGTCGTAGTATTGCATTCGCTAGCAATTTTGCTAATCACAAAGTTTCTTTCCATAAGGACCCTTGTTTTGGATCTAGAAAGACCTCGATATTGATCAGAAACATGTGAAGTCTGTAGAGAATAATTGCCTCTACTTTCAGAAGATAGAAGTCAATTAAGGGCATCATTGAGTATTTACAATATTTCTTGTAAACCATGCACATTTGCGAGATTAGGGGCTTAATTTTCTTCCGAAGTGCAAGCTTCCACATGATAGTTGAATTAGAGTCGACTAAGTTGTATCCCAAGTAATTGACTGAGTGTGTGACTGCAACATGAGGTCCATCGATGGCCCACTTATATTGAGATTTTTTTTTAGATTATTAAAAATTATAATTCTCAATTTTCTGGCATTAAAATGGAGGTTATGATCCTGTGAGTACTGTGTGAAAAGATGAAGTTTTGCTTTTAGTCCGAAAGGTGTGCAATCAAAAATAAGGATATCGTCAATGAATGCCAGCCAGTGTATCTGTAGTTTCCCGAGGAAAGCTAGTTTGGTGCTTCTCAGGACAGTTGTGATTCTATGTCGCAGTTCTTTACATCTGAAATTGAGGCTATCTGCACCACTATTCTTGTGTCTGCCTTGGTACTTGCCCCAGAGAGGGAACTGTCAGAACCAAGTGGCCTGACTGAAGTGAAAGAATGGTCTTCTTTTCCGCTCTTCACTGAGGCGATGGTATCTACTGCCATACAATGCATCAAGTTAGGCTCCTCTTTAGATGTGGTCCCTTTAGCACTCATGAAAGAGATCTCCTGAGATCTATTATTGGAATTTACGATGGCTATAAATATCTCCTGCCAGTCGGGGGTTGGCACGCTGGAAATAAAGATTCATACAGTGATTCCCCTTCTGAAAAAAACCTTCACTGAACCTACCTCTTCTTTCTAATTTTCGTCTTATTTCTCTTCTACCTTTCTCTATGAAGCTTCTTGAATCTCTGGTTTCTCCTCTTCTATCCCCTTTTCTGGAATCCTCCAAACTTCTCGACCCTGCTCAATCTGTTTCAGGCCTGGTCGGGGCACCAAAAGTGTTCTTGTATCGCTCTTCGATGATATGACCAGACTAGTTGATGCAGGTTGGGTGGGTGCCCCGATTCATCTAGATCTGTCAGTGGCTTTTGACACCATAGACCACCCAACCTTCCTGACCTGCCTGACTCAAATTGGTATTGCCGGCCAGGTCCTAGTCTGGTTTTCGTCGTTCATGGCCGATCGCACACAAAGGCTCTCTCTTTCTTCTTTCCTTTCGGACTCCTGCCACCTTACCTGTGGGGTCCCGCAGGGCTCTGCCTTGTCTCCCATTCTCTTCAACATTTACATGAAGCCTTTAATGTGTCTCATCCGCACCCTCAGAGTCAGGTGCTACTCTTATGCCGACAATACTCAGATCATGATACGTTTAGATCTCGATCGGACTGAGATGTTGTTGTACCTCCATTAGTGCCTGACTTCTGTGGGTGAGTGGATGAGTCGCAATTGGTTGAAGTTGAATGGGGACAAGACGGAGGTGATGGTGGTAGGCGCCCCTCCTAATACTGCACTCTGGGTGTATTCTTGTTGGCCTTCATCCCTTGGCTTTCTTCCTGTTCCTTTGACCAAGGTGAAGAATCTGGGAGTAATTTCTTTCAGCCTCTTGCTCCATGAATGACCAAGTATCTACAGTATGTTAAGCAGGTCATGATCATCGTAAAACACTAAGAAAAGGTGCTTTCATGCTACCGACCACCCTCCGTTCCCCACTGGTGGCGGCCCTGTTGGTAAGCAGATTGGATTATTGTAATTCTTTATGCCTTGCTCAGCCCAAGGGCATGATCCAACAGCTTCAGCGCCTTCAAAATCTGGCCGCCCGGGTGGCAACGGGGTCTCCCTACGGGGCCCATAACACTCCTCTGCTGCGCACCCTGCATTGGCTTCTGGTGGTGCAGTGGATCAAATTTAAGGCACTTTGCATTGTCCATCGGGCATTGCATGGACAGGGGGAAGAATAACTCCAGTCCACATTTACCCGGTACCTCCCCACCCGCTCATTCCGTTCGGCCTCGGCTGGTCTGATGCATGTGCCTACTGTTCTCCGATCATGTATTGGTGAGTGGGCTTTCTCAGTTGTCACTGCACAAATCTGGAATGACCTACCAGTGACAGTAAAAAACCTGTCTAAGGCGCTAAAAATATCTCTGTTTTAGTCTATTACTGCTTTTGGATGATGGCTCTTCTACTTCCCTCTCTAGTGCCAAGAAACCTTCAGGTGACCGTGTGTTGTACAAATTTCAATAACATAAAATAACAAGGAGTAACCAGCATAATTAGAGACGGGGACGATTCCTGCCTGCTTTCCTCCTCTTCCCTGTTAGAGTGTTGATTTGAGGTCGGGGGCCTCGTCGTCGGTCAGTGTCGGGACTTTAGAGGCAATTGATTCTAATACACATTCCAAAATGTTCACGGTCGCTATCGTCCATTTAGTTTTCTCCCCTGACATCAGCCTATTCCACCATGTTGTGTCTGCGTCTTGGTATGTGGCTCTTGTTTTACTTAACTCTGGGCAATATAACAGCAGATGTTTTATCGATTCAATCTCATTTATTTGTTTGCAGAGTCGGCGGGTCGTCTCGTTCGTTTGTTTTCCAATCGCCTGGATTTCCCAGGTTGGTAGGAGATTGAAACGTGCCCTCATAAACATTTTTCTTAGTTGCTTATTTGGAAGTTTGCTGCAATATCTCATTGGTTCTTTTAACTTATTGAAGTTAGGAGGCAGATCTTTAGTCAGTTTGTTCTTCTGCGCTTTTTCCAACATTTCTATCCAGTCTTGGTCTTCCAATTTTGACTTCACTCTTGTAGGGTTATTATAAGGTCCTCTTCATTGCAGGCGATATCAGTGAGCTTTTTTCTCAGGTTGTTTGTCCAATTGTTTAAAATAGCAAGGCTATGGGTTGCTATTTCGTCGCCCACTATCTTGTAAATAGGCAAGCTGTCCTTGATGAGAGTGTTTCTCCAGAGTTGCATTGCATTTAATTCCACCGTGGCTTCTAGAGAGAGTAGGCCTAAGTCTCTTCTGATAAGTTCCATTGCGGTCGCATTTGGCAGACCCAGGACCGTTTTCCAGATGTAACTCTTGAGTTTCCGCCATATGTTCTTAGGAATGCCGTATGTCAAGGTTGGCACCACCTTCCCTTTATAGAACTCAATTGTCTGGGCCAGGGAGAACTTGCCATATTTTCGGTCTAACATTTTCATTTGGACCGCAAGATATTTTGTTTTTTTCCACAGGATCTTCTGCGTTGTAACTTCTTTTGCCGAGTTATCGATGTGGACTCCTAAGTATTTGAAGCTTTGGACCACTTCTATTTCTACGTTGTCCAATGCCCACTTGTAGCCTGCAGATGTTTTCTTAGCCTTTTTTTCTAAATATCAATATTTTTGTTTTTGCTTTGTTTATTTTGAGGTTGTTTCGCTCCGTATATTGTGCCAAATTGGCGAGTTGTCGTTGTAAGCCGATTTGGGTTTGATCTAACAATATTAGATTGTCTGCATATAGTAGACGTAGTATATTGGTCTTACCCAGCTTTGGAGGAAATGCTCTTACTGCTTCGTCCGAGTATTTAAGATCCCCTAGAAAAGCAATAAACAAAGCCGGGGCCAGAGGGCACCCTTGTTTTACTCCTTGTTCCACCGGTATCTCTTGCGACAGCAGGCCTTGATTGTTTAGGCGCACTCTTAGCTTAGTGTTGGTATATAACGCCTTCACCGGGTCCAGTATTTCCCTAGGGCAGTTCCATTTTTCCAATTTGTTCCACAGACTCCGTCTGTCCACTCTATCGAACGCCTGAGACAGATCCACAAAAGCCATGAACACAGTCGGCACTCCTTGCTTGACCTTGGCTTTTATCAAATTTAGGAAGAGGATGTTTACTGTAGTGCTTCCCTTCTTTAGGAACCCCATTTGAAACGGGTCATTTGCCGGTGATGACCTGGCCCAGCTACGAAAATGGGTCAGAAGGAGGCTGGCAAAAATTTTGCCTATTACATCGAGTAGTGCAATCGGTCTATAATTACTCGGTTCTTCTCGATTCCCTCGTTTGAAGATTGGCACCACCACCGCATTTACCCAAGACGGCGGGAGCGTTCTTGTCTGTCTACACTGTTTGAAGATGGTACTAATAAGGACTGCCCAGATCTCCGGGTTTTGTTTTAAGTCGATGTTACTTAATCCATCTGGCCCTGGATTTCTTTAAATTCCTTATGACGTTTTCTATGTCGACCTTTGATGTAATATCGATCCAAGCAGTTTGACCCGAGTTCCTGCTTCTTGGAGGATGTGATGCTTGTGCCTTGAACAGATTTTCGAAGAAGTTCACCCAGGCCACTTCACTCACCGCGTTTACTATTTGGTTTTCCGCCTTCTTATCAGATTTGTTAATGAGCGCCCAGAAGTCTCCAGTTTTTTTTTTTGTGTTTAAAGCGCGCAGCATTTCCTCTGCGTCTTTCTGGTACATTGCGTGCCTATGACCACGTATCCAGTTTTTATATTTTGCACTTTCTTGTTTCAATGTGTTCCATGCTGTTGGCGAGTTCTCTCTTATGGTTTGTCTCTTGAGTTTTCTCAGGGTTCTCTTCCTTTGTACGACCTCTTTGTCATATATATGTTTATTTGGCTTTTGCTTTTGGTTTTTACCCTGCGATTTCGTCCTGTACTGCAATAAGAAAGGAACATAGTCCAGAGTTTTGTTCTTTTCTCCTCGTAGGGCGGCCTTCATTTTGTACGTTTCAGTTTTCAGTTATGCATTTGATGTTCGTTGCAGTAAGCCGAATGCGGGTTTGTTGGCTGTTCGCTTCAATGGAGTTGCTGTATCTCTCGGGATCCGGCCGTCTTGCTTGCCATTCTATAGCCACAAGATTATGGTCGCTTTCTTTTGTTTTGGCCACTGAGTAGTCTTGAATACTTGCCACTAGACTGTGAGAGACAAAGAAGTAGTCAATATCGGCTTTGGATACGCCTCTTTCCCATGTGTGATTCTTTACCATCCATGATTTCAGTGAAGCGACATTATGAAGATTTCTCGCTTTCATAAGCCTCATCCATGAATTTCCTATTTCTTCTGCTGGGGATTTCAGCTTCTTAGATTGTGTTATTACCTTATCCGTCCTGCAATTTGCGTTTAGATCTCTGCAGATTATTATATGCGCCGTAGGGTGATCCACCATGATGTCATCAATTGTTTTTGCTACTAAATCGCAAACATCTGCTGTTGTGGTTCTTTCTGGGTTCCAATATGCTGTTATTAGTGCGATTTTCGCTTTTTCCATTCCCTTTCCTCCAGGTTCTTCCTGCGCCCATGTCGCAAGGATTGCCAGTACCCCGTATGATTCGACTATGGTTTTTACTCGGGATATTCCGACCCCCGACTTTATGGCTATCAATAGCCCTGAGGAGGGTCGTCCAAACAGGCCCTTTGATGCTGGCGAGAATGTAATATCAAAGCCGTCTAGGGCCGGTTTCTCGGTTAGCCAATGCTCCTGCAGGCATAGGATATCGAATGCCCCTAGATCTTGGTTCTCCGGGTTTGTCAGGTGCCGGTGGCCCCTCGTGTTCCAGGACGCCATGGAAAGAAAATCTCGCTTTATGGTCCCTTTCCTGGCTTCTTCCTCATTTGTTGGAGGCGGTGTATCTTTTGTCCCACCTCCTGGTGATTGCTATTTCTCGGTGTGTGGGTTTAACGTTGCTTTTAGCCAGTTCCATGGACCTTTTGGTGTTCTGTTTACTTGTGTCTCTCCCCTTGTTGTTTCTCGATCTTTTTCTATTCTGCCCTCTCGATCTGGCACTTCTCTCTTTGTTCGGGGTGTCTGTGGCCTACTGGGCGATTCTTCTCTCCGGCGCTCCCTTCTGTCACGTGACTATCCCCCCTTCTCTGTGTGCTTTTCCTTACGATCTTCAGTTCCTTTAATATCTCTGCCTCTGTATCTCTCATTCCTTGGTTCCCGTGTTTCCCACTCCCGATGGCGACTGCTTTCATATCCTGTGCGGTACATCGGAAACTGTCTCTTTCTGTTATATAAGTCTCTTGTGCGGGATATTTCACAATTTTTCTTTATGGGCAGCTCTTTCCGGGCTGTTTTGTTTAGCTCTAGTTCAGCCAGGGTATAACCTGCTTGCTGTAGGTCCTTATATGCTTCATCTGTGACCTCTTTTACAGCCTTGCTTTTGATATGTAGATACGTTTTGGCCTTTTGGTCCCTATGGTATGGTTCTATTAATACAAAGTCATCAGTCTTTAGATGTTGTAGACAGTGGATTCTACTTAGTATCTGCAGTACTGTTTTTCTATTCAGCACTATGTATTTGGATTTACAGGACGTTTGCTCTAGTTTGAAGACTCTTAACTCCTTTTGGGGGTTAAGTTGGATCTTGGAGTGCTCTGTCTGTGTTTTGCTAGGATTTTCCCTGTTCCCCTTCTCGTCTCTCCTCCTTGCAGTTTCTTCCTGCTGTCGCTGTTGTTGTTGTTTCACTGGGGTTGATCCCCACTCGCGGTGTTTCAGGGTTTGTGGAGAGTCTTTCTCCTCAAGAGATGCTGGTGCGGTTTTTCCTGTCACCTTTTTGCCTCTTGTTTCTTTTCCCCTTGCCGGCTTCCATGGCTGTTCTTCCATCGGTCCATCTGCGCCTCTAGAGTTTTCTTCTCTTACTTCCGTGTCGCTGTAGATTGGCAGGTCCAACAGGGCGCTTGTCCTCAAAAATTCCTCCGTCGTTTTGGGTGATGTTGCTGTCCTTTGTTGGCTTTTCGCCCTGGGTTTGCTCCTGCAAGGCGGAATTGTGGGGCTTTTTGTTAAATTAATAGTTTCCACTTCCTTCGTTGTGATTGAGGTCTCGTTTTTCTTTGTATCCCTCGCCCCTTTGTTTGTGTCGTTTGCCAGTCATAAACCCAATTTTTGCTTTTGGTTAGTCACTACTGGTGAGGTTTTTGCTCCCACCTTGGGGCTTAGGTTTTCTTTTGCAGGTCGCTCACTTGTGTTTGTCGTTTTTTGCTTAGTGAAAATTGGTTCCAATTCTCCACGCTCCTTCTTTGGAGTTGTCTAGGAGGCTCTGTCCATAGTCTTTTTTACCGGCTGTTTCTCTCTTGTGACTTCTTTCCATTCTGCCTCTAGGGTGGCCCATTTTCCCACCCAATTTGTTTCCTGCTTTCTTGCCTTTGTCTCTATGGCTGTGATGTGTCCCTCTAAGAAATCCATCTTAGTTAGAATTTTGCCTAGGATCGTTGTATTGTCTTTTGTTGAGTCTCCGATGATTTCATATAATTTGCAAAATGGAGCAAGCGGGATTGTGAGCGCTGCCATAATTGTGGTCATATCTTCTTATTTGTTTGGTGATGCTCTTTGATGGTCAGGTGCAATTTCACTGTATCTTCTGTGCCTGCCTGGTGTATTTTGGCCATCCCTGCTGGGGCAAATGTTGAATTGTTGTGCTGAGATTTCTCCCAACGGTCGCCCACTTGTGCCTTCTACTGATTCAGAACTGTTGAACGAAGTTCTGAAGGGATTAAAGTTTGGGGTTAGTCCTTCTTTAGCTGTTTTTTTCTGTTTTTCACCTCTTTCTATCATCTGCAGGTGGGCTTTTGTCCAAGCTTGATTGCTCATTTGTGTTTTCCCATCTGAGTCTCGGCCATAGGTTGTCCTTTGCTCCAAGTTCATTCCAATCCCCCCTTCTTTTCAGTTCTTAAGTTACTTCCATCTCCGACGTCGGGCTCATGTAGCACCCTCTGTTCAATTCTGGGCGCCTCGGGGGATTGGAGCTGTTTTTTGTATGCCTTCATCGATTTGGGCTGAGCAGTCACCTCTTGTTGCAATTGTGGCTGGAGGCGGACTTCACTTGTTTCCTCATTTGTAACTGAAATCTCCTGACTAAGCCTCTGCAATCGTTTTTCTGCCGATTTTCCACTCCTCGAGATCGGACTTGCCGCTTGAGGGCATACCCCTGACACTGAGGTGCCTTCGGTGTTGCTAGAGTTCCGGGCATGGGCAGCTTCCTCTAGTCTCTGTTGGGGGTCACACTGTACTTCATCTCTTTTTAGGGAGATCATTGCGCTTTCATCTCTTTTGTTTAGGCCTCCCCTTGGTGTGCGTCTTACTCTATCATCACCTGCTTGGTTTATCAAGCCGCTGGGCTCTGTGTTTTGTTCAGTATGTTTTTGGCTCTTGGGGTCTCTTTCTTTAGGGGTTAAGTGGATTCGCGTAGGTAATTCCGCGAGGTTGGATTCATACGCTTCGCTTTCTACTGGAAGTGTCCCTCGCGTATCTCCTGTTGATAACCCTCTCTCCTCATGTATCGTTATTGCTTCGGACTCCGTGTCTGTTTTTCTTGTGTTCATTTCCGGGAACAAGCCCTCTATTACCTCTAAAATATCAGCATCAGATATTTCATCGTCCGCCTCTAATTTTCGTTTTTTCTGGTGGGTTTTAAAGAAGTTGAATACAGAATTAGCTAGTACAGGTTTCTGGGTCGTTCCCGTGTTCGCCCCCTGTTTTTTGACGCCCACACGTTTTAGTTTTTTTGCTTCTTTAGTACTTGAATTGGTCTCATTTTGCTTCGGCTTTCCTTCGTCGTGATGGTTTATGGTTGAGGTGCCTCTTTGCGTTGTTTGATTTCCGCTTTTTTTCTTAATATATTGTCGTTTTATTGCGATTGCCTTGTTGATCTTTTTTGGGCCATCGGGCGTTTCATCTGTCGAGTGGAGCAGATCCACCCATTCCCCTGGCTCCAAATCCTTTTCCACAGTGATGCTCTCAAAGAAGACGTCTTTTGAGGCCATGCTCAGGTTACTTTCGCCAGTCTTCCTCCGTCCTGGATCCCGCTGCTCTATTTTTGATTGCCTGGGACCTACTGCTCCCAACATTGTCTTTGAGTTCGAGTTCCACTTCTCGTTTTCTAATGTGGGCGTGCTTGTGAGGATTAATGCCTTGATCATCGACAGCGGTTTAACTGCCAGCCCTGACTGCCCCCCTGCGGGTGGCCCCTTCCTGTTAGTTCCGGGGCTTTCTATTGTTCTTTTAATGTCTATGCTTGGGGTCTGGTTGGATTCGGGTCGGTTCTCCTTTAACTCTTGTGGTACCGATCTTTCCGATTGTCCTTCTTTTAATCGTGCCTCGATAGGTGTTGCTTGCTCCTCCATCGCGTCTACTCCATTTTTTATCGATTGGATATTTTCTCCATGGTTCATTTCTTTGTAGACTTCCATGATCCTCCCAGCTTTGTTGGTACACATGACCATAGCAAGGTCCAGGTCAGTCCACCCTCCGCAGGCTGAGCTGGAAGACCTCTCGCCCAAGCGGCGCTCTGGTCATGTGTTATTTCCACCTCGTCTGAGTGGTTCTGTCCGGGTACTACCTCAGACTCCTGGGGGGGGGGTCATGTCTATTTCGCCCGTGTCTTTGGTCAGGCGTTGCTTTCCCCTGCCGCCCCCTCCACTGTGTCCAGGGGGTGGAGATGGGGCAGTGTCTATCGTAAACTTAGTGTTTACGGATTGGGTCTCGAGGTTCTTACCTCTTTTCCGCGGGGATCTTTTCTCCCGTTCGCTGTAAGAAGCTGACTTGACATTGCTCCGCAGCACTCTTGTCGTGGGCGATGTTTCGGACGGGTCCACCCGTTCTGCGTCCATTTCTGGCTCAGGCTCATTTCTCCCCGCTTTCGGTGGCGGCAGCCCTGCAGCCTGCATGACTGCCGGCCTGCCAAATCTTGCGAGCTTCGATGAGGCAGAATTAGCTTCTTTAATGCGCTCCTCCAGCGCCAAACAGTCGCTCAACAGTCACTGCACTGGGCTTGGCTCCTGACGGGCTTAGCGCCGCAAGGGTGGTAGCCTCTGACCTTTAGGGAAACCCAGAGTCACGTGATCGGGTCACGAGGGAAACGTAGCCCCGCCTCCTCCAGGAAGCGTTGGATCAGCGTTGCCGGCATGAGCCAAGGAGAGCTTGCAATGCCGGGAAGGAAAAGCAGCTCCAGCTGCTAACTAAGGTTTGTTTTGAAAAGTTGGAAGTGATATTTCAAGCAAATTTGTTAATCAAAAACGAGATGTAGGATATTATTGACAGTATAGCTTGGTAGGCCAATTAACTTCCGTTGTAGAGCATCCTGATGTACCTTAGTGTCTGATGCTCATTCTACAAAACATCAAAAATTAAATAAAACAAATAATATTGATTTCCGATAAATTTATACCTATTCCCAGCATATATTCTAGAAGGTACATACCCTTTTCTAATACCCCTTTCTAATGATAACGTTAAAGTGATGTTGGCAACATATGTAAAGTGGTAAACACTGAAAACCTGAAGGACAATTCTTACCTTCTTATGTGAACCCTTGTCAGTACTTGGTCGTGGCATTATTGCACATGGAAATATACACGCACCAAATACTATTAGCCCTTTTACTTCCTAAACTGTGAAACGGAGCTCGGATTTATTTTTAATGCAAACCATAAAATAGCTGATGTACAGGGTAAAATGGAAGGGCCAATGTATGAAGTGTATACCCTGTGAAACAAGATCAGAAAAAGGTTATTTTGTTAGCTTAGTGCTTTTTGTAACCTCCTTGAAAATCCAGGTTTATATGTCCAAAATAAAACAAAGTATTAAATTGCCCAATGTCTCCATTTGGAGTACTGAGTGCACTTTTTTATTTAGTTTTTATTTGTTTTACTGTATATTGGTTATAATTATACAAACCTTTAACACATTAAGAAAATCACAAAACAATGCAAAATTCAAAATCAATTGACATTTATTTAAAATAAATTGATGTGTGCAAAGGCTAAAATGTATAATAAACAGATGCCAAGAGTTTGCTAATAATTTAGGAGACAACGTGCAAATTAAGAGTCATGACTGGCGAAAAGGAAAAGTAAGCCAATCTCTTTTAGTCTTCCATGTGATTCATCAAAGTGGGGAGATTAAATTGAGTGTACATTTCCAAACATGAAAAGCTGCTGCCGATATTACAATACATTCTCCCCCAAAGATATGCTGCCGAATTGATCTGTTTTCATGAAATGTATATTAAAAACATGGCTGGAGTACCTCTTTAGATAATGTGGCCTTAGGCTAGAGCATTTTGTGAGGTGGTGAGCCGTTTCAATGGTTGAATCACAAAAGCGTCATGTCCTCTCCTCACGAGGAAGGTTTATCCATCTGCCAGTGTGCTCAGGGGTCGTAAGATGTTAAAACGTAAATAATATGCAATACAATTTGTGGAGAGCATAATTTGGACAGATATGTTTTAAGAAAATTGCAATTAAAACCCTGTGTACTATATGTAGCATATAAGTTCCTTTTCACTAAGTAGTCAAGATTAGTTGTCATATCTAGATCTCTGGCTTTGCTCTTTAAACTTCCTAAAAAGTTGGGCAAGGATATCAAGCCCTCCAACTCCACATCATTGTTGCTAAAGTACAGTAGTGTGGGAGAGCGTAATTCTGCTAGAAAGGTGTTGGTGCATGCATGAGAATATTCAGTTGCCACTAGGCCCATTAAGGTTTCAGGCACCAGAGGGCAGACTAAGACGTTATGGAAGAGGCTACAGCATTGGTAAAGCCATAATAAGCGGGCAGGTGGTACCCCCAATTCGCTCCTAATGGCCTCAACGGGCACAGAGTGAGGGAGGCCCAAAACATAGATCGTAAGAGATTGCCTTCCACTCTCCCCACACAGGTCAATTTGGACTCTGGTAATACTGCCAAACCGTGAAGTAGCCCTGGGAGAATGCTCCTACAATAACTGAAAGTCAAACCTTCAATACTGTGGCCGACCCTTTTTATTAATATATTTCTTAAGGTAGAGCCATCTCTTTAGGATTTTAGGTCGGGTGAAATCACCATAGAAATCGGATGAGGCGAATGAGCCAATTGGGGTGCGTATGTAAATACATGTATCCACCCTTTCCAAATGGGCACTGTTTAATGTCCAGCGATACTTAGATGCTTTCGAATTGCCAACAATAATTCAAATGTGTGTTTTGAGATGATGTGTGGTGGCATCGGAGGACAGGGCATCCAGGGAGTGCTGTAGTCCGATGTGTGCTTGATCCAAAAGAATAGTGTCATCGGCACATCCGAGCCAAGAGACTGGGGTGCTACTGATATAGGGGTCAGGGGGAATTGTGAGCAACTTCGATTGGAACACCCATATGAGCCACGTACATATTGTAAAGTAGGGGGGCTGACAGGCACCCCTGTTTCAGGCCGATGTTAACCGGGATGCCCTGCATGATGACCCTCCTCCTGATTGGTGCGTACAACTACCACTGTGTCGGAGTGAAGTGTCCTAATGAAAAAAGTAATAGAGCATCTATTCCCCAGTCTGTTAATTGCTTCCAAAGTAGCGGGCGAGACACTGTATCAAATGCCTTCGAAACATCTATCAAGGAAAGGTATAGTTTACTCTTTACTTTGCTCTTACAGGTCGACATGACAAAGCAAAGTGCACAAAGATTGTGTAAGGTGTTGTGCCCTTTGCCGAAGCCTTTTTGGAAAAGATGTAGCAATCCTCTACCTAACGACCAACAGGAAGGTTTTTTCAATAGGATGGCAGTAAATAGGTGCTGCCTCGTGCCACGCATTGCCTGGTATCTACAGTCGTGGGGATTAGTGTGATTGGCCGTTTTAAGGACAGCCACTAATATTGCTTTCCACCAGCTCCTAGGTATGCTGCCACTCCTTACGATGTTATGAAAGAGGTGCTCCAGCTGCCCGGGCCAAAACTGGGGGTCACCTTTCAAAACCACACTTGCCAGTAAGTCCGGACCAGGGGCGCAGGAATATTTGAGGGTTTGTATTATGGTAAGGATGTCATCACTTTAAATGCCTAATAAAAAAGGAGCCTGAGCGCACATAGAACTTGTCTTCATAAGAGGAATGGCAGAGTTATAGTAAAGGTCAGAAATAGCCACGATCACCTCCGATTTGAACATATTGGATTTATTTCCTGTAAGGCCTGCCCATTAATAAAAGTTCTGGCCATGGACCAGCATTTTCTATAATCATTGCTTCGAAGGAGGCTGAAAAGGAATTTCCAATCTGCGTTATGCATGGAGGATTTATATTTTATGAGCCAATTCTTGCATTGTGTGTTTTTGTGCGCAATGTATTTATTTTCTGACTCAATGGGTAATGGGGATTACGATTGATAGTGATACATGTCTTACGATGAGCCTGTTGAATTGCTATATCGAATAGGGCGTATTCATCTCTCAAACCCACGACTATACTATACTCTAAGAGTAGCAGCTTCCTCAGTAGTTGCATCAAGAGTGAGAGATCCCAGTTGTGTTGCCCCAACCAACAAAAAGTAAATGTTTCATTTGTGTTTACAAAATGAGCAATGTCCAAAACATTCTTGTCGCTCCAAATGTTGTGATTCCCCTGAGTATTTATAGAAGTAGAAGAGTTAATGCATAGAATACAACGAGAGGGAAGTTGCAGGTTCCAAGATAATGAGGCATGATCACTGAGGGGAGTGAATATAATAGACAAGATTTCACTGGATAACCAACATTTTCTGTTGACAAAAACATAATCCAGGAAAAATAAAGTTTTCCCATTTGTCCAATCCGGACGTGACCTATTTGTATTTACCGATTTATCATTTAGGCATACTAAATCATGTATGTTAAAAAGGTTAACCCAGGCTAAAGTCCCCCCGCCAATGAAGCGTGTTTAGTCCAACACGCTTCATGATTAGCGTTTTCTGGAGAAGATGAGATGAATAAATATAAGGAAGAGGCGTCTAAATCGCCTGCCACTATTGCACTGCCATTAGGGCACATGTCTGACCACTTGTGAAGAACGGCATCAATCGTATGCTGGATAGAGCAAGTGGTCAGTCCTCCGCGAGGGTTATATACGTTAATAATCAGTGTGGGGGGGCAAGGATGAATGACGATCAGAAAAAATAGCTGGCGAAATGGGTTGGGAAAAGGGATTATCACCAAAAGGTTTAAGCTCAAAGGCAAATTGTGCTCCTATTATCAAGCCTCCTGCTGGTCGACCCCTAGTCCCACGAGTGACCGAGCGAAGTAGGATGGTGGAGCCATAAATCATAATTGAATTGACTGTCCAGGTTTCTTGAAGGATAATGACTCTGCAAGAAGCAATGAAGGACATGGCCTCTTGGTTGGCTAAAAATGAACAGTGTCTGTGTGTATTTGAACTGGTCCATTTGATTGAATTTAAGAGAGAATATTGGCAATAATTGTCCGTATCCAGGGACTCCGGGACCTAGTGAATGATTTCTCTATCAGCTTTTGAATTTACTGTGAGGTGATTGTGAGCGGCATGCAAACTAGATCTCTCGGTAGCATCTGAGGGTGTAGAGTCATGGGCATTAAGCATGGAAAACGTGGAAAAAGATCAACCGGCTCAGCAACTCTGACTGTGTATGGCATACTGTGAGTTTGAGGCCCAAGTTGTGAATCGTTCCTACAGAGGTACAAAGCAATGACACTATAGCCGAAGAGCCGAAGAGGCACATTCAATTAGAGCCTAATTTGAAGGGCTATCTGCTCTAGTTAGTTCGATATGAGATAAGTCGTGGCTAGTTATGGAAGACAGCTAAGGAATTTTACTCCAGATAGCTAGCAGAGTTGCCCAATTGAGAAACAGGCTATCTGCTTTTGGTGAGAGCTCTTCCAGCTTTATCCATTTTCTAAGTAGAAGAAGATGCTCCAGCTCTTGATATTGGCTGATATTGGAGGTGGAATGGGTAACCAGTGCCATGGGAATTTGTGGGGGTAGGATACTATTAGCAGAAGCTACGCTGAAGGAAGCTGCTATGGGATTTTGGTCTGGAGGAGCCAGGATTTGTGGTGGAACATGCGAGAGGGCCAGAGTAACAGGCTCTGGGGAGAAAACCCAACTTGCATAGGTGGGTTAAGCTCCGGACTTTTAACATATGGGATCAACTGTGTCTGGCTCCCACCTTTCTTTAACGCTGGTGGGTTACCCGGGTGAACCCAGTTATCCATGGCGCCCTGCAAGGTCACTTGCCTAGTGCCTTTGATGGGAGTTCATGGCTGTCTTTTTCAACACGGCATCTAGAATGAGGCTGAGTATCCTGAAAGTGTGCAAAAGATACACACGTATCTTGTTGCAGGGTTGTTGGTGTTCGCTGATGTTTTCTGCATCGAATATTGTTCCAAGGAACAGGGCTATTAAGCATGGATATCTCGTTAAATAGAGCCTCAATGGCGTCTTCCACAGTTTTGTTGATTATGTTGCTAAGCGGGTGACTAATTAGTGAGGGGACGGGAGGCAAGTAATGAGTTTTCAAATTGGAAAGGGGGTCCTGCGTGGCAGCAGAGACCTGTGTCGGTCCAGTTAGATCAACTATTTGTTGCTCACTGGGAGTTAAGTGGGCTGAAGAAGGTTCCATAATCAACGAGGATGTAGTGGTCGAGGCCTCAATTCGACATTGCTATCAAGGATAATATCGACCACTTTGGCCAAGAAGTATTTCAACTCACACTGTTTTGATGCTATGTTTGTGCACAATGACAATAAAGCCTCCAACTTGGAAAACAAGGTATTTATTTTGGACAAAGAGGGGCTAGGATATTTATCATTAGATCCAAAAGAGTCATTGTACGTGAGGTTAGAAACGTCTTCTTCAGTTTTGCTGTTGCTGTCACTACTGGCAGATTCAAATGCAGATACTAATTGTTCAAGGTTCGAACTTGCCTTTGGATTCAGACCCTGGGGGTGGACCAGTGCAGGAGAATCACCTGGGTGACGGGTATTCAGGGAGCGGGACTGGGACACCTGATGGTGAGATGCGATACCCCTCTGTTCCCTGCAACACCTTTACCCCAGCCTACCCAGTAGGTTATATGGAAACTCTACCCCCCATTTTCCTGGGCAAACACTTTCACATGAACAGCCTGCTGTGGGAGAAAACAGACTCAGACCAGAAGTGTGTACCTGCCATGTCGCACTACTATGGTCAGGCAAGGTCAGGCAATTGATGGTAATCATTTATACCTGACTTCCATTAAACTTCGTCACATGGATAAAAGGCAGTATACACGAGCAAGTCAAAGCACACAAAGGAACAGCATTTTGGAGAAGGCAGCTGAACAAGGGAAGAAAGATGGAAAACCAGGAAGGGTGCACAAGGAGGGAGATACCCTTGACCTTTCCAGCAGAAAGCTGTTACCTTCTAGACATCTTCGGAATTCAGAGCATAAGGCCAAGAAACCAGACTGGAGAATCCTGTGATGTGTGTCGGAGATACCTGGGTCCCGCCTGCATGGCTGATCAAGTAGGAGAGAAACAACAGACACTGTGGTACTGTCATTGGCTCCAAGATCGAAGAAAGATCAACACAGCCGGTGAGTTGAGGAAACCGATGCAAGACCAGTCTGTGGTGAAGTCAAGG
The DNA here is from genome assembly GCF_040938575.1 of Ambystoma mexicanum. NCBI lineage: Eukaryota > Metazoa > Chordata > Amphibia > Caudata > Ambystomatidae > Ambystoma > Ambystoma mexicanum. The sequence continues at coordinate 1,163,049,722 of NC_090922.1, forward strand.
TTGCAAGCAGCAACATTGCATACAAAGAGCAAGGAAAAAGATTACTGAATGCATGTGATGAAAGATGCGAGGACAGCCTAACAGCTGATGGATGTCTGAACCATAGCAAAGAAGATACCGCAAGTGTGCTCAATCAAAGGTCTCTGTAAGATATTAAGCCGAGTAGTGGCAGAAGTGAAAGTAAAAGATAAATAATAAGAATTAGTGTCAATCGAAGGAGTCCTGTGATGGTTTAAAATAAAAACACATTGGATAATAGAAAGTCTTCAATTTTTGAAACAAAGGGAATGATGGAGAGCAATCGTGAACATTATGCTAAAGGGGTATGAGCTCAAACGAGGGGTATCCCTGGTCTGAGTCTGAATGAGGGAGACCAATTGCAAACCTTAAAATGTGAACATCCTGATAAGAAAGGAACTTTGGTGTTTGTTTGTTACGTCAGGCCCTCTGCAAGAAGAGACTGTCATTGGGAGAGAGACTGTGGCAGAAGACGCTGATACCTATGCTTTGAACTGTTTCCTTCTGGCCAAGAGGCCATAGCGTGTGTGAAGCTCCAACGTGCTGCCTTGTCCCATTTTGAAAACGTGGGGAAGGGAAGCCAACTGCTCAACTATCCTGACATATTATTTCTTGAACACTTTTCTTTTGCCTACATTGTCTCACACATTTTGTATTTAGACGTATGGATTGGCAATAGGGATATTAGTATAGGCCCTTTTATTTTGACAGAGACTCCACTAGGACTGCATTATTATTATTTGATGGTCATAGCCTACTCCACCAACCCTTGAACTGTGATCACTTGTGTCTGTCTTCACTGTTTGATACCATGCCTTGCTTACAAAAGTGAGCAAAAAGGAGTATTCTCCAGTAGGTTCACCCTGAGATCTGGTATCGTAGCTGTCGCTTAAAAAAAGCCTGTGATTTTCGGCTGGAACTTTACTCGCATATCGGAAGGTTGGGTTTTGTCTTCACGATCTTTCTTGTTTTTCTTATTACAGGGAACTTCAGTTTCAGTGCCACCATTAGTTGGTGGGCTGTGAGCGTGTTTTCTCATGATCGATTCACTACGACGGCCGTACCTTTGTAGGTTTTTTGTTTTCATGTGTACAAAAACACTACTCCTAGATTAGCCTTGAAGGCAAGCAGTCAATAGGACAACTAGCAGTGGGGCATTTACCAGAAAAAATAAGTTAAGGCCTCAACATGGATCCACCGATGAATTCTTCGTAGTCGTAGCAAGATGTAGACAGCCTATGCAAAGCACAGGATTCAATGGAGAAAGAGAAAGAGGTGGGTGCAGACGGCCAAGGTATTGTTTTGTGCATATTTAAGTAAGTTTGTGTCTCACCCTAAGTAACTAGGGGAATCCAGACGTGGACCCCTTGCTCACTGTTCTTAGAGAGGCACAGCTCCATCCTACTGATGAGGTCCAACCAGACTGAAACACGTGTCTGGGGTTTCTGTTGGTACTTTTGTTCAAAGGAGAACTGCTTAGCATTTCAGTGCTGGACTGCCCTATGGCAGGACAAAGACTGATATGTTTTAAATATTTCTCCTCTGTGAAAGATAGTGAGCGAAAGACTCTGGATAAGTCTCTCGTAACCAGGACTAATGTCCGGGAGAGGGACTCTCAGGACCCCCTCTTGTTTTTTGTAGGCGGGGAAGGTATTACAACCTGTATCTCAGCCGGTCCTAGTCCTGCATATGGGAACTATCATAAGATCTTGGGGTACAGACTGCCCCTGCCCAGGGGAAAATTGTAATGCATCGGATGCCTAACAGCCCCATGGAGGACAACGAAATGGAACTGTCTCACACAGAATATAATTGGCGTTTTTGTGTCAGCTTCAGAAGGCGGTGCAGCTGAGGCGATTGTCAGATCAGAATACTAACACCTGAGAGTCCCATTACTCTCACCAATACCAATACTCATTTCATATGTTTTCAGTTTTTATTACAAAAATTATGTTACAAAAACAGGCATTGTAGGTGGGGATCCTGTACACCTTTCCCTTAAACTTTGAGGGGGCTGTGACCTCCTTAGCCCAGTGTCCATAACTGATCAGGTTGTATTGAAGTGCTGATGTATTTTAGCCATGATAGCCCTACTGTCTCCTCTATCACTACCCTAGGGAGGTCCTAAAGGCCTTGCCTTATCTTTTTGGTTGACTCAGGGACTTCCTAGGTGACCCAGCGGGGTAGCTTAATGGCAATGGCACCCATATCCTCCAGATGACCATCTCTCAACCAGTACCTCACTCTCTCTAACCCTGTCTCCTTTCACTCCATCTACATACTCTTTCTCTTTCTTTGTCCTTTCCACACTCTGTCTCCTACAATTCTCCCACTCTTCCCCCTCCTGTATCTGTTCTCTAGCTCGGTCCTGATATCTCTACCCTCTGTACTCTATCTATTGGTCTTGCCAGTGTCATTCCTTTCTAGTGGTGTGTCCAAACTCTTTTTAGGGTGTGGCTCAAGTGGGGCACTGAGTTATGCAGGGGTGGAATGAAGTGTGAACACAATGAGATAATGATCATAGTTTAGGATAATGGGGTGGCAACTGGGGTGGCCAATCAGAATCCAGGATGTAAGAGTTCACAGCAGGAATGTGTGTGGTATGTCAGTTGGGGCAAGCTCAAGGGGTTCAAAAAAGATAAAGAAAAGACATTGGAAAAGATGCAAGCCCTACAGAAGGCTTCTTTGCCCTCTTTGTAGGAAGAAAGCTCTGCAAAGTACATTACACAGCAATCCTGGGGCCGGGAACTACTTTCTTCAGGCCACGTTGGGAGTGGCACAACAACGCGCATGCGTGAAGATCAGGGCACAGGGCTTGTGTTCAGAACTCCAACGCGAGCGGTGTTAGGGAGAATTCCTGTTTAGGCTGAATTTCCTAACCTAGTGAGTCCCCCAGCAGCTTTGCTGGATTTTTGGGGTTTATTTTTTTCTCCTGCCAAGAGTCAGACTCTTTTACCCTCACTCTTGGGCATGATTTGAGTGTGTTTCTTTGAATCTAGATGTGTTTGATGGGCTATGGGGTCTTTTACTCCATAGGGCTTCATGTGTTTTTGTGATGTGTGTTACACAGCACCCTCAGTGCAGTGACACAGGGGTGTCATAGTGACCCCCCAGTATAGCCTCCATACCCTGGGACTGACTACTGTCTCCCAGGGCATGTAAAGTCACCATTGACTTTACTAGTCTTAAATTCTGAACAGAACCAGTACAAACCATCATATTGTGGACGTACTGGCTGGGGCAATTCAATTGCCCCAGGGTCTGTTAGTCGAGGGGGCACGTCCCCGTCCCCCCTGATCGAGTTTTGGCTGGTGGCAGTGGATACTACTTTTTATATTCAACCGCAAATATTTTCCTATGGGATTTCCCATTGTTTTAGGCTACTATCTTTATTTAATTATTTACGGTAGCCTCGAACATACCCCCGGTTTCTTTAATTAATATTAATTCTCCGGTTGGTATTTTTTGCCAAAACTTGATTCTAAAATGGCGTTTGTGTTCTCTTCTGTGACTCCAACCCAAGTCGAGCCCTTTGTTCCACTTTTTGGCGGGCTTCTCCACAGAAGCCCTCCAAAGTGGTGCCACTCTGGGGTACTTAGGAGGGGTGGAGGGGGATTTAGGCACCCTGGACTGAGTTGCCTAGGCAACTCAAGTCGCACTCCGTCCTGATTGGCCCAAGTGGTGAGCCGGCCGGCTCACCACTTAGCATGTTTGAGTGACAGCTAGGCTGAGTGAATGGGGGTTTTCTGCATAAAAGCAGGGCTTTGGGGACTGGAACTTCAGAAGTCGCCACAGGACCTAAGAATCCGACGAGGGAGAAGCTGAGTCGACCTGCCACGACACCACCAACGGTGGAGCCCTGCTGGACCGTCTCACCACTTTTCCCAACGACAGAGGAGATCTCCCGCCGGAGAGTCTTCTTCCTTTGACTGGTGGGGATAACCAGTTTCACAATTTTTTTCGCCTTCCCGACGTACCTCGTGGCCGCCTTGCCTGTGCCAAGCACCCCGGCAACCGGGATACCACGTTTTACCACGACCGCGAACAAAGGTACCACCTTTAACCAGAAAACTCCGCGGCTGGTTTCTTCCCTGGTAGTGCAACGACCTTCATCTTTCCTCCAAGTCGAAATCTTCTCTTCCCCTGGACAATGACGCAACTTGCACCCACTGCCAGGAACAACTGCCACCGCTGGAGGATCCTTCCCACTTAAGGTACCGTGTCCCGCCCGGCTTCCCTTGCTACCGACTGTACAGGGTAGATTTAGCCCCCGGCTTTCGAACCTGGGTTAGCCTGGGGCACCCTGGCTAAACTTTCCTAAGCCTCTCTAACCTCTTTTTGAACTCTCTGCAAGACTTTCTAAGCCTAGTGTAACTGTGTGATCTTGGGCGCTGTGCTCTGCTCTCTCTAAGAGTGGGCACAGCCTTTGGACTTTGGCTCACCAGTGACTTTTGCTCTTCTACCTTGCTAACAGTGTTCCTGAACCTTACAGTGGTGTACCTTTCCATATTCTGTCTTTTTCCCTCCCTTTCTCACAAACTTATTGGAGTGCCATCTAGTTAAGCGCTCACCTCTGTATGAAAATAAGTGGTGTTTTACTGTGACTTATCTGATAAGGAAAAAAGGGTGTACATATTACAATAGTAACTGTGTTTAGAATATTTTTCAACAAGAGTGCTGGAGTGTTTCAAACCGTGTGTTTTTAAATAAATAATCATATACTTTGATACCAAAGCTCTGGTCAGTGTTTGCTTGTATTATTGTGTCTGAGTGCCTATTGTGTATACTTTGCATACTGCCAAACTCTTCTTGAGGGAAGTCTGACTGCTCAGCCACAGCTACCAGGTAAATCTTGGTGGCACAGACTGCTACCAAGTGGGTTTACTGCCAACACCTGTAGTCTTAAATCTTTTGCAGTGTTCCCTAAGGGAACTGCACAGGTTTCTGCCTAACAAGCGGTCACATCCATCAGAGCTCCAGCCTCGGGGATCAACGCGAGGGGCCACACCCCAAGAAATCTCCATTTCGGCCCCTCTCATGACCAAGATAAGTGACGCTGCCTTTAACGGGGAAAAGGGACACATGCTAATGGGGATAAAGGACGCAGGGGATCACGCGCAGGGAGCATGGCCCAAGTTACAGACCCCCCTGCATTCAAGAAAGCTAAGTCTTGTGCTCCTTGCTTATTAAAGCCTCATCGCAGCACTGCATGATACGTATTGCAAGGTGCATAGAACCTTATCGTGCTGCAGGCACAGAAGTCATGCATACTAACCACGTGCGGCATGTTTGAACCGCATACTTGTGAACACGACCGCACCCCTGAGTCACATGCGGCTTATGAGAATTGCATATTCAAAGGTCACATGTGGCTAGTAGCTGCATACTGAAGCCACGTGCAGCGCTTGACTAAATGCGCACCCAAAGCCACATTTCTTTTTTTAAACTTTCTTTTTGAGATTTTCATACCTTCGATGTACAATTGCACCAACATGGTGCACAATCCAAACAACAGAAAGAGAAAAGGAAGAGAAAGAAAAGAAGAAGAAAAGAAAGGGAAAAAAAAGAAGAGAATACATAACATTACCCACAATCGAGTCTCCCCCACAAATCCGCTCCCCCCTCCCACATCCACTAAATCAAATATCAATACATTCTTTGATCAATGCCAACTAGATTACATTCAGGAGTATGTTATGGATCTCAGTCACACAGCTCCATTTCAAGTTCCAGGAGTTTCGGAATCAGATGATTCCCTGCTATTTAGAAGATATGCAATATACGGCCCCCAGATGTCAGGGGGGCGAGCATGCGGTGGTAGGGTTCTTATAAATTCACTCTCTACATCTTGACAATATGTTATGTCTTTTTTCCAGTCTTATAATTTTTGGCAGTGGGCCGCGGCTCCATGTCATGGCGATTCTCCTTCGGGCTAGCACCAGAAGAAGGGCTGCTACTTTACATGACGCAGGTTGCAAATATTTAGTGAGACCAAGAAAGGCCACTAATGGCAGCGGGGTCACCTGTTCACCTATGAAGTCGGCAGTCATTTGTAAAACTGAGTTCCAGAATCGCTGTATTCCTGGGCAGTCCAAAGCTAGAGGGAAAAAGTATGCATGTGCCGCTGCACATCTTTCCCATTGGGCCGATGCTTCTGGGTGGTGCTTTTGGTGTAGTACGTTTGGTGTACAAAGTTGAAGTGTATTAGTTTATAGCGTGTATTTACTGCGACCTTTTGAGTTTGGCGTAGGATATAGGACCAGTCTTCTGTGGTTATTGACTCCTGAATGGCAGATTCCCATTTTTGCTGTGTTTTAGGGCTAGTGACCCGGTATCAACCACAAGGCATTTATATAGCAGCGAGACCAACCTCCCCTCTCCTTGCGCCTGGATTGTGTTGTGCAATAAATCCCCTGTAGGGGGTCGTTTGGGAAATGGGGGAAATATTTTGTGTAAGGTATGACATAGTCTAAAGTAAAGGAAGACATCTAGGGAGGTGTTTCCACCCCTGTCTTTGGCCATTTGTGGGGTTAGGAAGGTGCCTTCCGGGAAGAGTTCTCCGAAGGAGTGGATATTGACCTTGTCAGCCCATATTAAGAATACTTTTTCATTTGTGAGGGGAATGCCTGGAATAAATCTGATTGCAATAGAGGGGAATATCTTATGTTCACGCCATCTTTTTCCAGATTGTGTATGTAGACAGGACCGTGCTTAACGTGTTGTGCGGGACTGGGATCTGACTTATAATGACGGCACTGAGCAAGTCAGGTGAGGCCAGAGCTCTTTCCACCTGCACATGTGGGCGAACAAAATGAGACATGTACCAGTAGCTCAGGAAATGAGCCTGAGCCGCCCAATAGTATTTTTCAATATCTGGGAGCGCTTGACCACCTTTTGACGTTGGTAGAACTAGTGTGCTATACACAACACGTGCAGGTTTACCGGCTCATAGTAGCTCCAGGACTGCAGTCTTGACTTTCAGGAGAAAGGATTTGGGGAGGAGTAGCGGAATATTTGTGAATAAATACAGAAGCTTAGGGAGGATGACCATCTTCGTCAAGGAGGTCCTGCCCCATAGCGTTAGCGGTAGCGTTTTCCACCTATGTATTCAGTCCTGGAGGGAGTTTAGTGTGGAAACATAATTATCTTTATATATTTTGTGATGATTACGTGACATATAGATACCCAAGTAGCGCACCTTCGAGTTCTCCCATTTAAAACCATGATCATCTATACATTCAGTTGTGTTAGGGGTCAAGGGGAATACTACAGATTTGGAGTGGTTGATTTTAAGATCCGACACTTGGCCAAACCTTATCACTTCGCACATTACAGGATTGAGGTTCTCTTGGGGGTCGCCGACGAACAATATGATATTGTCGGCGTAAAGAGAGACAATCAGTCTGTGGGGACCTAGTTTAAGACCTCCATGTATTTGGAATTCTCGTAGTCTCGAAGCCAAGGGTTCCATAATAAGGGCAAAGATCAGGGCCGAGAGTGGGCAGCCCTGTCTCGTTCCACGCTCTAATGATATGCTCAAGCACCTATTGTTTCCCAATGTGACATATGACCGTGGGTCGTTATATAACAGAGATACTAACTTGATAAAGAAGTTGCCAAAACCCTTTTGTCTAAGCGTTGCCAGCATGAATGGACATTCCACAGAGTCAAATGCCTTCTCGGCGTCGAGAAGTACTGCAATTGCCTGTTGCATTGGGTCTAGGGCCTCGATAATGCCGAAGAGCCTTCTGATGCCATAGGTAGTGCTGTGTCCTGGGATAAATCCGGCTTGGTCCCCAATTACTAGAGCCGGCATAAGAGGGGAAAGCCGTGATGCGAGAATTTTGGCGAGAATTTTATTGTCCAGCTTAATCAGAGAGATCGGCCTGTACGAAGCACATTCGTCTGAGGGTTTGCCGGCTTTGTGCAGCATCATTATATTGGCTTCACGTAGTGTGGGGGGAAGGCTTCTGCGTTCAATTGATTCCTCGTAGACGTGGAGCAAGAGGGGGGACAGGATAGACGCGTGAGCTTTATAAAACTCTCCGGTGAGCCCATCTGGTCGTGGCGCTTTAGAATTTGGAAGGGATTTTATTGCGTCCAGTATTTATTCTACTGTTATTGGTTCGTTCATTGGTTCTCACAGGACTGCTGCCACCCAGTACAGCTCAGTGTCGTCGAGGTACTCCTGTAGAGATTTAGGGTCCGAGTTGCCCCTGGAGCTGTACAGGTTCTGATAGAAGTCACAAAATGTGTTAGCGATGTCCTCTTCTGAGTATAGCAACTGCCCTTGTGCGTCTTTAATGCATTTAACGTGGGTTGGGCTTTTGTCTATTGATAGTAGATGGGCTAGCAGTGCGCCTGACTTCTGTCCTTCTCCGTATTGACGGATCTGATGATTGTGGCTGAGGAATTTTAATTCCCGTTCGGCTGTTTCCCTGAACTTCAGAAGTTCTTCCTTTAAATCGGCCTGGATTTGTGGGTCTGGTGATGTGGAGGATCTCAGCTCTAGTGCCTTTGAACGTTGTTCACTGTTTGAGAGTTCTTTACGGATCAGTTTTAATATACTGTTTTCTTTGGCTAGGCATTTGCCTCGTACAAAGCACTTTAGTGTTTCCCAAATGGTGCTGGTCGAATCGACAGAGTCTTGATTTGTCTCAATGAAGGCTGTTATCTCTTGGCGCAGTTCAGCTGCGAAAACTGCATCAGAGTGTGAGCCCGGCTTGAATCTCCAGTTTAGTCCGGGAACTGTTGTGCCTGCTAGGGAGACATTGAGCGTGACCATCGAGTGGTCGGAAAATGTCCGTGGTAGAATTTGACTCATTACCCAGGTGAACGTGCAGTGGGTGGACGCCATGATATAATCTATCCGGGAGCTGGTATTGTGAACGGGCGAGTAGAATGTAAAGTCTCTCGCATCACGGTTATGGTGTCTCCATGTGTCGGATAGATCAAATGCCTGGCAGATCTCTCGAACTTGAGCGGTGGCTCTGGATGGGTTCCCGGTTGTGTTGTGAGATTTGTCGAGTTTGGGGTCAATTGGCATGTTAAGGTCAGCTCCCCATATAATGGTTGCTGCATTGATTTTTCCGAGTTGGGACATTACCCAGTTGAAGTTGTCGGGACCATCAGTGTTTGGAGCGTAGGAGTTCACAATTACTACTTCCTTCCCTGCGATTATCCCTCTCACTAGCAGGGCCCTCTCCTCAGAGTCAATCTGCGAGTCGATTAGGCTAAAGTTTGTTCTTCTGTCTATTAAGATTGCAACTCCTCTGACATAGGACGAGTACGATGAGAAATACCTATGACACCCCAGGATTTGGCCCAGTGAAGTTCCGACGCTGGCAGGAGATGGGTTTTCTGCAGTATGGCGATGTTGATTTTATGTCTGCGGAGATACTGGAAGATTCTCCTATTTTTCGCTAGTTGGTTACCGCCAGCAATGTTCCAGGTGGCGATTTTAAATGTTGTCACTGTCATCCAGGGGACCAGGTAGGTTCTTACTTGTCAGGTCCTGAGGGTGTGACTGGTATCTTGATCCATGTGAGTGGCTGAAGGACTTGGCTTCCGATCGGTCAGCGATGTGCAGTGTGATTGTTGTGGAATGAGAGTGGGGGGAGTAAGGCAGTCGTGCAGAACCTGATTCCTTCCCTTGTTTGAGCAACCCCCAACTGGCCCACAATAAGCCTCCCGTTAGGAACAGAACTTTAAAGATTGCTGCGCTAGGGGCGCTAGTAGCCCACCAAGTTGGTACCGGGCTCCCTTTAACAGTAAGATTTTGTTCCTGTGGTGATTAGCATAAGTAAGAACAGTGGTGTGCTGATATCGCCTGTCTATTGCTGAAGTTATGGGTTATGGAGGGTCTCTCCTCATTCGGTCGTCACGTCGAGGTCTTGAATTGTTCCCACTGGCTCTGCAGCCGGCTCGATCTAGATAGTCGCTGGCTTCCTCTGGGGTGTTGAAAAATTGAGCCTTCCCTTCGTGTTGAATTCGGAGTTTCGCCAGGAACATCATAGAATAAAGGATGTGATTATCCTGCAGCCGCTGCTTAACCGTTGTATATGATCTCCTCTGTGCCTGAAGTGCCTGGGAAACGTCTGGGAAGAACTGAATGGGGTCGCCGTCGTATTGCAGTATCCCTCTGTCCCTGGCCGCCTTGAGTATTGCATCGCGGTCTTTATAATTTAATAGCTTCGCTATGATCGGTCGAGGATTTGTGCCCGGGGCTGGTCTGGTGTTCGGAATTCTGTGCACTCTTTCTATCACAAAAAGCAGAGACAAAATGTCTCTTCCGAAGAGTGCTATGCACATCTGTTCGACATGTTCCTCCATTTTACCCGGAAGTTGTTGCTCCCTCACTCCGATGATCCTAATGGTTTTCCTTCGGGAACGACCCTCAAAGTCTTCATTTTTAGCACACACTGCCTTCATTTGGGTTTCAAGCGCGGAGACTCGGGAGGTCAATGCCGCTATCCCGTCGTCCAGGTCGGATACGTGTTGCTCAACAGTGTCAAGTCTGTCTGCGTGTTTATCAAGACGATGTTGGAGTTGGTCTACCTTCGCCGATAGGGTGTCTAACTTGCTCCCCAGGCCACTGATGCCAGCTTTTAGGTCCATCAGGATCTCTCTAATATCGAAATGTGGGGTTTGTTCCTCAGCTTGCTCCGCGTCAGGCGTTGGGGATTCCAATCTGCTGCTGGAGGTGGGTTTGTTCGAGCTGGTTTCAAAATTCAGTTTTTTCTGAGTGTTATCAGTTTTCCCCATAATGGCCTTGGATGATTCTTGTAAGATAGTTCAAGGTCTTGCTTATCCTGACTGGTGGCGGAGCTTGGTTGTGCTCAAATGACAGGGTGCCTCGTTCACGTTATCGGAAGATCTATGCAGTTCGTTTAGTGATTGTTGCAGGGTGCGGCAGGTAGGGTGCAGCCACGGGGCCGTGCAGTGGTTTTGGGCTGGGTCAGTAGTGCCAGCGTTTTCTCTACAACATTTCTGTGGTCGCAGCTGATATGGGGGAGTCGCCCGTCCCTGGAGGGGTTTAGACCAATGATCGATTTAGTCTGTGCTTTTAACGCTGCCGTGGACTCCGGGGAGGGCCCTTGGCCGATCTGGTGATTCTCCTTCTCTCAGCAGCACTGATGGGCAGCACCGGGGCTCCTCTTGATACTTGCTGTGTTTGAAATGGCAGTTCACCATGGGTGCTGAGTTCATGTAATGGAGATTAGGGTGCCTGGGTATGTGTCTTGCATTTAGCAGTGCATCCGTGAGGAGCGACCACTGGTTTATGGGTTCTAATGGTCGAGGCCAGGCGGCCCTAGGCAGACTGTTGTCATGGTGCCCCCAGATCGGATGGAGCGGGTGTATTCCGACTCCTCAATTGTTGATTGAATGCAGCCTATTCCCACACGGTCGAATCTCTCCCGGGATGCAATGTATTCGACAGACACTGGGGGTGCTGGTGTTGTGCCACATCATGTGGATCAGGCCATTGGTGATTTTTATATGCAACGGTTGTTTCTTGGGCCCGTTCGTATCTGGGGCTCAGGGGCTGGTGGCCCGGGCGAGCTATGCCCATTATGATCCGCCAGAGAGGGCCCAGGGAAAGCGAGCGCGGAGACCCTGCGAGGGACCGCTCCCCCACCAGAGCATCTCCGTGCCGGGACGCCCCGACCCCACGGCCGATCACGAAGGATACTCGCTCGGGGCAGGGGGAGTGGAGTGGGTCCACCCAGCGTCCGCGTCGCAGGTCACGCACACAGCAGCGCATTCCTACCTGGGCTGCCATTGAACCATGACAACCCGGACTGCTGCGCCGCTGGTCTCGCACCAGGCCGCCTCGGGACAGAGACCTCCACGTCTCTCGGGTGCTGGAAACGCACACGTCCACCCGCTTTCTTGAGCGGCACAGAGCACTCTTCTGATAGGCTGTGTCCTTGCTGGATGCCCACATCACCCGGCGGCTCAAATCTCCAGGGGACTCCAATCACGTTGTTTGTCGGCCCGCAGGCCCCAGACCCAAAGCTCGCAGATCAGGCTACGGTTGGATGTCAGAGACGAAACTGGTCTCAAATTAATCAGCAGGATACCGTGGATGTGCACACCAGTAGGCTGGAGTTGTCTAGTCACCACAGGGACAGCGATGTCGCAGGATTCAATAGAGCCACACAGAGCTCACTCAGGAAGCCGCCATCTTGGGTGGCTCTCTAGTGCCCTCAACCCAAAGCCACATGCGACTAGCAGCTGAAAACTGAAGTCACGTGCGGCCCTTGACTAAGCACACACCCCAAAGCCACATGCGGTCAGCAAACTAAATCCACGTGCGGCCGGTTTATAAAGTGCTGCATGCTCACGGAAGCCTGCATGTACAAGGCTTAGGCAATTCCACGGTGCATGAACGCTCTCTAGACAGTAAAGCCTGCAATCTAACAAACTAGCGTACTTGCTAATTTAAGGTCTCTGCAGCATTTGAACTGCTCTTGAAAGCAGACCTGGAGTGCAGAGGCAGGAGGCCAGCACTTACCGCAGAGCTAAGTGCCAGTTTGTTTAGCCAGTGTTTTTACTCTATTCAGAGATATGTTTAATGTGTACATGTATGGATGAGTGTAGAAGTACAGGATATTGAATTATCGTGTTTTCTTTCCTATACTCCCCTAACCCATCCATATTCTCTTCCCTAATCTTTAATCCGGTTTCCCTCAACACCCATACCAATCCAATCAACGTTTACTAACCCTCTTTCACTGCTGGGGTTGCAGAGGCCTGTGTGAGTTTATACTTGCAGGCCCCAAAACCACGGTGGGGGTGGTTGGGTCATACCACTCCTGCGCCTGGAATTCTGAAGCCTGACACAGGGGTAGGCTGTGCCTCACCAGCAACTCCCTGGACACGCCTCGATCCTTTTGCCTGTCTCCAATCACCAACTCCCTACTGAACTTATCTGCTTCCTTCCTGAACTCACTACACCACATACTACCCTTCCTCTGCTCTCCTACACCCTCCTGCCTCTCACTTCCCACTTCTCTCTCTCCCACTCATTATCTAATACTCTCTCTCCCCTCTCTATCTTCTCTCTGCTACTCTCAACCCATCTCCTACTCTCTCTCATAAAGTGCCTCCACTCTCCCACTCACACCCAATTAGTAGAGCTTCCTCACCACGGAACCCCTCACCCATACACCTCTTACTGTCAACTGATTATGCAGGCTTTTTTCTAATCCTCCCCTTGCTGCCTAGAAGCTTCCATCTGCTGCCATTGGTTACGCGAATCTTTTGCGTGTGAATCTTCTCAGTGTGAATATTGTCTGGGAGGCTTTGGTACATGATGAGTGGCTTACCACAGACTTACTAAGCAACCAGTTGAAGAAAAAGGGAACACAGATGACCACAAGTAAGAATGTGTGCCTGTACTAACTGAGAGGAGTGGCAGAGGTAGTCCCTTCTCTTGACCCAACTGCCGGAGCCCTTCAGGATTAGGCCAACCAAACAGCTGGGACCTAGCCAGAGGGGAATCTCTAGGAACACTCTGTTTATCTTCAGACAGCAATTTGATGTATAAAGCAATGGATGGAACCACCACCCTACATCAAGGGATTGCAATGGTTACAAAGTCAGATATAATGAGTGTCCTGGAAGTGCAAGAGATCAAAGCACTGAGGACGGATATTCATGCAGCCCTATCGAAGCTAGAGGGGAGAGATGAAAAAGTAGGACGAGTTGAAGCTGCTGTGGAGAGCCAGAATGTTTCAAAGAAAGTACTGGAGCTTAGCCTGGCACCTAGGCTAAAGGAACTTGAAGGAAAGGGAAAAGAAAGCGCCCTTAAGATGGAAGATCTCAAAATGAAAGAGAGACTGAATAACATTCATGTTCTGGGGGTTCTCCTGAAAGAAGGTAAATCTGTGATGGAGCTGGAAAGCAAAGTGTCATTACTTTGGAGATAAAATAGATATCCTCAATGAAGCAGCAAAGAAAGGATCTGTCCCTTTGGAGGGCTCCGAGGACAGGGCATTTCAAGATCTATCCACCTATACATTCGAATTCTGGAGGCAGTGCAAACACCTCACTGCATGGCTCACCGGGAAGGTTCAGAACAATAGCAATGGATACCCGTTTTCTCTCCCCTTTGAATATGAAGGTTTAACATATTGGCTTACAGATGCAGAGGAAGTGCAACAAATACTACAGGAGCAACAAGGAGCCGAAAGCATGAGGGAAGAAGCCACAGACAGAGAAATCAAGTTTTTGAGGGCCTTCTCAGGAGGGGGCATGAGGAGAAAAAGGACGGGAACACAGAAGTTTAGAAAAATGGGACAGATCTCTCTCAAGACTATATGACAGTAGAAAAGAAAAGAGGAGGAGGCCAGAACCCCCTGAAGGAGGGCTGGAGAAAGAGATATATAATTATGAATCCTCTTAATGACCGACGCAGGTCGCCAAATATTACGTCAGTACTTTTAACACAAAATGTCTTAATACACCCACCAAAAGGTCTCTATTGGTAACGGAGATGGCCAGGAAATCAAATCTCTATATATAAGAGACGTACTACGCCAGGAATAAAGAACAAAGGTTGACATGGACAAATATAACCCAGGTCTTTTGGTCATCTGCTCGAATGATGGAACAATGAGTGGGTTTTCTATTGGGCCCAAAGGTCCCCTTAGATGGGATATGGATTAGAAGGGATACAGATTAATATAGATAAGGAAGGGAGAAGGGAGAAGGGAGAATGCTGAAGGGGATTAAATGAACTCTGGAAGTGATATATACACCAAACGTGCATTTGTGATGTCATCTTTGATGTCGTGGGTGTTAGTCTTAGCAGTGTACAGTGGTGGCGCGAGTTATGGTTGCTTAGCTTACCATAACTGGTGAATTTCAAGGGTTTTTCGGTGTTGAATGGAACCACAAAGTCGCTTTAACAACGTTTTTTTACTGAATTTCATAGGTGGTTTTTAATAGCGCAACTTAACCATAACGTCCCTTTAACAACATTTTTTTACTGAATTTCATAGGTTTTAAGTAGCGCAACTTAACCATGACATCCCTTTAACAAAGTTTTTTTACTGAATTTCATAGGTTTTTAGTAGCACAACTTAACAATAATATCTCTGACTGTATGTACAAGTAACATAGAACATACAGAACCCCCTCTAGTGAATTTGATGTCCGCGAACGCCTCTAATTTCTGCGGACATATGCGGACAACAGCACCACTACCCAAAAAGTCTGGGGGGTATGTTTAATTGTTATATCATAACATATGAACATTTCACAAATTCACAAACCAGCACACATACACATTATATGTAGTAATAAATAAGAAGTGTAACCCATATATATAACACATTAAACATTCATTTAAATACAATATGTTCTAAAATGGAATATACCAAAGATGAAAGATAGTCTTCCAACATGATAACCTCACAGAAACTCCACAACTAAGAGCAACAGCAGATCTACAGACCAGTAAGAACACACCTTACCAGAGGCTAGTAAGTGTACTGCATTTTACTCATATATTTGTAAACTTTCTGTATTAGATACAAAAAAGTGATATTATGTTTTTTTTCTCTCACAGAAATGTCTAGTACTCTGGAGTGGCTAGAGGAGCATTTCCCACGTGACAAAATGTCTGAAGATATTGAACCTAATGGTAGACACTTTACTATATAAACCAATTAATAAATATTATTTTATATACCTTTAACATATACATTTTTTTTGTACAGACCATACAATAATTGAAAATACTAAAGAAAAAAAAGTATTGGATAAGACTCTTCAGCATATAGAAGAAAAAATGGACCTACTCATGGCAAATTTTAACCATTTAAAAAGCTTTGTGGAGGATCACTTGAAACAAACAACTACATATCATTGTCCCACATGTACCTGTCCCCCCTCACCTAATCCCAGTCAATTATCCCCAAACCCTCTCCATGAACCAAAACGTTTTGATGAGACTTCCATCCCTTATTCACCTCATGTAAATCCTATTGAAACCCCCAATTCTCCTGTTTTTGTTTCAGTTTCCGCCTCACCTTCTCTGCCATAAATTTAACATCTGTATAAAATAAAGAAAAATTATTATATTGTGTCCTAATTCATTTCTTTTTTTAAAAAAAGCAGTTCAGGCGTCCGCGGACAGCGTGGGTGTCCGGAATGTACGTAAAGAAATGAAAATGGGAGCATCTTGAGGACACTATATCTGTCCGTAATGTTCGCATGCAAGTTGAAACTGTTCTAAGAACAGAGCTGGTGTTCGGAATGTCCGCAATCAAACTACCACATGCGGTGTCCTGAAATGTTCATCAATAAACAAAATGGAGGTGTCCTGAGGATGCTAGACCTGTCCGTATTGATCGCAGGCGAGTTGAAACTGTTCTAAGAACACAGACAGTATCCTGAAATGTTCGTAAATAAACTAAATAGGGGTGTTCTAAGGACGGTATACTTGTCCGTATTGTTTGGCGGCAAGCTGAAACTGTCCTAAGAACACACATGGTGTCCTGAAATGTTCATCAATAAACAAAATTGGGGTGTCCTGAGGACGCTAGACCTGTCCGTATTGTTCGCAGGCGAGTTGAAACTGTTCTAGGAACACAAGCGGTGTCCTGAAATGTTCGTAAATAACCAAAATGGGTGTGTCCTGAGGACGCTATGCCTGTCCGTATTGTTCAGAGGCAAACTGAAACTGTCCTAAGAACAAACGCTGTGACCTGAAATGTTCGTAAATAAACAAAATGGTGGTGTCCTGAGGACACTAGATCTGTCCATATTCTTCACAGGCGAGTTGAAACTGTTCTAAGAACACAGGCACTATCCTGAAATGTTCGTAAATAAACACAATGGGGTGTCCTAAGGAAGCTATACCTGTCCGTATTGTTCAGAGGCAAGCTGAAACTGTCCTAAGAACACACACAGTGTCCTAAAATATTCGTAAATAAACAAAATCGGGGTGTCCTGAGGACGCTAGACCTGTTTGTGCTGTTCCTAAGCATGTTCAAACTGTTCTCAGAACACATCAAGTGTCCCGGGATGTTCGCAAATAAACAAAATGGGGTGTCCTGAGGATTCTATGCCTGTCTGTATTGTTCGCAAGCGAGTTAAAACTGTTCTAAGAACAAACAGCTGTCCGTAATTGTTCGTTTCACTTGTGACGCAATTTTAATTAGTTTCAGGACCCAAATAGTGTCCGTAGAACACCAACACGCATGCACAAAACAGTTTCAGTGCATTTGATGTCCTGCGGACACCCGCTCCCTTCGGGGACATGTTCGCAAAGCTATCATATGACCGCACCCACGCTGAATGTGTGTTCTGACTGCGAACACTGTACGTGTCCCTGAACAATTTAAAACTACCTTTCAAGCAATCCACAACATTTTTCAACAATAACTCATCATAGCACAAGTCCCACATAGTAATCCTGAGTTTCTACATACTTTTTGGGACTTTTTAAACTTTTTTTTGGTGTTCGATCTGTCCGCGGACAGCGCGCCTGTCCGCGAACCGCGCACAAGCACCCCTATACAAGGCCACACCCTAGAGCTCATTCCCATTGTGTTTCTGGCTATCTTACAGAACACAGTCCATTTTCCAGCCAACTTTCCAGATTTTAATCTGAAACCTGATGGCATCCATGGCTGCAGTACTGCCACCTGGTGCTACATCTGCCTCAGCACCTCCCCCACCCCTCCACCACCACCACCTCCCCAAGGGCCTGAAGAGGGGAAGAGGAGTGAGGATGCAGAGGAGGATGAAGAGGATGACGAGAATGAGGTAGAGGAACTCCCTACTACCAGCACTCGGCGTGAGTCTTGGGTGTGGTGGTTATTTACCAATGGTAATGGCCCTAAGGCGCGTGCGAACCGAGTCACCTGCAAAGGGTGGTACTCAGTCATGTGAGGCCTGGTTCATACAGCTTTGGGACAAGTACCATGAAGTGACACCTAAAGTCATTCCACACTGGGGCCATTTGCAAGGTTGTACGTAGTAGGTTGACTTCCTCTACTTCATCCTCCATTTCCAATCCTGTCACCACAAGGAACACTCCTGTGGGACAGCGAATTCCTCAAACTGCCTCACAGGCCATACGCAATACTGATGACCCTTACCTTTCGAGGGTCACAGTTGTGTGTATGTACTGCGACGCAGTACTCTGCAGGGGGGAGAGACTTCGAAGTGCTTTTTATGCTCTGGTCTCAGAGTACGAGAAGATCTGCTCACTACCCAAGTAAAACCCACTCTACATCTTCCTCTCTCCACCTCCTCTTTCTTATCCCTGTTGTTGGTGTCCCCCCTTACCCTCCTTTTCCCTCCTCTCCTTGTGTGTTGTGTATAAAAAAAACAAAAGAGCCTTTGGTGGTGTTTGTTTGTGTTTGAAAAATTTACTACAAAATGGATGCTGTAATTCCAAAAAAGGTTGCAATGCATTTTGTACAATTCTCAGAAAAATCTAATTGCCAGCATAAGTAAGATGGACTCCATCTCTGCAAAAAATGTTTGTGCTACGAAACATAATATTTTCATTGTGAAAAGAGGACATGCCGCAATCTCTTAGAAAGGCACAAACAGCCTTATTGACATTGCGCCTTGCTTTCTCCATTTGTGGACCAAATGAAGAAGAACAAAGCCACATTTCTCTCTGCACAATCCGTGAAAAAATTACTTGAGAATTTGGAAACATGTCCATGACCTTCCCAAGTCCTTCTTTCATTGCAAATTGCAATGAATTTCCAGACACATGTCCTAAACTGTTCCCTCCACAATGAATTACAATTATGTCTGGATGTTGCTCTGTCTCCAAAGTAGCACACAGAGGTAGCACGTCCAACCACCTAATTCCACGTACTCCATACCAGTGCACTTCCACGTGTGGGAATCCACGATTTACAACTACTCCACAGATTTCTGCATGCACCTTCAACCAATGTATCCACGAGTCTCCCAAAATCCAAACAATCTGTTTTCTGAAACACACAGCCATAGCTATCTGTTCTTCTCTCAGCAAAATGAGTATCTGAGAAACTCTCTCCTGGCCCAACAAACCCACTAAACTTTACTGACCAATCCCTTGGTCTGCTCATTTTCATTTGCATGCCTCCCCATACCCAAAATCCCCGGATGCGATGTCCGCGGACTACCGCCATGTCTGCGGACATACCATAACATGGACAGTCCTTCTACCATTTTCATTTCACTTTCTGTGCTATTCCCTCTTTGGATATAGCTAAGAAGTCACACAACCATCCACCAATCACATCCAAGACCTCTACATCTAACTGCATCATCATAGATCAGCACTTCAAATGTACTGTTAATCTCTCTGAGTACAAGTGTCATATCATTGGAAAGCACCTTCTACAAGAAATACTGTACAAGTCTCCAAGATTTCTACTTGAAGCTGCATGCATATCCATATGCATGAACACAAACTACAGGTATGCATATTTTCTGTATAGTACATGTACAATTCTTATATATTCGTATAAAGAGATTAATAGACTTTTAGCTTGTATAATCTATAAAAATGAATTTACTGTCATTTTTTCCAACTCCTATAATCAACTGTCACTTCCAAACCTATCTGCTATTTAATTTCTTTTTACACACACATTTGCATAACATGTTGAACTAACATATTTAAAGTACAATATAAAGAGTTAACATACTCTAACAAAATTGCATGCACACAGTATGTTCAAATATCAAACAACAATACTTGTACAAAAGCATGAACATTTATTTATTTATTTATTAATATTTATATAGCGCGCAAGCAGCCCATGGGCATTGATGTGCTGTTACTTGCAAGAGCTTAGTTACAGGAATAGTGGCATTCAGTGGTACATTATGAATTCCACAAGGCATAAAACTGATATTTTGGTTGGTACAGTTAGTCATTAGAATACAGCTTATGCATTAAGAACGTATGATATGTATTCAACTGGTGCGGCGCATCTTATGTGAATAAGATAGTGTTCATGGTTTTACGGAAGGCACTGAGGGTCAATGTCAATTAAAAGAAATCAATGTCTAAATTAAAAACAGTGCTATATACAAACAAAATTATTAATTTATTTCCTTTACAATTGCAGTGAAGACCGTTCTCCTGAAAAGAGAAGCCGAATTTGAAGTACAAAGAATGACTAAGAAGAAACCTGCTCATTCCAGAAAAAAAGTAAGTTGAATACCACCATTAATATTTGTACTATTACTCAAACACACTGTAAGGTTAATTCATGCTATTTCTGCCCCTAAAAATAGAGATTGTGCACCATTCTGTCCACAAATCCCCATTTCTTAAACAGAGATTTAAACGCAGAATGGCACACAAATTCCTATTTTTCGGCACACAAATGACCCAACTCAGCCCCTAGAATTTTGATATTATAGATCAAACAACTGTTTTAATTGTATATCATTAGATTTACTATATGTACTTCTCCACGCCACTAGCTTACTTTCTACTGTCATCTGAACCCCAGTTTAGTAGCACATAAATTCAAGAATACACATCCCAACGAGTTGTAGTTGCCCAATGCATAATCACACACCATCACATACATCTTTATCATCTTACTCAGACACTCATGCACACAGCACACATACATTGCAGAACACCCCAACCCATACCTTCTTTATTTTTTTCAACAGACCCTAAAGAATGCCTACCAAAAATCAAGTCCTTAGCAAGCAACGCAGAAGCAGAGCAAATGAAAATAGAAGTGTCCAAAATAAGCATCCATCTCTAGCAGAATTTGTAAAAAAAAGTTCAAAGAAAACAGCTAATATAGTCATTTAGCAAAACAAAACAAGCTTCAAGTACAGAAACTTTGCCTCCTCTATCAAAATGTAAAACGAATGCGAAAACAATTAACAAAAATTCAGCTACCACTACAGATAAAACTGCTCCTATAAATCTTGATATAATGCAAAGTAAGCATACCAGAAAAAGTATTTTAGCGAAAATGTTCCATTACAGAGTCCTTCAAAATCTTATAAAAACAGGAGAGAAATCAGGCACAACCCTTAAAACCTATCGTAGGAAATTAATCTTAGAAGCGTTGATAGACAGTGCAATCCTTCTCAAAAGAAAATTATTTTTTTTAGTGTTAAACAAAATGAAACTACTAACAAAACTAATGACTAACTACATTATTACAAAAAAGATTTCTCAATAAACGAAATGTCAACAGAAATAACTTCTTAAGTATCTGTGGAGGTGAGTGTAGTCACACTACAAACACAGATCCATATTTTATTGAAGAAGCATACAAACAAAAGCAAAGAAATACAATTGCCACACATAGCAGTGGACGAGGTTATGAAAAGTTAATAATACCATAATGGAAAAAGAAATATTGCTTACAAAAATATCCCCAGAAAACTTAGAATTACCTCTCCATTCAACTGAATCAGAACGTCTAGTATACAAATGGCCATGCAGGTCAATGTGTAACATTCCCAAAAAATCTTTCAAGTCTTTACGCCAATTCCTCAATCAATATGTGAAAGGCAAAGACAAAATCAAAATTAAACTACTGCAAAATCTGGATACCTGTCCAGTGTGCAAGTACACAGGAATACAAGAACATTCATTGGCCTGCATTTCAGGACCTACTTGCAAAACCACCTTCCATTATATCAAAATGATATCAACACATCATTCAACTATAAGAAATCTAGTCTATAAACTGTATTATGCTAAAAGTCCTGCTTTAGCACTAGCCAATTTAAATAACATTCTTCTACATGGTACAGCAAAAGACCTACTTCAAGAAATTGACTATTTCCAGAAAAAATATTTTGAAAGTGAAAGCCACTTACAGAATTAAATAGCTTTAAAGCAAATTAGCAACAATTCTATGCATGGCAACCTTCTACTACACACATACAAAAAAGAAATACTGAAATTTAAAAGTTCATCTGCTGAAGTACCAAACCATGTGTGTGTATGTTGCCGTAGAACGTTTTATAAAAGTAACACAAAAACTGTAGACCTAACATACAAAATAGAAGACAATGAAGATTCTAAATGGTTTTAATTAGCTCTCTACCTTATAGCAGAAAACAAATACGAAATAACTGACCCCTAATACTTTGCAGTTACTGCACTACAAAACTTGACAACAACCAAACTCCTTCATGTGCTATCACAAATAATTTGGAATTAAACCCCTACAACAACTCAATTTATATGAGAGCATCCTAATTCAAACAGTGCACCCCTTTCAAATAATAATACGCCTTCAACCAAAAACAGCAAAATTACCTCCCTCTGAATTAGTGAAAGGTATTCGTGGAAAAGTAGTGTATTTATCATTAGATCTAAAACAAAATGTGCACACTCTAGGAGTGCAACGTCCCATGGAGCAATCTTTAATTATCTTAGTAAATGGTGTACCTATGAAAGACAAAAAAATTTGGCAACAACTGGTAGATTTACATAAAGTTAGACAAGCCTTGCAATATCTAAAAGACAATAATGAATACTGCAAGGAAATTAATATTGAAGAAAACTTGAAGGACACCACTGAAATAATTCAAGAGACACAAGAAGCTGGTCAATTTGAGCTCTTAGATCCTGCTACAATATCCAATACTTTAGACCATTGTACAGTTCATCCATTGCACTCTAATGACACCGTAGAAGATGCACTAGAAATGTACCAAATGTGTCAAACAAAAGGATCACCAATCAGCATATGGGAAAAATGTTTAGAAGCACATGCTTTTCCTCTACTCTTTCCTCCTGGCAAAGGAGGAAGGTACGATGATAGACCTATTCAAATAACAGCATCAGAATACCGCTTGTTACAGATGTATTCTGAAGATCCCTGATTTAGACAAAATGTGGAATACATATTCCACCTACTCTTTGAAAGTGAACTAGCAACTTTATGTTATGGAGTTGCACACATAGTAAAATCAGGATCCCACTTTCAAAATATGTCAGCTACACAATTATTACAAAAAGGGCAACAAAAAGATGAGGTTTTACAATCAAACATTACAAATCTATTAGCAAACATGTGTGGTACAAAAGAATACTGGTTTCAATGTCATGGAGATGTACGTTGTGTGATAAGAAACCTTGGGCCACCCACTTGGTTTGTTACATTAAGTTGTGCAGAATATGCATGGGAAGATTTACATGATTTCCTACGCATATCAAACAAAAACAAAACAAGCATAGATATACTAACAACTGGAGAACTTTCTTCTCTAGATCCTGTTAATGTTTCAAGATATTTTCACCATTGCTTCATTGCTATGCTACATTTTATTTGTAATAAAAATGTTCCTCCCCTTGGAGAAGTGCAACACTTCTTTTGGAGAAAAGAATACCAAACCAGAGGAGCACCACATATCCACATGCTTTTATGGATTAAAGATGCTACGAAATTTGGTCAAGAAAATGATGCCACTGTGTTACAGTGTATTGAAAAACATGCCACTTGTGAAATTCCATCAGAAGCAACAAATAGTGATCTTCATGCACACATTTTACAATTTCAAAGACACAAATGTGGCAAATATTGTCATCGCAAATACAAAAACAAAGGGAAATACTACATCAAATTCAGCTTTGGTTTCCCTAGACCGGTTACAAAAACAGGTCAAGTGAACAACTTCATGTCTTCAGTTAGACATAGTGTTAAAGGTAAATCACCTAAAAATACATATTACATAAAAAGAACAGAAGAAGAAAAATATATCAATGATTACAATGCAATCATTGCCCACTTATGGAATGCAAACATAGATGTGCAGTACATTGCAGACAATTCCACTGCAGTTGCACGATATGTTACAGCATACTTAACCAAAGCAGAAAAAACAGAACTCCAAGACCTCTGGAATGGCCTCTCATCAGTCAAAACACTGTCTCAGAAATTATACAGATTGGGCATAAAAATGCTCTCCCATAGAGAACGTGGCTCCTATGAAGCAGCAGATAGTTTAACTGGTACTGCTTTGTATGGAAAATCTGAAAATATAATATGGCTAAGTCTTGGTCCTGCTAAATCTAGAAAAAGAGTTCTAAAATCATACGAAGATATAGAAACAATAGCCAAACATGATCCCAACAGCCAAGACATTTTAAAAAACAACTACCCGAACAGAAGTACCACTTTGGAAACCATGTGTCTATACCACATAGCCCAAAACTTCACATACAAAAATAATATAAATCCTGATGAAAAAAAAGGTAAATACAAAGTGACAAATTGTGAAGGCAGCTTAGTAAAACTCACCAAACCAAATTTAAGTAATTATATCAAATTGTCATTAAAGACTCCTCAACATAAAGAACTATATTACATGTCCCTGCTACAACTCTTTAAACCATGGAGAAAAGAAGAAGAAATAGAAGAAGAAATACTAGATAACTATGACTCCTATGAAGACGCTTTCAAAGCAAATGAAAGCACTATAACTGATGTAAAGTTTACCAGTATAAAACAATGTTGCACAATGAACAGCAACACGAAGGAGAACACCAGGCCCAACTAGATAAGGACACTCCTGACAGTAGTCAACCTTCTGTAACAGGAAGCCAAGAACCACTGGGAGAGCCACAAATAACAAATGAGGCAGAATTAGCTATGACAGAAGTAGAAAACACCATGTGTCAGTATGAAGATAAAGAAGACTTAACTATACTACAATCAAAACTAAACAATGAACAACATAGCATTTTTGAAAAAGTAACAAAAGAAATTGCACATGGTGTACACCATGAAACCAAAGAATGCACCTGCCAAAATTACTTTCTGGCAAAACATTTTAAATCAAAAGCATCACTAAATTCCTTCAACAATTCACAAACAACAAACTGTCAGCTGTTGTCACTGCCCCCACAGGTTTAGCTGTCTACAACATAGGCGGTGTCATTTTACACCGATTACTACTCCTGGCAGTAGAACACCAAAACAAATTAGACTATTACAAACTTTCTACAGAAGCTGCAATGGAACTACGCAGAGTCTTAAAACAAATGAAAATGCTACTAATAGATGAAATGAGCATGGTCTCCAACCTAATGTTGGCTTTGATTCACCTCAGATTACAAAAAGTACTCAAAACAAACTATGAAGAGCTCTTTGGAGGAAAACACATTATTGTTTTTGGAGATCTTCTTCAATTGACACCAGTGAAAGGTGAGCTTATTAAAACCTTAGGAGACAAACTCTGCCGTAAAATTGTTGGCAGCATTGGAAATGTCAACCTTTGGCAACATTTCCAATACAGAGAATTAACAGAAAACATGCGGCAATCTGCAGATCTCACTTATGCCAACATCTTAAAAAGTATTAGAGTTGGTATATTATCTCAAGAAGCACAAGCAATATTGAAAACCTGGAACATTCATGCACTTTATTGCGATAATGCATGTGCTACGGATGTTATAGAACAATTAGCCCACAAAAATGTCAATTGTATGGCCTTAATGCCAACTCTTGCAAGCTGTTTCAAATTCAATGAAACAATGTTAAAAAAAGAAATGCAACCAATAATTGAAATTAGCGCCACAGACAAACTAGACATACATGGTATGACACTACCCATGTGTGAACAAGCCACAACGAGACTAAATAGTTTAGAAAATTCAATCTCAAACACAGCAGGCTTTGAAAAGATATTAAAATTATCCTTAAATTGCAGAGTAATGCTGAAACGTAACCTTGACGTGGACCAAGGACTAGTTAATGGAGCACTGGGTACAGTTGTTGGCTTTCAAACATACCCACGTGACAACAAAATTCAGTTTGTCAATATTCTCTTTGACAAACTTTCAGAAGTAAAACGAATAGGATGCTCAACAGCTCGATTCCTTCTCTTCAAAGACATGTATGTACGCAGAGAACAATTTTCTCTACTCTTGCATACGCAGTCACCATTCATAAATCACAAGGTCTTACCTTAGACAAAGCAATGATAGACATTGGGAACACAGTCTTTAAAGAAGGCATGAGCTACGTAGCACTATCACGCTTACGTACACTTGACGGTCTATTTATAATCAACTTTGATGCAAGTAAAATAAACGCTGATATTCCTTATATTTTAGAATACAATATACTTAAAAAATACAATATACTTGAAAAATAAATCAAACAGAAAAGCAACAGGATGTCACTGCAAATCCTTCAAAGAGAGTAAAAGAAAGTAATACTTCAACAAGTGCCACAAGCAAAAAAGAATCAATTAGGGAAAGTAAATAAAGGTACTTCTTCAAAGAAGGAAGACCAACTCCAAAAAAAAGCAGTCAGATACAGAACTACCTGGTCCATTTAAACTCTCAAATATAGTTGGTGTAAATTGCTACGCAAATGTAGCAATGAATATTCTATTTCAATTACCACCAATTGTTGAGAACATTTACTTACACAGTACAGGCCAATTGTGTTTGCAAATGTTAGTACTTCACAGAAATGCAGCAAACAATCCTGGCAACACGTATAGTGTTTATGGGATAAGACAACAATTTGGACTACTGTGCTGGAATGGTGAAATTCACTATAAACTCACAGGAAGATCCACAAGAATTTCTAATGTACTTACTATTAGTACTGGAAAACAAAAACATACCTGTAAATGAAATCTTCCAGATTTCATATGTGTGGAAACATACATGCACTCTCTGCAACAATGTGACACAAGAACAAATCCCCAATGAGCGCTTTGTGTATATATCAATACCTAATTGTGAATCCGTTCCATTTCAGCAACTTTTACAAAATGCAAACCACAGTAGATTATGTTCGACAATGCAATTCAGATTATCGCTCCACGTTAGTAATACAAACACATAGTAAAAACGTAATACTAATGCTTCTACGTTACAATGCAGATGGTACCAAAAAGAACTGCAAGCTGACTGGATTCACACATGGTCAAATATCACTTGGTAGGAAAACCTTCACAACAATAATTATAATCTACCACGCAGGAGCCACAACCAACTCAGGGCACTAGACTGCATATATAAAAAAGAAATGTGGATGGACTGAATGTAATGATAGCACTGTTACTCTAAAGCAGAGATTACCAGCAAATCTTACAAACGCTTATTTAATGTTCTTAAAACCAAAATTTGATAACTAAACTGTACTTAAACCTTAAGTACACTTGTAGTAAAAAAAATATAAACTGTCACAATATTCCAAAAGCTATCTAACTGCCTAAAGATGCTACAACAACTAATCAGATAAATTAATACCACTCAAATAGAGCAAAAAATAGACAGTTAGAATACGTCAATTGGTATCTAACTGTCCCAAAATTTAGAAATATCCAAATAAGAGCAAAAAATAGACAGTTAGAATACGCCAATTGGTATCTAACTGTCCCAAAATTTAGAAATATCCAAATAGATAAAGCAATACCACGAAATTGTATAAAAAAATAAACAGTTAGAATACGCTTACTGGTATCTAACTGCTCCAGAATTTTACAATATTCAAACAAATACCTAATATCTTACTGCTCTCAAAAACTGGAAAATTCTAATGTATAAATCATTAGCCAGAAACAACAAGTAAACACTGAAAACAAACAAACAAATAAACTGTACTCTGGTTTGTCATCTACTAAATATGAGGGTCAAAAAAAAGAAAAAATTGTGATTGTACAATGTAATAAGTCTTTATAAAATACTAATACTAACATGCTATTTTCTTTTATCACAGAAATGAACAAGAAAAACATGGACTCCCGTTACTAAACCAAATAATAAGAATAACATGATAAATACAACCATCGCAGCATATCACACCCATACTGGCTTATAACATTGTTCCTTATAAATTTGTTTTTGACCCAAAGTTATAAGCCACTATGAGTGTGATATGCTGCAGTGCTTGTGGCCAGGGCATAGACTCTTGGGTGCATGGCATATGAGTGTGATATGCTGTGGTGGTTGTGGCCAGGGCATAGAGTCTTGGGTGCATGGCCAAATGGCCATGCACCCAACATTCTATACCCTGGCCACAACCACCAGAGCATATCACACCCATAGATTCAAGCATTTCAACCATTTTAATGTCCGCGTACACAAGGAAGTTCCTAGAACACATTCAACTTGCCAGAGGACGTTACAGCCAGCGTCATCGGGACACCCCCATTTCCTTTATGTACAAACATTTCAGGACACCGCGAGTGTTCTTAGAACACTTTCAGCTTGACAATGAACAATACAGACAATGTCTTCAGGACACCGCCTGTGAATATTCCAGGACCCCATGTGTCTTCTTAGAACACTTTCAACTTGACACCGAATCCATTCTGTTTATTTACGAACATTTCAGAACAGCCGTGTTGTCCGCAGACAAATCGAACACAACAAAAGCATCTAGCACATTAAAAAAATACAACATTGCACCTATCTCATACTCCCCCACCCTCCCCAAACACTCTTACACACCAACACACTCCACTAAATACAATTTTTAAACCAAGTTTCACCTTGCTGTCCTCGGTCGTCCGCGAATGCAAGATGACGGGCGCCACCAAAAATCTCACACGCTCCATGCCCCACACCGTCCAATCAGCGAACACGTCGGATGTCCGCGGACATCGCGCAAGCGGCTCGGCCAATCAGGGCACTGTCCGCGGACAGGGAAGTCCGTCCGCGAAGCGAACGGAGATATCACTAATTTTTTCGCCTTACATTTTGGTCATTTTAAAAAAAACTACTGGACGGATTTACACCAAATTTGCAAAAGCACGCTTTTGGGACCAAGCCCCCACTCCTGCTGCAAATTTGGTGTAAATCCGTCCAGCGGTTTGGGCTGTAGGCGTGCGCAAAGTTTTTTCCCATTATGTCTATGGGAAAAAACACAAGTTTTGGGACCCCCCGTATAACTTTGCCCCCCCTGGACCAAACCTCTCCAAACTTTGAAAAGAAATTCAGAGTGGGACATATACTTTTTTTTGCAATGTTTGGTGAGTATTCGTCCAGAGGGAGTGAAGTTATAAGCCACCCAAAAAATGCTCTTCCTATGTAAACACCAACTTAACCATAACTACATGAACGCTACCGCGTCCATGTAATATATATATATATATATATATATATATATATATAAAACAGGGCCTGCGGGTGGTTTGGTGGGGCTGGGGTCATGGTCGAGCCTCAGGCCCTAGGCAATTCAACCATGACTTGCATCCCCAGCATGCTCTGCTGATAACGACACACATTAGTATGCGTCTCAAAAAATATGTTTGTTAAATGAGGTTTACAGTTCTTTCATATATGTTAAAAGGGGAATAATTAATAACTTATATACAGTGATGTAGTATCATGAAACATTTTCACTCATAAAAACCTATGACATTCACAGAAAAAACTTTGTTAAAGGGACGTTATGGTTACAAGTAAAACTGGAAAACCCCAGAAATGTGGCTGTTATAGTAAGCTAAGCAACCATAACTTGCGCCTCCACCATGCACTGCTAAGACTAACACCCAGGAAATCAAAGATGACATCACAATTGACACATATCACATATCTAGGCCACTTGTTTTTTTTCACTGACAGTCATTATATGAGCATTCAAAATGTGCTATATATCTGGACAAAAACCTTAGAGAGTCGAAACACATGTCGGCTGACTTCTAACAATAACTATAGTAACAACAATGGTTTTCAAGGCTGCTTTATTACGACAACAGTTACTTATTGAATAACCCAGCACTCAGTTGAACAGGGCTTACTCTCCTATTCGAAACCTAGCACTTGAAGAAGGAAGGGCACCTTCACAAAATAACCCCATCACCATCAGCAGGGTAAGCCGATTGAAGTACTAGATCAAGCGCAGTGATCTACCAGTTCTACCGCCCTGTAATGACATCATAATCATGTACTATGATTTGCTTATAGGGGCAAGTGGCAAGGCCGAAGCCCTAGGTTTCAATGTGAAAAAGTATTCGGCTTGTGGCTACAGCCTGACGTGCTGTACTGGATTACAACAAAGCTGCATGAGTAGCATAAGCAAGGACCTGAAATTATGCTTTTGTAAATCTGTCTTGTGTTTTATTTTTCCAAAGCGTCCAAATGTAAGTACAAAAAATAGTGATATAATTTGTGTGCATGGACAGTGGACCTAGCCCTTGGCAAGGACGAATGCCTAGTGCGATGTACTTATCGGCACATGCAGCATGGCCGAAGCTCTAGGTTTAAATGAGAAAACAAATTCTGCTTGCGGCTGCAGCTTAGTGCTAGACGAGAATGCAGCAAAATTGTGTGAGGAGCATCAGTGTCAAAAAGTAAGTACACAACATAGTGATATAACTTTGCTGCCTGCGCAGTGGGCCTTGCCCTCGGCAAGGACAAATGTCTACTCTGTGGAATGCGGCATAACCGAAGCACATACCCCATGGATTTTGGAGACTGGCCATGCAAGCCATGAGCACTGGTCACATTATGAGGGTATAGGGGACACTGAACTAGGATGCAGGTTTGGTGCAGTGGATAACTGGGGTGGTTTGGTGGGGCTGGGGTCATGGCCGAGCCTCATGACCTAGGCAATTCAACCATGACTTCCAACCACAGCATGCACTGCTGATAACGACACACGTATGTATGCATTGTAAAAAATGTTTGTTAAAGGGGATTTACAGTTCTTTCATATATGTTATAAGATGAATTATTAATAAATTATATACAGTGATGTAACATCATGAAACATTTTTACTCTAAAAAACCTATGAAAGTCACAGAAAAAACCTTGTTAAAGGGACATTATGGTTATGTTGCACTAATAAAAACCTTTGAAATTCAGTGAAAGAACTTTGTTAAAGGGACATCAAGGTTATAAGTAAAACTGAAAACCCCCAGAAACTCGTCAGTTATGGTAAGCTAAGCAACCATAACACAAACCACCACTGTGCACTGCTAAGCATTACAACCAGTACATCACTGATGACATCACATATGAAATTAATTTTGATGAAAAGTCCCTACATTTGTGTTTATAACGTTGGTAACAAGATGTCAAGGGTTATCAGGAGACCTATCATGAATGACATAATGTTTTTAAGAATATAATCATCTGAAAAAAAACATTGTATTGGAGTGCTGTTGTTAATACAGAAACCTAACCATACATGCACATAGGCAATAGGTGCAGCATGCACCATAGAAGTACAATGTTTTTTATTTGGTAATTTGGGATAGTAAAATAATTAATGCTACCTTATCAGAGTTTTGGGTAATGTTAAACATGGAATAAATAGCATACTTGTGATAGTACAAACAATACATATGAAGACCCACAATGCATATAATACAGAGGCACATACAGGAAAACTAAAGTAAAGAAGAAAGAAACAACATCACCAGAAAATGTCAATAACATTAAAGTTTATCTGCATGTATACAAATAAATCTTTGATGTTGCGAGTGTTAGTCTTAGCAGTGCACAGTGGTGCCGCGAGTTATGGTTGCTTAGCTTACCATAACTGGTGAATTTCTGAGGTTTTTCGGTTTTACTTGTAACCATAACGTCCCTTCAACAAAGTGTTTTAATTGAATTTCATAGGTTTTTTTATTAGTGCAACTTAACCATAACGTTAAGAGCCACTCTAACCTTTCCATGGTGGCATGAAGAAGGCGAAGAGAGAATCCTATGACCATACTACCACAAGCACATTTTTCTTTTGTTTCAAATCTATCCCAATTTCAAAAAATGTTACCTGTTGGACATGTCCACTTTATCCCCATTGGTCGTCCCTTGTGGTCATGGCAAGTAGACAGATTGTCCTCATCATGACATTATGCCATGAAAAGGACAATCGGGCCATGGCCCATGGCAGCAGGCTATACCTCAGTCACCAAAGGTATATCACTATTTTCTGTACCTTCATTATGACACAAAAAATAAAACACGTACACATTTGAAAAACCATGCTTTCAGGTCCTTGCCAATGCTTCTTACATTACTTTTCTGGAAATCCACCCATGTTTTATTTTTTAAGTGTCAAAATGTATGTACATACAATAGTCATATAACTTATCCCCCACTTGACAGAATTAATTCAGACTTTGCACAAACATTCAAGGTTGGGTTTCTAATCTACCTCAAAATGTGTGCCTACATTCGTCAAACGGCAACAAAGTTATAAGCCATCTAAAAATGTTGAGATCCCCCCTCTAATTTAGCCCCCTCTTGACAAAACGTCCCGCTGTAGGAAGGAAAATCCTATTCCAAGATGGACACCATGGAAAGGGAAGGCGGACTCCGTACCACATAACAGGTCCCCAATAGACACGGCCACTTTATCCCCATTGGTCGTCCCTTGTGGTCATGGATAGTAGCCTGATTGTCCGGCTCATGACCTTATGCCATGACCTGGACAATCTGGCCACTGCCCATGGCCACAGGCTATACCTCAGCCAGCAAACGTATAGCACTAGTCTTTGTACCTACGTTATGACACTTGTCAACAAATAGGAGAAGGCGGGGTGCCAGCAACTGTGATTTGCATAGGTGACATCACTTTCGGTATTTGCCAAGGAGTTATGATAGAGCCAGACCCAGAGCCCCATGGTGCTACATAGTAGCTGTTTATAAAACGTTCCAAGGCAAATTGTATTTCAAAAGATGTGGAGTCTTTATGAGAAATATATCCTTGGAAACATGTACTTATAATCATTCTCCTCATGTACTTATAATCATTCTCCTTTTACATAGCATAATTCCATGTGTATTTAACAAAAACATTTGTACCTGTATTTATTGAGTAACACAGGTGTAGTTTTAACAAGAAATGAGTTACAAAATGAACAATAACAGAGATCATAGACACTCCTTGGGTAAGGTGCCCTTACATCAAAGCAAACAGTATCATTAGAGCCAGTTGAAGGATGTAATATAATCAGAACATAAACCAAGGACAGAGGAAGTATAACAGAACATAAATAATTATGACATTGAGAGGCAAAAGCAGTTTATAAAAACTCAGTACTAATGTGAAGTGATCAGTTTTATGTCCTCACCAATTACCTGCGCCACAAAAAGAGACTGGTTTGTAACAGTTTTATTCATACAAATAGGTATAATGATACTCCCATCGGAGAGGCCCCTTGGTTACACGTGTTTCTGGTGCCTTATTCAAATCAGGGCATTTGTAACACAACCAACATTTTTGCTTCTGCATAATGTTTGAAATAAATCAAAACATATTCACAGTTAGAGATATAGGAGTGGTGAAGGGGAGGAGTGTTTAGGGTCAGTGACAATATAATAAACAAACAAAATAAGAAAACCAATTGTTTTTTTGTTTACAAACCAGGCTCTGATTGTGGCGCAGGTGATTGTTGAGGACAAAGCACTGATAACCTTTCGGAGGTGGGGTCTTGACTTCCATTTCCTCACATTTGCGACACTACCCTATTGGGAATAATACATCAAATTGGTCATAAGCATAAGAAGTTGATGAAGCAACCCCCATTATAAACCCAATAACTAATATGAAGTGAACATGAGAGCGGAAGCAACCTGGGTGGGTGAGGCAGTCAAGGATCGGTGGGAAAGTAAGGGGAGCCCTCTTCAGCTAGGAGATGGAGCTAAAGTCTTGATTTGATTAATTCCACCAGTGAGATGGCAATGATAGATGGAAAAGCACATTCTAGAGAAGTGGGGCAAGTAGGGCAAAGGACGGTGTAGGAGGTGCAGGGTTGGTGGGGGACTAACAATTTACAGAATAAATTGGTAGTCCAAGTTGATGAGTAAAAATAGATTCAGTCTGCAAAATATTCAGGTACAAGACCATGGATGGTTTTAAATTAGAGTGGTAAGAATTTAAAGGGAGTGATATTGCATGGAGGTCCACACAGCTTGGTGCTTGTATGTGGAGGTGTGGGAGGATCTTGGAAAATTAACCATTTGCATGTGGCAACATTATTGGAGCCAAGCATATAAGTAGAAAGGTAAACCGAAAAGTAGACTGGCACAGTTGTCCAGCTCTCTAAGCACTAGGGTAGATATTAGGTGGTTTGTTGAATGGAGCATGTTAGGGAGAATTCTCATTTATGGTTAATTTCCCTCAACTAGTGAGTCCCCCAGTAGCTTTGCTGGACTTTTGGAGTTTCATTTTTCCACCTGGTAAGAGTGAGAGCTTTTCCCCCACTCTTACCTGTGTTTTGCTATGTGTTTCCATCTGTTTTTGTGATTGTGGACTCTGAAGTACACCACTTCAGTAGCCCCCTTCTTTGTGTGTGTCACACAGCACCTTCAGTGCCGTGGCACAGGGTTGTCTTTGAGACTTCCCTCGACTCCATTTCTGAGGCGACTACTGTCCCCCAGAAAAGGGTAAAGTTACCATTAACTTTATTTAGTCGATCTACCACAGATCCAGTACACCTCATCTTGCATGGAGTACTGGAAAGGGTTAACTCGTATCCTTTTTTATCTGTACCTCCTAGAGCATTGTTTAGCTCTTTTAACATTTAGACTTGGCTGGTGGCAGTGGTATCTACCCTAACTTTTCTACCGTGATTATATTAGATAAATGTGGTACTGTTCTTGGCTATTATATTAGCCTCGAACATAAACCTGCTTGACCAAATCGTCTTTCTTTTGTCTCCGGTGGGGTTAATTCGCCATTTCTTTTTGTTAAAGTCCTTCTTGTGTTTTACTAGGTTTGCCTTCTTTGTTCACTGTCTTTTGGCGGGCTTCTGCCCAGAAGCCCTCCTCAGGGTGCCTGGGTGTCTAGGTGGGCTGAATGTGAGGGAGGGGTGTAGTCGCCCCCTGCACAGGGTATCCTAGGAAACCCAAGTCAGACTTTGTCATGATTGGCCAGGGTAGTTGTCCGGGCTGGACAACCCCCCTGCTGGGTGATTGACAGCCAGGCTGCGTGAATGGGGGTTTTCGCATAAAAGGCAGGTCTCCTGGGCTAGAAGTCATAGAGTTGTCACTGTAACTACAAGGAACCGAAGAGAATCGGTGAGAACAACGGCTGCTGCAACTACCCCGTCCCGGTGAAGCCCTGCTGCAGTCCTGAGCTATCTGCCCTTCAACAACTCAGAGAAGATCCAGTCCGGAGTCTTCTTCCCTTGAGCTTGACGGGGATAACCAGCTCATCTTCTACAGCCAGAGGATCCTCTTCCATGGTCGAAATCGCTGCACACTACTGTAGTGGTCCGGATAGCCACCTGAAGAGCCTCTCCTGTTTTTAAGGAGCGCACCTTTTATTCTGTGTCACTGCTGCTGGCCTCATCCCTGTGTGGTGCAGACCCCCTTCAGATGTCCTCCCTTCTCGATGAAGCTCCAGGAATCGTGGGTCTGCGGGAAACCAACAGGAACAACTGCAAGGGCACCAGCTGCACCATTGGGACAAGGTACTGTGTTCTGTTGAGGAAACTGGGTGAATCCCTTTTTCTTCATTTCCAAGGCTTGACCTTGTCTTCCCTCCTTATAACTTTTGCTTCTGAACATTGACAAAATCGAAGTACTTTTGGCTCTGTTGAATCGTGAACTGTTAGAATGTGTGATCTTCGGCAACTGGCCCCAGTGTCTTTCGACCCTGGCTCCGGCCCTTTGACTTTTGAACTCCTGTCTCTGAATGTTTCTTGATTCTGCCTGCCTCACCAAAATATTGCCTGTGATTTTTGCCTCCAACTCCCTCTGTGTATCTCAGGTGCTAAGTGTGTTTTTGCCCCGGTAGCATTTCATGTCACGGATACGCGTTTGTTTAGTAGACCGAACTGTCAAAAAGTGATTGCAATCGTATACACGGTAACGTGTTTTTGTGCCTAACACCGGTTCATGCCAACACAGGGTACTTACCTTGAGACTTACTGTACAAAGTGAATTGGTCAGTTGTAGTATATTTAACGTGTGGTTTTTATTGAAGTTTAATAGAAGTGTTGTGTTTATAACAAATGGTTTAAAAATAAATGTACTTATATTTTTCTACCTGAAACCTTGAGTCAGTGTTTGCTTGAGTCACAGTAATTGTGGTCCCTTTGTGTAATCTCTGCTACTGCTCATATATTCTTGAGATAGGCCTGACTGCTCCGCCACTGCTACCACTATGACATAGTACAGGCTTGTACCAAAGGTAAAAATTGTATCACCACCTGTAGTCTTAATTGTGTGTAGTGATCCCTAAGGGCACTGCACAGGATTTTGCCTAACATTGCATGAGGTGGCAAAATCTCTTAATGTTAAGGAGTCTGGCTGAAGTGACAGTGGCCATGATGAACTGGAAGAGCTTAAGGTCACTGTTGGGAAAATGGAGGGTTGGGTTGGAACTGAAGGCTGGTTGAAAGATAACTTCTATCCCTGATTAATTGCGTATGAGACAGCACAGAGCCATACATTAAAGTAGGGTGGTCAGGTAATTGTTAGATCAAGAGTGAAGAGAAGCAGGCTTGAACAGAGGCTTGAGCAATTCCCACGAGGAGGCGTGTTAGGAAGGTGGTACTGGAGTTCGATGAGAAGGAGAAAGAGTGGTCAGGGAGACAGAAGAAAATCCCTTTTTGGTTTGTGGCGTGAGTGAGCCTCAAGATGGTTTAGTAGCCAGTATAAAATCACCCTTTTAAGGATTTTAGAGTGGTGGTGAAAGAGGGAGAATGGCATCTAGAATGAGGGTGGTGTCAGCATTTTCTTTCTTAATGGCAAGCTGTTCTATAGCATGCAGATAGGATACCAGTAGAGAGAGAGAAAAGTTGAATAGGGTAGAGGTACATGGAGATCCTTTTCTAACTTAGTGTAGGAAATGAGTGCTCGGCATTTCAACTTGAAAACATCTATTTATAAGATTCACTTCACGAGATTCACTGTACATCTAATTTCTTATTTAACTATAGTTTAGTGTAGTTTAGTTTATTATTTATATGGCTCGCCATACCCTTGGTCATCAGGGCGCAAACAGACAAGCATATGCTCAACTTAGTTAAACGTACATGATAAGTAGAAAAATACAGACATAAACAATGTTACAATGGGCAGGTATGTATAAGGTAGGAGTTAAGGAACAGTGAGGTAACAGGGTTCATGTTTCCTGCGTAGTCGTAAGGTTGTAATATGCAGTTATGTACAATGTGACATATCGGGTCATCAGTGTCAGATGATATGCTGCACGCGGAGCTTCAAACGCATGGTGAGTCCGCTCCAGGATTAGAGAGTGGGTGTCATGGGAGGTGCATCTAGGGTTGTGTAGGTTAGAGTAGTTAGATGTCATTAGCTCTCAGCCACCTGGTTAGGTTCTGTCTGAAATTAATGAAGGGCTGTGGTTCTCTGATGTCATGGGGGAGGGAGTTCCATAACTCTGCAGCCTTGACTGGGAAGCTATGGCCTCCTATAGTGGAGAGTTTGGAGCGCAGAACTTGTAGGCAGTTTGTGTTAGCTGTTCTTGTTGGCCTGGATGAGGTTCTTTTACATAACCTGTCCATAAGGTAGGGTGGTGCTTTATTATTGAGGCATTTGTGGCTGAGGGAGGCGATCTTAAGTTGAATTTTATCAAACGTGGAAAGCCATTTGTGTTCTCTTCTTATAGAGGATATATGCTCCTTTCTGTTAATCTTGAGTGCTGCTCTCAAGGCATT
This sequence comes from Ambystoma mexicanum, assembly GCF_040938575.1. Classification (NCBI taxonomy): domain Eukaryota; kingdom Metazoa; phylum Chordata; class Amphibia; order Caudata; family Ambystomatidae; genus Ambystoma; species Ambystoma mexicanum. Next base: position 1,163,087,304 of record NC_090922.1, read on the forward strand.
GTTCTGGAGGACTTGGATTTTCTGAATGGTCTGTTTATTTGCCCCAATGTAGAGTCCGTTGCAATAATTCAATTTGGATAGTATAAGGGCTCTGGAAAGTGTAATGCAGCTGTTTGTGGAGAGGAATTGTTTACTAGCTCTGATAAGTTTGCATGTGTATGCCGTAGCAGAGGCTAGAGAGTTAACTTGTTTGGCAAAATTCATGGTGGCGTCTAGGTAGAATCCTAGGGTTTTTACTTTGTTAGCTACTTTTATGTTGTTCCCATCAATAATGAAGTTGGCATAATCAGGGCTGAGTTTGGATATATAGGTTGGGGTGCCTAGGATGATAAGCTCAGTTTTATCATCGTTCAGGCATAGGCCGTGGGTGGCCATCCATGCCTGAACAATGCTATAGATTCTGTTAACTAGAGCAGATCCTTGGCGTAGACTCCTGAGAGCGGGAGGAGGATCTGGGTATCGTCTGCGTAGTTGGTGTAGGCGATACCCAGATGATCAATTTCGTCAAAGAGGGGCTTCGTGAAGACATTGTAGAGGCTGGGTGACACACAGGATCCTTGTGGTACACCGCAGCTTATAGGGATCGGATCTGCTGAGGCTGATGGAGCGAAGACTCTCATAGTCCGGTTACTAAGAAATGACTTGATCCATGTTTAGCCTCTTTTGAAAAATGGGCTGCAGAGTCAAGGTGGCTACATAAGACTGTATGGTCAACTAAGTCAAATGCCGCTGAAAGGTCCAGAAGGAGGAATAGGGCTGCTTGGCCATTATCTCTACATTCGTATATTTGGGCCTTAAGATCTATTAGAGCTGTCTCAGTCCCGTGTTGCTGACGGAATCCAGATTGGCAGGTTCCGAGTAAGTGGTTGGATTCTAGGAAGTTTTGTATTTGCAAGTAGGCCACTTTGTCTAGAATTTTTAGAAGAAAGGGCACAGTCATGATGGGCCTGAAGTTTGTGGGAATGGCAGGGTCGAGGGTTTGTTTCTTTAAGAGTGGCAGTACCCAGGACTCTTTTAGGTTGTTCGGTACTGTGCCTGTGGAAAAGGAGGAGTTGATGAGTTTGGTCGCCTTTACAGTTGGACGGTTTAAGTCCCAGAATGACCTTTTCTACCTCAATGGTCGATACCTTGGAGAAGCAAAAACAGGCTTTTTGATTAGGCGGTGGTAGTGGTGCTAAACTCTGCGGGATGTGAGGCGTTAGGGATGCCTTCTTGAGAGCAATTTTAGTTTGTAAATTAGCTACTTTATTTGTTAAGGCAAGTTGTATACTAGAGCACCATTTTTTGTCCTTGGTGCAGATTTCTTGAGGCACAATGGGAGTTTCCAATTCTTTCAGAATGCAGAATTCTCTGACGCTAGATTTCGATTGAGATATTCCGGTATTATAAGTTTCTTGTTTGGCTAGTAGTATTTCTTTCTTGTATAGGGCGGAGGCTCTGGAGAGGTTGAGTTTATTTTCGACTGATGGGGAGAGTCTCCAAATGGTTTCAAGTTTTCTTTTAGTCAGCCTGAGATTTTTTAGATGAGGCGTGAACCATGAGTTGAGGTGTTTCTTTGGTTTGCTGTTTCTTAGTTTGAGCGGAGCTATATGGTCGAGGACCGAGTTCATAGCTTCATTATATTGTTCAACTAACACATTAGCGTCTGTAATGTCTGGGAGTGAGTTCAGTTTAGGTATTATGATGGGCATCAAATTATCCGCTGTCATGAGTTTTTTGTTCCTCCTGGGCAAGGGTGGGGCAAGTGAGGACTGGGCAGTAGCAGGGTTAGACGTCACTGTGAATGATAGCAGGTGGTGGTCAGTCCAAATCTGAGGTAGGGACTCTGTGATATTTACTTCGCAGTTATGTTTCACTATCCAATCAAGGATACAACCTTTGTTGTGGGTGGGTAAGTTAACTTTCTGGGCGAATCCCAGCTCTTTCAAAGTCAGGGCAATCAATGTAGATTGGATGTCCTTGGTGTCATTATATCCTAGATTAAAGTCACCTAGCACTATTGTTTGGGATGTATTTTTTAGGTTATTGGACAGGGATGTAGAAATGTCCTCCTCGAAGGTTCCAATGGGACCTGGTGGTCTGTAGATAAGGATGATGTTTAGTGTTTGGGAGTTACCGATGGCTATTTTGACCGTGAGGCATTCGCAGGATTTCATAGTGGTGGTTGTGATAATTCTCATATCTAGACTGATCTTAGCTATAATTGATAGGCCTCCACCTCGGGAGGTATGTCTGTCAGCTCGTAGAATAGTATAGTTGTCCGGGATTGCTAATGAAAGGGCAGGGCCTGCCACATCATGTAGCCAGGATTCTGAGATGGCCAGGAAGTCTAGGTTGTCTGTAAGAATAATATCTGATATCTCTGTTGCATGTGCGACTAGAGACCTGAAATTTATAAGCACTCCTTTGAGATAAGATTTGTAGCTTTCTAAGATAGGGCAGGTAGTATTACGTCTATCTTTAGCGTTCTTTTTGGTGCCATTTGGTATGGGTCTATTGGATTGGAATATTTCCTGGTAGGTTCTGCAGTAACCTTCAAGGGTGACTGTTTTTTTTTTGTGAGATTTAGTAATTCAATTTTCCTAAGCTGGTGGCTCATGCAATTTGGACAGGCGAGCACGTAATCTTAGGTTTCTGTCTACAGTATTACATGGCCTTTGTGTGGTAGTACGATCTTGATATTGGTTCATTTTAAGTCCTGTGATCGGTTGTTGTGTGTCGAGCATGATGGGGTAGGTGAGATGGGTGGGAGAACGCTCCGTGGTTCAGTGGCTCAAAGTGTTGGCTTTGGTGGCCAAGCTAAGTATTTGTACTACTAGTATGATGGAGAAGGTAATGTGCAGTAGTAGCCAAGGTGTCCTGTAGAGGGCGGCTGTGGTACATTTACCTAGACCCAGGGTGTACATGCTCAATGGCTGAGTAGAGGCAGGCTAGGTGTGCCAAACAGGCTAGGTTCAATCTGGGAATACAATTGTCAGAATACAATTTAAAATGGCTAAGTGCAGGCAGGCTAGATGCGACTATCAGTCTAGGTGCAATTTCAGTTGTTGGAATACAATTTAGAATGGCTAAGTACAGGCAGGCTAAATGCGACTATCAGGCTAGGTGCAATTTCAGTTGTTGGAATACAACTTAGAATGGCTAAGTACAGGCAGGCTAAATGCGACTATCAGGCTAGGAGCAGTTTCAGGTAGCAGGACATAGATAGATTAGGACCGGTTAATGGGCTAGGTGCAATTTCCTAAATCAGAGTGCAGATAGGCTGTAATTATGTTATTAGCGGGCTGAATACAGTACCATCTGAAAGAATGTAGCAAATCTAGGTGCAATTATCTGGCTATAGGCAGTTTCAGATGTCACAGTACAGGCAGGCTAGATACAGATAGCAATTTCAATTATTAAGCTTGCATAAGCAGGGGTCAAGTTTGGGAACTCTTCTCTCTTATGAGAGACCATAGTGCAATATACAACAATCAGATAGGGAGTTAGACACGTGCATTATGCTGAATACATCCAAACATTTGCAGCCATAGGCACCTGAGTAACTGCTGAAGGGCAGTGAGTTAGTAGTCAGAGCTGTCGGGGGCTAGTTGGAATAGAGCAAGTGGGAGAAATTAAGTGAGGAACAAACATTTGTGCAGATCATTCATTAAGTGAATAATCAGAACGGGGGGTGCAGTATACAAGCTAGCAATCGGAGGCATAATTGCATGTGTCGGTGCACATCAGTGATAATCCATATGCTTGTGTCAGTTATGCATAAGCAAGTATAGCAGCCAGGAAATAAGGTCACTGGGAGTGGCTGTATTAGGGAGTAGTGATATGACGTGTAATCAGACAGTACCTTAGGTTTGTGCCTCGAGTTCAAATCCGGCGATGCAGGGCTTCTGGCAAGAGGCAAGGACAGGCTAAGACAGGAAATAGCCTTTGTTCCTCCTTGCCTTCGTTCCTGATGCCGGCTCACGCCTCCCGGCTCCGGATTGGATATTTGAAATCGGTATGGGCCAATCAGGTTATTCGTGGCCAGGCAGGCTGGTAGTGGAGATCAGGAAGTGACGACCAGGGGGCTAGGTGGCCATCTTGGAATGGTGTACCGTGTGCATTCGTCAGGGTGCACGAAATAGAATTAGCAAGATTGGCAAGAATATCAGCGGTTTTACACAGCTGGATGGGGGTAAACACGGCGTCGGAGTACTAAGCCACTATAAACTATAGTTTATGCTTACCTCTACTTTGGTGATCAACATCCTGTTGGTGGGCTGTACCAGCCAATGTGGCATTCCCTGAGGTGCTTGTCACCATTAGAACCGAGCAGATTCTCCATGGTGGTTACCATGATGAAATCCAAAACAAACCCTTTTTTGATTTGTATTGTGGCCCAAAGTGCGAGAGATGTTATGGCGGAAACGGAATCAGGGTTAAAAATTGTCCGTCCATGAGACTGAAAGTATTTGAAAATCATTAATCTACAAACAAGTGCTTTTAAGAAATGAGAGCACATTATTTTACAGCTAATAGAGACTGTTTTAAAACATTCTCCTTCGATGAATGTACTCTCATCCCGTGTGCATTATATATATATATATATATTTCAGAAAACGCCATTTTAGAAAATGGCATCAGTATTCTGCTACATGCATCATAGATAGTTTATGGATGAAATCATTAGATCCCTTTTTTTAAAGCATGTCAGCAAATGTTTGTGCCAACACTCTATTAGCTCGAAGAAAGATCTAATAGTGGTCAGGTTGATGAGACACTGCATTACCACTGTACAATATGCTAACATCTGCAGCATACCAAAACCAAGGATGCATGCGGGGGCGTGAGTGCACAACACAGATATACAGTAAAGAGAAAGGTCACAACCCAGACTACAGCTATTTCCACAGTACATGCTGTGTCATCAGAGTTCGAGAATAAGGACATCAGTTATCAGAATGAGTTCAAACTGAAGACAATCTGGAGTGTCTGCCTCTAAAGTCAACATGACTTACATGCCCGCTATTGTTAGATAGACTAGTAAAAGGTTTTCGTACAAGCCACAGGCAGGAGCCGTAATATCTGCAGTAGCAGGCGAAACCCCTGCATTAATGGTGTAACTTATACTGTACCATAATGCGTTGTTACCAAGTCTTATACGATTAGAAAGAACTTTAAAGGGAATGAGAAATAATACATGTAAAAAGTCCCCTTATACCATTTATTTATTTATTTTTGTATTTATGTATATCGCACAAACAGCCCAAGGGCATCGTGGCGCTGTTACTTAATGCAGGTGCACCCACGTAATAATAGATTTTTCTACTACTTACATGATACAACCAGCATAACACATGATACAGAAGCAGTGGCAACATGTTGGAATCCAGTGATACAATATTAGTGAGATTTGAAAAAGTGTGTAGCTCAATTTAGATGAATCTGACACGTTTTTAATGTGCACTCGAATGTGTCCACAGTACAATAACAAACCTTTAAAGAGATCATGGATCGAGGGGGATCCACATCCGAGTGTAGTTTCAAGCTTGATGTGGCAGCAGCCCCAACACAATGACCATCTCTATTTCCAAACCACTGCTCTGCATAAGTGGACATTAGCTACGTGAAGCATGGTAACTCAAGCTCACCTTCTGCACTGCAGACACAGAAATCAACTACTGCAAAGGTGGGAATCCACACCTTTTCAAGAGATAAAAGGCTAGTGGGCACCACATGCTCCATAGTTACCGGGCACCCTAAGAACATATTGCTAAACAACATACAAACACATCACAGTGGCTGGCAGAGGGCAGGTGCAGAGATTTGTCAACAGAATAAAGCTGACAAGCCATCATATACTACTGAGCTGGGAGGATGGAACAGGGGTAACATGTTTGTTTTGAAAGTGAGGCAGCGTGGGCTAGTCTCTGGCATGAAGTGCGGCATAAAAGTTACATTTTTTAAAATGTGTTTTACTGTTTCTGGTCTGTGATTGGCCCGGCCCTAGTTTTCGCTTGAACTCATTATTAGCGTTTTGTTTTGAAATCTGCACTGGTGATACATGAAGCAAGATTACAAGATACAAGATTAATTGCTGCCCCCAGCAAATGAAAGGCTTCGACTCTATATTGTAAATATATTTGTACTATTGTACTTGCCAACAGGTAAGGAAAAGCAACAACATAAAATAAATAGAAATTCAAAAAGCTATTGGCAAAATTGAGAATCAAGCCCGGCTCCCTTTGCTGTTCTCTTTACTTGAGACAAGCATTCATACCGCTTCACAACTAATGCCTTAACCTTAAAGCCAGTAGAAGTATATATATGCTTCAATTCAGTTGAGCCCATCAACATACCAATGCCACAGCCTTGCACATATTCAAAGCAGCTTACTGGAGCTGCCCTTTTGCCCTTCATAAGCAGCCCTCCAGCCTCTTTTCCTTTGCAGTTGGTGAGCAAGTGTAAGTAGATCTAGGTCACGTGGCCTGAGTCCCACCCACCTGCCAATCACTTTAAACTGTTGGTGCTGTCCTGTTTTGCCACCCTTCTCCCCTACTTAAGCAGCCCTCCAGCCTCTTTTCCTTTGCAGTGTGTGAGGTGATGCAATTGGATCTTGGTCACGTGTCCTAAGCAACGCCCACCTGCTTAGCCCTGGCCCTTCCTGTCTACTCTTAACTCTTAAATCAAGGGCATCTGAAGTGAAGGAAAGACACAGAAAAAGGAAATTCCTGTTTGGACCTGTTCAGACCAGGAGGACCGAGGGCCTAAACCCCTGCTGAGATAACAGGTAAGCATGTGGCCAACCTCACCATCAGCAGGCAACATCAACAACATTGCCCCTCCTCTAAGGCATAGAATCCACAATGCAGCAACCTCCCCTGCATCAGCTCCAAGTCTATCAGCACCACCTCACTATCCAAAACACAGACGTTGTTGCTTGCCAATGTCTACTCAGCTATCACTCATGCAACCCACATCGCTGAAATCATCACTACATACAACCATGATGCCATCTACATCATCGAGACCTGGCTGACACCCACCTCCACCCACGTCCATGACAGCTTCCAACAAAGAGACCATCCAAACATGACAGGCAGAGGCCCCACAGTCATCCGTGTTAGGCGGAAACCTGTGCAGTTCCCTCTGGGACCACTGCAAACGATTTAGGACTACAGGTGTTTGGCAGTAAACCCAATTGGTAGCAGTATGTACAACACAGATTCACTTGGTAGCTGTGGCTGAGCAGTCAGACTTCCCTCAAGAAGAGTTAGGCAGTATGTGGAGTATACAAATAGGGCAATCTACACAGTAGAACAAGCAAACACGGAACAAGGCTTTGGTGTAAAGATACAAAGGTATTTATTTATAACAACACATCTATGAAAAACACTCTGGCACTAATACGGCAAACAACTTCAATCACAATTACTATAAGAACAAAATCAATCCCCCTAACAATAGTTTGACAAGTCTAGGTTCAACGGCACCACTTATTTGCAGACAGAGGTAAATGCTTTAACCTAGATGGCACTCTAGTATTCGTTAGGACGGGAGAGAAAAGGCAGGTTATGAAATCACTCGGTACCAACACTTTTACGAACAAATGCAAGGCAAGTAAGGCAGGGTCTACTGCAGATCGCAAAGTTCAGAGGCCAGGCCCACTCGGAGAGAGGCAAGGCGATATGTCCCAAAAAGTGTCTCAGTGGAAATGCGCTTCGAGTCTTTATCGCAAATTGTTATAGAAAGATTGGACCAGTTCAGAACAGAAAGTTGAGAAAGCTTGGAGGCGACCCAATGGAGAGGCGAGGATTAAGACACCTCACTCTATCCGGCAGAAAGGGAAGCCAGGCAGACACGGTACCTTGTTTGTGGAGAGACAGCTCCCGCGGGGGCAGTTGTTCCTGGTGGTGGATGCACGTCGGGTCTTTGCCAAGAGAAGAGATGATCTCGTCGTCAAAGGAAAGCACCACCAGGGACGAGACCAGCCGCGGAGTGCTCCGTCACAAGGCACCACCTTTTGGTCGCGGTACAGGGGTAGTGGCTATCCGGTTGCGGAGTGCTCTGCACGGGCAATTCGACCACTGCCTCCTGGAGCGAAGAAAAAGCAAAGGGGACTGGTTGTTCCCACCAGTCAGGGGAAGAGACTCTCCGGCGGGGAGATCTCATCTGTCGTCGGGAAGTGGTGAGTCGATTCAGCAGGGCTCCACCGGAGGTGTCGTCGTTGCAGGTCGGCTCAGCTTTACCCTCGTCGGATTCTTAGGTCCTGTGGCGACTTCTGAAGATCCAGTCCCAAAAGACCTGCTTTTATGCAGAAAACCCCAATTTATTCAGCCTAGCTGTCAATCAAAACACGCTAAATGGTGAGCGGGGTGGCTCACCACTTGGGCCAATCACACCAGAGTGCGACTTGAGTTGGCAAGGCAACTCAGTCCAGGGTGCCTAAACCCCCTCCCACACCCCCTGTGGTACCCAGACAGAATGGCACCACTTTGGAGGGCCTCTGTGTAGAGGCGCGCCAAAAGTGGAACAAAGGGCTCAACCTTTGGTTTAGGAGTCACAGAGACAAACACAGACGCCATTTTAAAAACCGAGTTCTGGCCGAAAATACCAACCGATAGATTTATTGAAGATAAATAAACCGGTGGTATGTTAGAGATTAACGAGGAAAAGTATTAACCTCCAACAATGGGAAGAATCCCATAGGGTTATATTCGGGGTCGAATATAACAAGTAGTTTCCACTGCCACCAGCCAAAACTCGACGAGGGGGGATGGGACAGTGCCCCTTTGAATAACAGACCCAGGAGTAATCGAATTACCCCTACTAGTACGTCCACAATAGGATGTTTTGTACTAGTTCTGTTAGTAAATTTAGGTCTAGTAAAGCCAATGGTGACTTTACATGCCCGGGGAGACAGTAATCAGTCCCTGGGTATGGTCTATGGTGGAGGTCCGCTAGGACGCCCCAGTGTTACGGCACGGAGGGTGCATTGTAACACACATAGCAAAACATATGAGACCCTATGGAGTAAAAGACCCCATAGCCCATAGAACACATTGGCCCTCATTACGACCCTGGCGGAAAGGGGTTTACTCCAGCGTAATGCATGGCGTACCTTTCCGCCTTACTGCGAGTTCCCGTAGCGCCATGGTGCTTTTTTCGCCTGGTTTTTCCGGGTGGAAAAATCCATGGCGCTACGGGACCTGTTGTTAATTACGCCACCGTATTTTACGGTGGTGTAATTAACGCCTTCCCCACTCCCATTATACCCTATGGGGCAAAAATGGGAATGGGGAAGGGTAAATGGGGATTGGGGACTTACCGCCCCGCCAAGGTCGGAATGGGGCGGTAAGTCCGCCAACCCCCATGGCGCAGTTGGCAGCTTTGCGCCATGGACCATGGTGCAAATTGCACCATGGTCCTCCGCCAGGGTCGTAATGAGGGCCATTGACATTCAAAGGAATTAACCACAAACTCCAGAAATCCAGAAAAGCTGCTGGGGGACTCACTAGGTTAGGAAATTCAGCCTAAACAGAGAATTCTCCCTAACAATCCACAAGAGTTTGTGACCATGCACCAGACTTGACGTCGACAACATTGGGTCCTTAAAAGTCCTCTCCTGCCCCTTACTGTACTCCCCAATAGACACAGTCTCCTTCCATCTCATCTACCGACCACCGAAACCCAACACCAACTTTATCAGAGGCTTCACTGACCTGGTCACCACCATGGACCTCATGCATGCAAGCCTTCAACCTCCCAGGCAACCAGGCCACCACACTGATGAAGGAACCTCTACTTGGCCTTCTCAACACTCTCAGCCTCACACAGCACATGAAAGACCCAACACACGAGAAAAGTAACATCGTCAACCTAATCATCACTGCAATGTCTTCCCTCCACTACAGCTCTCCTCTCCCCTATGACTTGGTCTGACCACATAACCATGCCTTTCATCATCCTCCACGCCACCCCAGTAAAGCACTCCTAGCAGAAACCCATCAGACAAACATTCAGGTCCTTCAAGAACTTCCTGGTGGAAGCCCTCACGTAAGAACTCACCAACCTCCACCTTACATGCACTGAACACCCCCAACCAAACTGCAACTCTCTACTGGAAGCACTCATTGCCATCCTATCTGCCTCCATCGACTGACACATGCCTCTGAAACAACGCACATGTAAACTGAAACCATCTTCACCCTGGTACATGCAAGAACTCAACCTCAGCAAAATAATCATTAGGAAAAAGAGAAAACCTGGCACTGCGCCAGGACCGCATGCAACCTAGCACTCCTCAAGGAACTCCAAGCCATCCACCGACAACTAATCGACACAGGCAAGGCCTCCTACTATCAGAATACCATAGCAGAAGCTGAACACAAAAGCAGTGCCCCCTTCAAAGCGGTCAAGCACTGCGTCAACCCGGTACACTACTCTGCCATACCACACTTCATCGAAAAATCAACTACCATCAACACGTTCTTTATCGACATCCACAGACCCACCTCACATCCATCCATCCAGCACCCTGGGCAACATTCAAGACACTCTCAACAGAGGACCTGGTAGAAAACCTAGCTGCCCTCAAGCCATATTGTATACAGACAACATCCTCCAAGCATCCGTCCTCAAGAACGTCTGTGCAGAAGCTCTCCTTCCCTACCTGGAGATCATCAACAGCTTCCTAATTCAAGGCACCTTCCCATCGATCTTAAAAACAGGACAAAGGAACCCACTCTGGACCACGACAACCAAGGTCAATATCGCCCAACCCCATCCCCCATCTTCCCTTCCGAGATAAGATCATCGAGAAAGCAGTAGCCGCACAACTGCAGCAACACATCAATACCAAACCTACAAATCTGGGTTCAGACTCAGAATCAGCACAAAGACAGCAACCATACAGGTGGCCGATGACAGCCTCGCAATCCTTGACAACGGGCACCCTGCCTTCTGGTTTTGCTCGAACTCTCGGCCGCTTTTGACACAGTAGACCACCAGGCGCTTACGGTCACCCTCCATCGGTGCATGGGTATCAGAAACCTTGTCCTATGCTGCTTCAAGTCTTACCTCGCCAACTGCCAGCGGTTTTCTCAGATGGAGTCCTCTAGATCCCTAATGCTAATCGTCACCTTAGAGTCCTGCAGGGTTCCATCCTATCCCCGGTGTTCTTCAATCTATACATGGAGCCGCTGGGAGCACTCCTAGCACACACAACATCCACATCCATCAATACACCAATGAAACACAGCAATACCTCAAGATCGACTCCATCAAGCACATCGATAGGCTGAAAGCCTGCCTTAACTGATCCAGTCTTGGATGTCCAGTGCATACTTGAAGCTCAACCCCTCCAAGATCAAATTCCTACTCCTCACCAACAACACTGAACACCCAGACATACAGACCTGACTAACAACCATGAACTCTGAGGGTTTCACATCCAAGCTCACCTCCTGCGCCAAGTCCTTTGAGTTCCACATCGACAAACACCTCTCTTACAAGACACACAAAGGTAATAAAAGTCTGACAGCTTGGTATCAACTCTCCCTCTGCAGGAAAGTCATGCCGTTCCTCCCTCCAGACAGCTTCAGATCCACGCTCCAGACAGCTTCAGAGCCACCATTCAAACACTGGTACTATCCCAGCTACATGAAGGCAAGGCACTCCTCCAAGGCCTCCTCTCATCCTCCCATCTGTTCCGTGCGCCCCTGAGAAGCGTCCTACACACAGCTGCATGCCTCATCAAGGGTCTACACAGATACAATCGCATCATTCTGGCCCTAATCGACCTTCACTGGCTGCCACTGCATGAACACATCAACGTCAAGTCTGGCTGCATGGTCTATAAGGCAGTCACCCTCAAATCACCCCCTTGTGGAGAAACTCAGCATCTCTGGCGAACAGGGTACCGCCAGAAGCCAGGACACATGCAAACTTGAAATCTGCCACTGCAAAAAGGAAAGGACTGAAAAACAACCCTTCTCTTCCTACACTCCAAGACTATGAAACCTGTTTCCCGTCAGCTTCAGACACGCCCCCACGGTCCTCCAATTCAGAAAAGAACTCAAGACCCACCTCTTCAAGGAGTCTCTCCTCCTCAACACATACGCCATCATGTCGCCCCTCGCGTCACCTGACTTGCTACATGCCACCTGGCCCTCTCCTCCCCATCACCCGGTACAGCTGTAACCCTCCTCTGTGCCCCTCTGTATTCTACCCCCGCTGTATATCTGATCTGTTGTTACCGCTGAAAAGTGCGACCTTATGCATCCGTACTTTTGTATACCTTTATAAAACACTCTGTTGCTTCTCAAAGCTAGGTCCGCACTCAATAAAATAATAATAATTCTACTAAAAAGGAAGAGTTAACCAATGGTCACTCACTGAGGCAACTGGTCTTGTATTGAGGCAAAGGGTGCATAGGGAGTCGGACGTTAATTCAAATGACTATGGCAATTACTGTTGTGATGTGCAGTTCCCTTTACACACCTCTATCGTTGGGGAATTAGTACTCAGCAGTGCATAACTTTGTTCTTTGTTTCTGGACTGAGTACTGACAACTGAAACTGATTGAGCAGCCAAGAGAACAATCAGAGACACTAGTTAGCAAACTGCAAAGACATATATGTCCATTAACGTAGGAGGTTCTAAGCATGGCACAGTGAATAGGAAGGTAGGCGTGTGTGCATGTACAGATGGATGCTAGACCCAGGGGTGTATCCAGGGAGTGGCCTGAGGTTGCAAATGCTACCCCTGGAATCTGATTGGCCACACCAGGTGCCACCCTATTATCCTAGTGTGTGCGTGTGTGTGTGTTTGTGTGTGTGTGTGTGTTTGTGTGTGTATGTGTGTAAATCCTACATTCAGCAAGCGGTTGACACACTGTATTATGGCGTTCTGAATCAACCATAGTAAGCTCTTTGTACTGCCTCAACCGTTCTATTGTTCACACACATTGCCACAGCGCATAAAGGTCATAAGATCATTTGGAATCCTTTAAAAATACATAGATTTTCATTGGAAAGTCCCGTACATTCGCGTGATAGTGCCTCTATATGCCAAAGAACATATTGATAGCGCACATTGTATATGGATTTGTATAGCTCAAGAACATATCTTTTGGTTGTCTTAGGTATAACCCAAAGGTTAGCAGATGCCATGTCACCGAGGGTACCATGTCTCCATCCTTTGCTTTCATTTCTCTAGCAATTGCATTCTGGGAAATGAACTGCTGGGAAACTCCAATTGAGTCCAACTGAAGTAAAAGCAAAGGGTGTCGCTGATGATATGGAGTCATCTGGAAATCTTATCAGGAAATGCGTAATATGTCAGCTTCATACATGCGACCTTTCACGTACTGAGCACTGCATGTTCATTGTATTTACGAAAACTGATAAGTACCTTTTCTGTTCGTGTAGCAAGCAGAACAGGGATCCTCCTGACACGTACTGTGTTACAATGGCAAACTGGCTCGGGTCATCCAAGCAAGCGCCAACAAACTGGATAACACAGGGGTGGTTGAGCCGACAAAGAATTGAGACTTCGCGGCAAAACATGTCAACATCAGATTTGGAGCAATACGTATTGGCCCGATAGCTGAAAAAAATGAGAGTAAAGTTACAATCACATGAAAAGAGACAGGAACACAACATAGAATCAGATAATGTAGCATCAGGGACCTAGCGAACCACACTTCAGCCACTTGCAAAGCACCTACAATTCATAGACCCCCAGATAGGCCCAAGGACTGTGTACTTCTACAAGCCACCCTACATTTGCCAGCTCGCCCCCCCTGCGTCACATCATTGCGCACACTACCAAAATTAAATCTCACCGTTTGATGGCCACTATTCGATTTCTGCACTTCCCCTTGTACACTTTTCCAAAAGAACCTGAAATATTTCAAAAGAAAAGTATAAACAATGCATTTAAAAAATAATATATGCAAAGACATAAAATTAATTTCACTTGATTACCTGATCCAATAATTTCGTGGAACTCTATGTCTGACAGCTGGAGGTGAAAATGAGAAGGAAGGCCTGCACGGAGGAGGAGAACGTCTGCTTTTTCTGTAAAATAGGTAAAGCAAGAAGGAACATTATTGAGAGCTCGAAACATGGGTTTAAAGCAATGTATTACTGGCACAGAAGTCAACACTTTGCATTACAGAGAAGTTGTGGAATCAACACAGCATAATGCTTTGCCATGGCAGTGCAATGACACTGTGCCACTAGTTCTTTGTGAGCACTGGAATGCACAGCAGGCATTGACAGTTGGATGCTTCCATTGTGGTGCACTGTGGGTGCAGCGGGAATTCACATTGAATATGCCCCAGCTCCTGCATTGCTTGTTCCTGTGGGCACTCACTGGCCTGTTTGGCTAGGTGTTTTCTGTGATAATACAAACATGTGCACAGGCAAAGGGCAATACCTGGATGGATGTCAATTCACCAATATGGCAGGGGTCGGGGAAGTGACATTGTACACCTGAGGACATCAATGGAAGTGATGTCATATGGCCTATGACCCCAATGACATCACATGAAATAATACCTCATGACATTTAACCCCAATGACATTATCTGAAGTGACTTACAGGTATAAACAAACTTACATAAACTTACATTTTATAAAATACCAAACTATCAAACTGGTACTGAAGTAGACAAGATACTTTTTTAGATAGCAACCACAATTTAACTGGGATGCTGCCTTGAAATTCCGTGGAGCTGGTATGCTAGACAGGGGTAGATCCAATAGAACCAACATTGACCAGGGGCCTTGGAATGAATATGCCCCTACAGCCTCATATGGCCCTTTAGTGCAATCTTATACCAAGCATATGTACACTGTCAGGTGTCGCAATCAAATGCCAAGAAAAGCCCTGCATTTCCAGGTGGGGCCACAATACAGTATGCCTAATGTAGTATCTAGCTGAGGATGCTGCCATCTTATGTCTGTTATAGCTTAGGCGCAGTAAACATATGTAGGTTACAGATTTATGTATCCATTTGCTTCTATTACATGTCAAGTGTATCTTTAAATGTCCAGTAGTGCCTCCCAATTTTAGATACACCTGGTATGGTTACTGAAATAAAGTCGACACCCCGTCTGGTACATTTGAATATTTTACTTGATTGGCTGACAAGTGTTACAGGAGCCAACTGCGCTATGTCCTCCTCCCTCAGCTCTAAGCTCCAACTATGTCTGCACATTCAAGTTCCTTTGCTCAAACATTTTAAGATTCAACCACAAACATTTGATTGCAGGCTGTTCCAGCAAGGTTTGCCCAGAATCCAGTACATACATAATAACTGTGTCATGTACATAACAACTATATAACACACCACCTTCTCTTTGAACTGTTTAAACAAATGGTGCATGTGTTACATGTAGAGAGAATCCAGGGAAGGCAGAGGAAGGAAACGGGAAGGTGAGGAAGGAAGGGGAAGAAAACAGAAAAGAAAATGAAAGCAAGGGGAGTAATGAAACATTACATATGAAACTGATAATAAGTGCTGTGGTGAGGCATGGGCGAATCCAACAAATACCATGGATAGTACGATCCAGTGGTCCTAACCAAGGTCCTAATCAACTCTCACAATCTCTTTTTGTTCCATGCATCGCCTCCTTCCACACACACTGCGCAACCATAATCACTCTCAACTATTTTGGTTGCTGAAAACTAAGATTCACATTCTTTACTCTTTCTGGAAAGTTTGATTTTCACACTGTCACCAGGCATTAACTCACCACCATTACACCCAACTCTGACATAAGACCTCAATTTAGAGGCCTCACTTCAATCTCTAAAACAATCCCCAACACACCTGGTATCAGTAACAACCATCTGGGAGCATTTCAACCAATTGGAGTTAAAAATACATTAGGTTTCCGACGTCATTTAATCTTGAACGGGGAAATCACAGTGGTAGGGTGTGGAGTGACCCTGTACTGAAAAACTCTCTGAAGCAAATCCACCTGTCAATCTATGTTATTTATCACTGACCACCTGACACCATCCATGACAGTACCGTTGAATCTTTCCATACAACCATTACCTTGGGGATGATACAAAGCACTTCTCTTATGCAACACCCCTATCTCACTGAGCCACGCCTGAAACTCTCTTGACACAAACTATGGACCATTATCACCCACCAGCTGTGCAGGAAATCCTTCTTTTCAGAACACATTCTCTGGAAAGAAAATCAGGTTCCTAGAGATGACATCTCTGACTACACCCACCTCAGGCCACCTGTATAATAGATACATAACCACCACAATGTAGCTCTCCTTGCAAACAGAAATATTCAGAGGGCAAAGCAAGTCTATCGCCACAGTTGTCAGTGGTATTTTTGGCACTTGTCGAACTACCATGGGCTCAACCCTGGTCTCTAGAACCTTGTTGCTATTGCAACATTCATTACACTCCTTAACCCGCATCTCAACGAAGGCATCCACATGTGGCCACCAAAAGTCCATCCGAATCACAGATTTCCTCCTTCCTCCTGCAAATACCCACATGGCCTCTATGTCCTAAATCAACAACAGCCTCTCTCATACCTCATGGAACCAGTATTCTTTGCCCTCCACATTCAACTCATCCTTCACCCTCCTGTATTTACTGACATTGCCACTCACTGCCTGTTCACCCACTTTCCATTTATCCTTAATCAAGTGTTTGACTTCTTGATGAACATCATCCTCCAGACACGCTGCCAACCAGTCCTTCCCTAGAATACTAACCTCTACTGAAAATATGTCCCAGACATCATATTTCAAGAACATGTCAAACTCATCCTCCTCCACTACAGGGTTTCTGGATAAAGCATCCAAGACAACATTCTATCTTCCAGTAACATGTTCAGGGATGAAATCAAACCTCTGTAGCTTGGTGATCCACTTTGAAATTCTGCTAGAGACACTGTACAACCCCTTTTTAATAAAAATGGATACCAAAGAGTTGTCATCAGTGCAAATCACAAATTACCTCCCTACAGGTCCACTTAAAATTTCACAAAAGCCCACCACTGCCAAACTCTCCTGTTCGATAACTGAGTACCGCCCTTCAACTTCCTTAAGCATTCTAGAAGCAAACACTATGGTGTATTAACCTACCCCATATTCCTGAGTAAACATCATGCCCAAACCAAGCTCTGATGTGTCAGTGAAAACCACAGTCCTCAAATCCTCTCTAAACCCCTGCAGAACTGGGGCAGATATGATATCCTATTTTACGGCCACAAACTCTGCTTCACATGTCTTGGACCAATCAAATCTTACTCCTTTTCTGGTCAACTTCCCCAGGACAAACTTCTTGCTCACCAAAACCCTCACAAACGTAGTATAATTTTCAATAAGTGCCAAAAATCAGGCAACTTCAAGCTGATTCTTGGGCAAAGCCATCTCCGCAATCGCCTTGACAGTACTGAGCTTGGGTCGTACACATTCACCAGATAAATTGTATCCCAAGTAATCCACTGTAGCTTTCCCAAACCTACACTTTTACAAAGTCAAAGTGAGGCCAGCCTCACCCAACCTCTCCAACACCATCCACAACCTAGCGTCATGTTCTTCCCTGTCACATCCCCATACCAGAATATCATCTTGATAGAGTTTGACCCCATCAATATCACCAAGAATATTGTGCATTACTTTCTGTAAGACATTGGCATCTGAAACTAAGCCAAACAGCATCCTGACACACCTGAACATTCCCACATGCATAATAAACATGCGAGTGTCATGAGAATCTGGATGCATGCAAACTTGATGATAAGCCGAGGATAAGGGTGAGTACACCTATGAGGCTGTCAGTTCGGTGATTATCTCATTAATTTTAGGTAAGGGGAACCTTTCTGTGACAATATTCGTATTAACCTCCTTCAGATCAATGCAAAGTCTGATGACACCATTACTCTTCCTGACAACAAAAATGGAATTGAACCATTCTGAGGCATCCGTGCATTTGATTATGTCCTTTCTGACTATTTTATCTAGTTGCGGTTCAACCTCTCTCCTAAAAGACATAGGCAACAACCTCAGCTTCGCCACCATAGGAACAGCTCCTTTCTTTAGTTAAATACTATGAATGAATCCCTTAAGAAAGCCTACCTTTCCGTCAAAAATACTAGGACCCACCTTGCCACCTCATCTTCTTCCAGGGCTTTAAATTCAGAAATCTCACTTGCTTCACCGGTGTAAACTTGCTCTGGGGCATTTGGGCCAATTTAGATGCCCAGCGCTACCTGATAGCTCCATGACAACAAATCCCCACCAACATTAGTCACAAATACACGACTGACTATGCTCCTCCCTCTAAACACCAACTTTGCTATCAACTCTTCTATAATCACAATGAGATTCTCCCCATACCCTGGTCTCTTTCAGCACACACCGGTATAATTCATTTTCCCACACCTTCTTGCTTATTAAGGTGTAGTCAGTGCTGCTGTCAATAAACATTTCAACACCTATACCATTGGCTCCGATTGTTGATTTGGGCTTCTTAATGTTCAACCCACTTGATGCTTTCACTACCTGCACAACCTCCAATCCATCATCCACATCAAATCACCATCATCAACAACGTTCTCGCTCATGCTACCAGAGCAAGAACTGGCCAGCCGACATCATTTTGCCAAATATCCTTTCCTCCCACACAGCCTACACTCTACATACACTCTACATAGGTGGTGGTGTACTCACTGTTCATTGGTAAATGTTGAGTGGTGCCACATCTGTAGCATTGTCTGACAAACTGGTTAAGTTGACAACTAGGATTCCCTTCCTTGCGAAAAGCAACACCCACCCTCTTTTTTGTCTCTCCCTTTCAATTCAGAATCCCTGCTTCTGATGACATCCTTCCTTCCCGCATTCCTCGAGCCAATCCTGTCCTTACACACCAAGTTGGTTTCTCCAGATTCTTCATTGTTCTTATCTAGCTCTTTGCTTAATTTCTTAATGCACGATGCAATATTCTCCACCTGCTTTGCAATCTCTATGACTCTTTCAAGGTTAGGGTCTTACTCCTTCCACAGTTCCTCTCACAACTTATCATCAGCACAGTCATCAATTGGTCCCTAAAATGCTCCTTACAATGTCCAAACAGACATTTGATCACTAATCCCCTCAGTTCAGTTAAACACTACTCAATGCATTTCCAAATGTTTTGGGGTGTGTTGCTTAATTCGAATTTGGGTGCTCCTGTTACCCTTGCACCATGCTGCACTGTGTTTCATTCTGCTCTGCCTGATATCAAACTTGACTTTGTGCACATGATGCATTGTGTTTCATTCTGCTTTAGCTAAAATCGAACATGGCTGTTAGCATTTTAAAAAAAAGAACTGCTTGTTGCTGGGTGTAGAACTGTTTCTTTACTACCTTTAAAAATGGTGTTTGCTGTGAATACATCCTGCATTAATGTACTACATGTCCTCCCTTGTCCTCTGTGCCCCCCCTCTACCCTTTGTCCCCACCTCCTGTGTTTCCCCCCCCCTGTGCCTCAGTACATCAGCCTGGTAAGAGTCCTCCTCACAACTGCAGCTAGATATGTCGCTATCTATCTCTCATATCTTCTCTAGCTGCTTCTCTATTCCCTATCCTATCACTAAATCTGTCCAGAAGAAACTTAAAAGGACATACTGGGCTCCAACCCAGGCCTTTCTATTGCAGACACCTATGTCACGGTTTCCGCCAGAGAGACTCTCAGAGACATTCTCTTTTCCGTTGCCTCACCCGACTTGTGGACTCTCCACATGGTTTCCTTTCTCTCTCCTATCGCTCTCTTCTCCCATTAACTGTGGCATCCGCTGTGAGGTCCTCCTTGACCTCTTTGCCATTTCCAGGGTCATCATTAATGTCTATCGGAATGGAAACATCATGGTTCAGGTTCTGCAACCCAACCATCTCCTCTTTGACAGGCTCCTACCTCACCTCTCAAACCTTACCTCTCTCCCTGGAAAGGCTCCCTTGCCTACTGGGCCTTCCTTGGGCTCCCCTGCATGCTTTGCCTTCATCCTCCTCCACACAGGTTCCCTTGCCACTGTTCCTTCCCCCTCCTCTGCATAGGCTCCCTTGCCTACTGTGCCTTCCTCCTCCTTTGCACAGGTTCCCTTGCATATGGTGCCTTCCTCCTCTGCACAGGCTCCCTTGCCTACTGTGCCCTCCAGCTCTTCTATACAGGCTCCCTCTTCTTTCCTCACTGTCCCGGCTCCCTTGTCAGGCTTGGGTCCTCTACCACCCTCCACTATCCCCCTGGCTTTTCTGCCACCCTTGGTGGGGGACCACCATCCCCTGTGCCACCCCGAGGAAGACCTTCAATGGTGGGAAGCTGCTCCATATTGCCACGCTAACTCTCGCTCTGCTGTCAAACATTGGTCTAACATCTGCAACCTCCTTAAACTCATGGATCTTGATGTGCTCACCATCACAGAGCCATGGTTCAAGGACAGCTGTGTCACAAGCTTTGATCCCTGAAGGATCCAAGAGCCTCTCTGTGCCCAGGCCCAAGGGGACATGAGGGGGAGTGGCCCTGATCTTCTCAGAATGGATACCTGTGTACATAATCCCTATTCAGGCCTATTCTTCCTTTGAGTGCTTAGTCTGCAGGCTCTCTCTCTCTCTCCTAAATCTTCTCTACTTATGGCCACCTTCTATCGGCCACCAGGACAGTCCACTCTCTTACTCTCAGAATGGGCTGACCTGGCCTCCTCTCTACTTTCCTCCTCCTCTCAACTCCTCCTGCTGGGTGATCTCAACATCCATCTGGACTCTCCTGACTCCTCAGGACCCTTCCACAACCTATACGATTCTCTCTCCCTCTCTATCTTACCCTCTGTCTCCATGTACACAGTGGGCCACACTTTGGATGCTTTCATCTCTATCCCTCTCACTACCTCTCTCTCTTGGACAGACCACTCTCTTCTCTCATCACACTCTCTTCCCTCCTCTCCTCTTGCATACCCGGTGTGGCCACTCAGTCTCAAAGTCACCAGCCCCATGAAAAGAGTGACTGCGGCTGCCTTTGCCTTCACCTACTCTCTGCCTCCTACTCCTGCGGCTGACTCCCACCCTGACACAGCCCTCGCTAACTTCAATCTCTCTAGCTCTAACACTCTTCCCCCTGTCATGAGGGTCCGACTGAAGCCTTCCAAAAAGTGCAACTATCCAGCAGCCCCTAAACGCAAATGTAGGGCAGTTGAGTGGAAATGGAATTAGTCAGGCAGACCCTCTGACAAACTGGCCTGCCACCTCCTTCAAAGGCAAAATCGACTCTGCATCCACACCAAGAAAAGAGTCTTTATTGAAGCCCGCATCTCTGCGGCATCAAACAACACAGCCCAACTTTTCAAAGTCTGTAAGGAACTGGCCAATCCTGCAGCAGCCTCCTCTTCTGTCAAACCCAACCAGGACCTTTGCTCGGCCCTGGCTGCATACTTCAATGCAAAAACCCAAGACATCCTTTCCTCTCTCTGCTCCACACCACCTCATTCAACAACACCTCTTGGCCCCTCCACCACTTCTCCTCTCTGCTCTCACTCCCGTCACACCTGATGAGCTCGCCAGACAAATCCGGTCTATTTAGACTTCATCCAAACAGGTGGACCTCTGCCCCTCCAAAACCATTCAGGACAACATTGCCTCTCTCGCTCCAGCCTTGGCTGATCTCTGCAATATCTCTTTTGCCACTTGAGTTTTCCCAACTTCTCTTAAGGACTCCATTGTCCACCCTCTACTTAAGAATCCCTCTGCCGATCCCTCCATTCTGGCAAACTACTGCCCTATCCCTATCACCCCTTTCCTGGGCAAACACCAGCAGAAGCTGGCTATCTCTAGGCTCACACTCCACACTGAAACTGCTGGTTGCTTCCACGACCCTCAGTCTGGCTTTAGAGCATCCAGAGGCACGGAAACTGCTCTTCTGAACACCCATTAAGTCCTGCTCTCAAATCTCGACACTAACACTCCCTCTGTCCTCATTCTTCTTGACCTCTCCTCTGTCTTTGACACAGTAAACAACAACATCCTGATAGCATGTCTGCATGACACCCTGGAAATCACAGGTAAGGCTCTTGCATGGTTAACCTTCTTCCTTTATGACTGCCCATTCCAGGTGGAACGTATGTCCTTTCTCTCTACTATCACTCTTCCAACCTGTTGTGTTCCCCAGGGTTCTAACCTATTCCCCTGGTTCTTCAATGTCTACATGGCTGCCCTTGCATGTATGATTGCCAATTTCATCTCTAATTTCCAGTATAATATGGATGACACACAACTCTCCTTCAGGCTACCCTCAGCCACCTCCTCTACCTCGCTCATATCTGACTGCCGGTCTGCAGTTCAGCCATGGTGTGCTGCAAACAACCTCTTCCTCAACCCCATTAAGACTGAGATCATTTGCATTGAGATTCCTGCTCCCACTTTCCCACTCTCATTCTGACCGGCCTCCCTGGACTCTGCACCCGCACGCACCTGAGTGGAAAAAACCTTGGGGTTATCTTCAACTCCACTTGCTCCACTCACATTTCGGACATCTCTAAAAAGTCCAACTACTAGCTACACCTCCTCAGAGGTACTCTTCCTTGTCTCACCTTCCCCCGGTGGCTCACTGTCTCCAGAGCCCTGGTTCTCTCAAGGCTGGACTACTGCAACAGCCTCTTTCTCAACCTCCCTCCCTCAGCTCTGCGACCCTCTGCAACTCATCCAGAACAGAACCGCAAGACTTATCATTGGCCTCAAGCCCATGGACTGCATGTCTCTGGTGCTGGAATTCCTCCATTGGCTCCCCGTGGCTGCAATGTTCAAGTACAAGACCCTATGCATTGTCCACACGTCTTTCTGGGGCCTGGGACCTACCTATCTGCAACGTTGCCTACCTAAATACTATCCTTCCCGAGCCATCTGCTCATCTAACTCCAACATTCTGCGAGTGAGCTGGTTCTCCAAGCAGAGATTCGGAGGGAGATCTGTATCCTCTGCAGAGGCCTCCCTCTGGAATAGCCTCCCTGACACACTTCGTCTTGAGCCTGATCTCCCTATTTATGTATGTATTTATTTATTTATATAGCGCACCAGGCCAAAGGTCATACAGGCGCATCACTTAGGTTACAAGCATAATACAGAACAATGAATGAGTACAAGCAAAGCAATAAAAAAGGATAATTTAGGATAATATACAAGTTCTATGCATATTAACATTCAAAATAAGACAACTGACAAGTTGGCACGGGTGTTGTGAATCGGGTGACAGTGGGCGCTAAGAATCAGGGCCGGTCTTGGGCCAACAGCCAGGCTTTTGCTTTGCTCTTGAAGGCCAAAAAGAATGGTTCTGCTCTAAGTGAATTAGGTAGCGAGTTCCAGAGTTTTGCTGCCAAAACTGGGAAATTGCTCCCACCTTATCTCTGGAGGCTGAAGCATGGAATGGAGAGGCAGTTGGTTTGGGCATTTCTGAGTGGTCTTGATGTAGTATGTGAGGAAAATCTGCTGGCCAAGTAACTAGGAACTTGGTTGGTAAGGCTTTTGTGTGTTAGCGTTAGCGCTTTAAGTGAGACTCTTTGGGGAACTGAGAGCCAACAGAGACACCATCTAGAGTCAGAAATGTGAAGGTTCCTGGGGATGTTTAGTGCTGCTCTGATGGCATTATTTTGGATGACTTGTAGCTTGTTAATATTTCATTGATTGGTGCCGAGATAGAGGGCGTTGCAGTAGTCACTCTTAGACAAGACCAAGGTCCTGGCTAATGTAGAGCAATTGGCTGGTGATAGGAAGGCTCGACATGCAGTAATGAGCTTGCAGGTATATGATGCAGCAGAGGAAACAGCGTTAGTTTGTCTAGATAATGAGAGGGTGGAGTCGATGTAGGTACCAAGTGTTTTTGTATCCTTGGCCACTTTGATGGTATTGCCGTCAATTGTCAAGGATATGAAAGACGGGTCTAGTTTACTGAGTCTTTGGTGAGAGCCTAGGATGAGAAGCTCCGTCTTTTCATCATTCAAGCACAGTTCGTGCTGTGCCATCCGGGCCTGGATGACTTGGTAAACGGAATTGATGGCTAGAGTGTCAGTTTTGTGGTCACCTGTGATAGGGATGAGTAGCTGGGTGTCATCAGCGTAATTAGTGTATGTGACACCCAGATAATCTTAAGTCTTAAGTCTTAAGGAGTTCCAGAAACTCCTTAAGATATTCCTCTTCTCCTCTTCCTTTTCTCTCCCTCTATCCTGCTAACCTTTCTCTCCTCTCTATCCCTCGCTCCCTCCTTTTCGACATAGCTTGCTGACTGGCCGCCTGGTGTACCTAAGAGTCTCGCACTTTCCTTTGTGCCTTGCACTTGCTTCATTGTTACTGCACTTGGTCAATGACCCAGGAGAGTAGCATCTCTCTGACTGGGTGCACTTGGACCCATCCCCCACTGTCCCCCACCCAGTGCACGTGTCCCCCATCCTCTCTCCTGCACCTGTCTGCGCACTTGCGTGATCTGAATGCACCATGCCTTGAAGAATGTCTATCTGTTTTCCCTTCTCTCCCCTCCTTGCATGGTGGCACCTCAATCCACTTTGAAAAACTGCAGAATTGTCGTCATACCTATTTGCTGTTATCTACACCGTTAATTGTATTATATGCACTTGTCCATGCACCCACTCTGCCCGTGCAGACTTGTACCGTTCAGAAATTCAAGGGCTCTGAATGACTGCTGTTTTTCCCCCTTGTTCCCTCCCTCCTTGAGCTCTTTGAAACACTTGTTTTGTGTACAGACGCTTTACAAATAAGTAATACCATACCAATGCTCTCTCCCTTCTTCTATTCCCTTGTGGCAAATCGATAACGGGCTAGGACTCTATTAGCTTTCCCCTAAAATTGTTTATCAAGCTTTGCTATGCTGGCTTTCAAGAGATTCGACAATACACCATCCTCAGGTGATGGGTGTGGGAGTCTCCTTACGCTCCACTGAGTAATTTGGGCCATAAACAGCTATTATAAATTTGAGGTAGTCCTCTTTTCAGCCTCTCCACCTGACCACAGGCCCACCAGCCTGGGGCAGGAACAATGCAGGGCCGAGAATGTGCCCCATGCTACAAGTAAAGTACGCTCAAGGAACCCAGTTGTTTGAGGATAGGTTTTCCTCCTAATACTCTTCCCCCACCAGATGTACAATGCAACACCTGCGCACTGTGAGTTTTAATTATGAGTTCAATAAATCACACACTTTCTTGGGAACCAGGCCAAATTACCACCTTTCAACTGCACTTCCTTGTATGTATTCTTGTACAGTACACAATTCATTCCCCTGGATCACTCACCAGATCCTACTACGATTAGCCAAGATCCAGACTGAGGTGGCACGCTGCTGAGGCAGGAGCCTCCGAAGCCACTCTGCCCATTGGTCTGGTTCGCTGTCCCTTGGGGCTCGCTCTGCCCCGCTCATGGGTGGAGCTCTTATTCAGAATCCTCCTGCATCCCTCATAATAAGGGACCTGACAAACGCTCCACCTGCTGCTCAGCCACCACGCCAAACCGGAACATGCACCAAACGTAACACACAAACACAACATGCGTATTCAGGCAATGCACACATTGATATGTCGCACAGAGTGCTCCCTTTCCAACACAGGACGATGTCCCAAAGGATTGTGGGCACATCCTGCCAGCAGACACTCCACAGCACACTAGCACAGCGCCTCATCGGACTTGGGCCCCTCCTGCCAGTGGACTCTCTACGGCAAAATGGCACGGCACACTTTGCAGTGCAATATAACAACGCTCACTCCACTCCAACCAGTGACGGCAAAGGTCCGTCTCTACGACTGCTTCTTGTCCTCACTGCAGTTTAGAGAGAAGACCAGCCTATTAGGCAGCACTGGCGGCACACTTATGGAGTTTGAATAGGTTGTTATTGTACAGTAATAGAGGAAAGGAGGTTTAGCTGCAAACTAGGACTTATTGCCATGAGGCTGACCAGGGTTTAGAGATTACTGTAAAGATTTGAAAGTCCATAGTTGTGCTTAAACTTTCCATTTGTTAGGTACAGTTTATAAGGTGCAGTTTGCAAAAATTAAATGACTAGAAATACCACTTTGTGCCTCTGTGTGTATTGATCATTCCACAGAGAAAACAAAAAATAAATAAATAAAGGACCACTTGGATTTACTGCATTCCATTCAGTAAATAAGGTTGCTGTGTTCACTTTGATCCTGGTTATTAGTTCCCCTAATAACCATAGAATTTAACCTTGAAATTTGTTTGCTGTATCTTGTATTTTTTCCGCTGTCTGCATGGTTCGATTGCCATGTTTTTGGAAGTCGAAAATGGCTGCTATTTATAATGCACGATCCTCACTGCAGTCGGCGAAGCAGGAGCTCATTGGCATATATATAAAGTAAATTTCCCTCTAGAATGTTTGAATATTTTCCTTTATTGGTCAACAGGTGTTACAGGAGCCAACTGCAGTATGTCTTTCTCCTTCAGCTGTAAGCTCCAAATGCCTTTGCCCATTCCAATCCCTTTCCTACAACATTCTAAGATTCAACCAAACACATTCTATTGCACTCTGTTCTAGCAAGGCCTGCTTAGAATCCAGCTGTGTAACATACATAACAACTATATTACAGTCACCATGTTTAAGGGAGAACCTCAAATGTCTAATTCAATGCATCATGTTTGAAGTGCAACCTCAAATGCCCCAGTACTGCCATTCAGTATTTTTATGCATGGCATAAGGTACGTGTAGTGGATTCCATCATGTTGTAGGCTGAGCCTCAAATGATCCATAGATGCCACCCAGTTCCTTATATGCATAGCGTCTTTGCCATGGGTAATGTACAGTCTCAAATTTCCTACAAATGACAATGAAAGCCTCATGTAAATGGTATGTTAATATGTGCAACACCCAGCCTCAAGCCCAGTTGCTGCTGTCAACTTCTAAATGCAGCCTCAAATGCAAACTGCCACTTAGTTCCTCATATGCATGGCATCTTTACCATAAGGGTTCTATAGCCTGTGGCTAATCAGATATTTTGAGTATGGTTTCCATGATCCCACAAAACCTCCTATGCTGTATAAGGCTAATGGGAGATGTAGTCCAACACATCAGGAGAGGGAAAGGTAGGTAATGTGCTGTCTTAGATGTCCATGTTCTGCCATCATATGCCAAGCATGGCCTCAAATGCCCCAGAGATGCCAGTTTATGAGAGAGTGATAAAGGAAGAGGCAGGCACGAGAGGAAGGAAGATACAACTGAGGTGTAGAGTGCAGGGGGACCAGATATGCACACATTATATGGGGCTAGAAAAAGAAGAGAAATGTATTGAAGCAGTGGGGGTTTGAAGTGAAGTGGAGGTGTGAAACGGAAAAAAGTAGAGAGATAGAGAGATAGTGATAGAGAAAGACAGGTGAGAGGGAAAAAGCAAAATTGTGCAGTGAAAGGAGGCAGGTGAGAGGGGATTTACAGACTACTGAGGGCTGAGCAGAATGGCAGGGGCAAAAAGAAACATAGGAACATGGAGTGGCCCCCCTCCTTCCAAGTCACCTTTTCAGCAAGTAACAGTTCCCTTATTAGCACAAGCCCTCAACTCCCTCAACAAACAAGCACAAACCTTGCGGAGGCATTTTGATTCAGCCTGATATTCTTCCACGAGGCCTTTCTCCCAGCCTAGCATACTAACATGATACATGTGCAAATTAACTTTGATTCCATAACATATGTGAAAGCGAAGTCCTTGCCTATGCCCTTTAATAATAATAATAATTTAGCATGTATATAGCGCTACAAACCCTCAGGTTTGTTCCCTAAGGAGGATTTATTTAAAAGGTAAGGTTTTCAGTGCCTTCCGAAAGTGCATAAATGAGTCCTTGTTTTTTGGATCCCAAGGCAGGTTGTTCCAGAGCTTAGGGCCATAAACTAAGAACCATCTGTCGCCTTTTGATACACAGCGGAACAAAGGAACCACCAAAAGAAGTTTATCCGGCAATGTTCGCAGGGGCTGTTATCCCGTTAAGTTATCTGCCAAATATCAAGGTGCCAAATTATACAAACATTTATAAATCAAACAAAAGATTTCGAAATACTTTTTTCTACAGCTGTTAGCCGATGCAGTGAGTGACGAAGTGCCGAGATATGGACAGACTTGGCAACTTTATAAATTAGACTCCCTGCTGCATTTCGCGCCTTTTGGGAATATGTTTGCGGGGAATCCCCGCCAGCCTCTCCTTTCCATAATCCAGTTAAGAGTTTGTTTGTCCTGCACCAGATGACTTGCGCCAAACAGTTCCATCCACACTGCAGCCTCATTAAGATACTGACTGACTTCAGCATAGGAGTCTCTGAAGTCCCCTAGCTTTCGATAAATCTGAGTATCATTCGCATAGGACTGAAACCCCATCCCATGTCTCCTCAAAATGTCCATCAGCGGCTGCATATACAGATTAAAAAGCAAGGGTGAAACAGATGACCCCCGAGGGACCTTGAGGGAGAGAGTCTGATGTATCGTTTCCCAATTTCACCTGTTGCCAGCGGTCGGTTAAAAAGGAGCAACACCAATTGATAATCTGTTCTGAGACCTTGCCTAACTTTTCAAATCATCTAGGATGATTCTGCAGTCTCCAGTATCAGACACTGCTGACAAATCGCCCTCATCTGAGGCCCAAAGAAGTTTGTCCCAGACCATAATAAAGGCTGTCTCCATCCTAAATCCGGGACGAAACCCAGAGTGTAATGGATCAAGCAAGGGCAATTTATTGGCTTGATCCTGCGGATGATTGGTGACAATCTTTTTGCAGGCCAGGGCAATCCTGCCACTAGGCGAAAATTCTGTAAATTGTCTGCATCCTCAGTAGCTTTTTTTAGTAAAGGGATGATGATGGAATTGTTTATCCTGAATAGTACCACATCTTCCGCTGACAAACCGGGTCAAATATTGAGCAGTACATACTGGCAAATCAAAACGTGAGCCATTATTGGGTTAAATAAACTTGAACAACTTTAAAATAGAATCTTCAGTAACTATATTCTTCTAGGGGCTGGTAAGAGACAACACTAGAGTCAAAAGCAGACTCTGACTCCGGGGCCAAGGTCTGGCTCTATAATTTTCTCCTGATTGTTTTGAATTTATTTCTTGTAAAACGTATTAAAATCTTTAGCTTGTCCAAGGGACGGTTCAGTAGCCGAAGAAGCATTACCCGGCCGGACAAAGTACGCAATAACTGAGAAGAATTCTCTAGGCCTGTGATTGGCTGACTCGATCCTTTTGTGCAAAACATGTGACGTGCCTTTAAAGATGTCTTGTTCATACTCTTTCAAAGCCCTCTTTGTAGCCAAGGCCAATTGAGAAGATCTGAATGTTCTCCATTTTCTTTCAGAGGTTCTATATTTGATTCTCAATAACACTAAGTGCTGTATTAACCACATTTCTGATTTTTGTTTTGCTCATTTTGGAATGCAGGGAGCAAAATTATTACGACTCATATTAATAATTGATGCTCGCTGTGAAACAAGCTCCTCACATTGTAGCAGAGGGTCTATTAAAGCAAGGGCACCTCGAAATTCAGAGTCTGGAATATTCAAGAAATGCTTAGGCCTGCGGCATGCAACCATACAAGCTGGGATGGAAGGGAATACCTTTTCCTTATTACTTTTAAAGGCAATGTCACGCTCACCTGGTCTCCACGGGGGCGTAGCACATAGTCGCACAAATGATGTCTGCACTGGTGTTGCACAGCTTGATTGATGATGCCTGCCCGCGTCTTCTCCCTCGATATCACCCCAGGAGGTGTTTGCCTTGGAGTTCTTAATGGCCGGCTCTCCGTCCTGCAATCTCTAGCAGGGGCGCGGTATGCACAGTCTTTCCCAGGACTTCACTGATCCTGCGGGGCTGTTGCAGAGTTTTTGAATAGCTGGATTAAGCAGGTAAGTCTCTATTCCAATGGATGCTTGGTGTAGGTGCTTAATGTCCTTATTGTCCAAGTTTTAACCTGTGTTTCTCTTTTCTTTCAGGCGCGGTCTTGAGTGGTTTTCGGATGATTTCCTGCAGGTGAGTATTAGCATGGGTGAGTGGTGCTGAATGTCTGTATAGCAGTTTCTTTTCCGTGCACGACTAACCTGCTGTTTCTTTTCCTTTTCTGCAGGCGCGGCACAGCTCCAGGACGGCGATGGGAAGAACTGCTTCAACAAAATTCCTGAAGAATGCAGACCCCGGGTGAGTATTGGATGTCTGTGCAGATACCTTCTTCTCTGCAGGTGCGGCGGCCCGGAGAGCAGCTGAAGGCTCGGCCGATTGGATGGAATACTGCAGGTAAGGCCTTCGTTGCTGTACTAACTCCTGTTCTCTTCTTTTCCTTCTCTCAGGTGCCGCTGGATTGGGATCTCAGGAGGGGCATGGCTGTAGAAGTTCGAGTACTGAGCAGACACGGTGAGCGTTACACTGCAGGAGTGCAAAGCGGGTTCTGCCTGTAGGGTGCGGCTTAAATAGCCTTGGAAGTAGTTCCAGGTAAAATAGTCCCTCAGCCGCATCCTGCAATCTCAGGTAAAGTAGTCCCTCAGCCACACCCAGGGTATACAGACAGGCTCAGCCCTATTAGGCTGTGAATGTAGTCCCATGCAATTAGCACATGTTATGAGCCTGGTGCCAATGGCGCCAGGACTGAGTCCAGGAAATCCTAGAACACACTTTTGGCGCTTGATAAGCCCTAAGGGTGCTAGTGACTGGGGTAGGCCCATAAGCTCCAGAGGTTTGGGCGTTTGTACCATGACAGCACTCCCCCCCAACGCCCTCCTAACAGTGGATTCTCCCATTAGTCCTGTTTGCTCAGATGATTACGATGGAATCTTTTTAACAACCGAAGGAGAATGAATGTGATCACTAGGTTCCCACTATCTTTCTTGCGGTCCATATCCTTTCCAGTCTATTAAGTAAAATAGTTTTGATTTGATGAATTTCGAGTCTAGAATATCCTTAACTTCAAATTCAGGTTCTCCTTCAACCTGGATTGGTTTTGGTGGTTTCAATACTCGTGTTCCTGGTTGAACTGGTTTCAAAAGTGAGACGTGAAAAACGGGGTGAATCCGCATGTGTGGAGGCAAGTCCAATTTCACAGCTACCGGATTAATGATGGCCTTGATGGTGTACGGACCTAAATATCTGGGGTTGAAGGTACGGGTTCCCTTTACTGGTATATGTTTTGAGGCCAACCAGACTTCATCCCCAACTTGGTACTTTTGGGCTTTGCTTCTATGAACGTCTGCCGATTTCTTGTATCTTTCTTTAGCTTATCACAGATGGTTTGTCGCCTGTTTAAAGACTTGAGTGATGGTAGTGTGCAAACTCCTTACAGCTGGCATTTCTAGAAGTTGAGGCGGGTCAAGATTGGAGGTTTGCGTGTGCATCCCGTATATTGTACTGAAACGACTCTGCCCCGTGCTGGGATGTAAAGAATTGTTATAGGCATACTCGGTTATCCACAAAACATCTTTACAGCTGCTTTCTGTTTGGTGTAACATACATCTTAGGTATTGCTCCAAAGTTTGGTTGGTCCTTTCGGTCTGACCATCGGTTTGGGGATGGTGGCTGGTGGAAAGTCTTACATCGATTTGAGCTAACTCACAACACTTTTTCCAGAAGCGTGAGATAAATTGACTGCCACGGTCTGAAATCAGGATGGAAGGAAATCTGTGTATTCCCACTATCTGTTCTAGGAATTCCTTAGCCAGGATTGAAGCTGAGGGTAAGACTTTCAATGGGATGAAATGGGCCATTTTGGAAAATAAGTCCACGACCACTAAAATGGTGTTGAATCCATTACAAGGAGGAAGATCAGTAATAAAATCAAGAGATAATGTATGCCAAGGTATAGGCGGAATCTCCAGTGGTTGCAGTAGCCCTGGTGCTCTCTTCTTATGGACCTTGTTTTGTGCACAGACCCCACAAGACAGTACGAACTGCTTGATGTCCTTCCGCCATGTTGGCCACCAAAAGTGCGGCTTGATCTTGGCTTTGGTTTTAGCGATTCCAGGATGTCCTTCTACCAATGATTCATGGTAATTTGAGATGCCCATTTCCTGAAGTTCTTTGCTAGGCAGATAGAGGCGTCCGTGAAAATAAGGTAGATGGTTTGAAACTGAGTGGTGAATACTTTTAGTTGGCCAATCCTGCAGAATGTTATTATCAATGAGATGTGCGATTTCCTCATGGATGTCATCTAGTGTTAGAGATGTTGTTATTCCTAGGATTCTTCCTCCAGGAATGATTGGCACTGGGTCGGGGTTTGTGCGTTTATCATCTAACCCTATATGGGACAGGACATCCTCCTTACCATTTCGACAACCAGGTCATTAAGTAACAATTCATCAAAAAATAACACCCATCAGAGATGCGAGATGATTGAGCCTTTGCCACCTTCAGGTACTGTAGATTGTGGTGATCTGTGATTACCGTGATCGTGTGCCTTGCTCCTAAGAGATAATGCCGCCAAGTTTTGAAGGCCTTTCTTGATGGCCAAAAAGTTCCTTCACCGTAATGGCGTAATTCAGTTCTGGTGCTGTGAATTTCCGTGACCAAAAGGCCACTGGGTGAAGTTGACCTGTTTCGGGATCTTTTTGCGAGAGGACCGCTCCCATTGCCAAGCTGGAAGCATCAGTCTCAACCAAAAAGGTAAATCTTGACGACGGTGTTTCAGAATTGGAGCTGATATGAATTTTTGTTTTAAGTCCTGGAAGGCTTTCTCTGCCTCCTCTGACCATTGGAAACGTTTGTTCTTTCGCAGTAGAGAGGTGATGGGATGCACTAGTTGCGAAAAGCCTGGAATGAAGCGACGATAGAAGTTCGCGAATCCGAGCATACACTGAACTCCTTTAATTGAGGTTGGAGAAGGCCATTTGAAAATGGCATCAACCATTCGCGAATCCATGCATACACCACAAGGGGTTAGGACAAATCCAAGGAACTCGACCTCAGTAACATGGAAGAAGCATTTTTCTAGTTTTGCAAATAATCTGTGTTGTCGAAGTTTGTCCAGAACAGCACAGACGTGTTTCACATGTTCTTGTTCAGAAGGGGAGTATACCAGAATGTCGTCAATATATACTACGACACACACATCAATCAACTCTCACAGGACGTTATTCATGAAATATTGAAATGCCACTGGGGCGTTACAAAGGCCAAAGGGCATCACTTGGTATTCAAATAGCCCATATTTGCTGCAGAAGGCGGTCTTCCATTCGTCCCCTTTCTTAATTCGTACCAGGTTGTATGCTCCTCAGAGGTCTAATTTGGTGTAAATTCGGGCATCTTTAACTTGATCCAATAGTTCAGGAATCAAAGGCAAGGGGTAACGGTTTTTAACAGTGACTTGGTTCAATGCACGGTAGTCGATGCAAGTCCTAAGGTCTCCTTCCTTCTTAGGCACGAAGAATAAGGGTGAGGCCCCCGGGGACTTGGACGGGTGGATATAAACCGTTAGCCAGGTACTGGTCTAGATACTTTTTTAAATGCAGATTTTCAGGTTTAGTGAGTGCATAGATTCAACCGAATGGAATCTGTGCGCCTGGTATAAGGTCGATCTGACAGTCGTAAGGTCTATGGGGAGGAAGAGTGTTGACCTGATCCTTCTGGAAAACATCCTGGTAGTCTTGGTATACCTGAGGTAGCGGATTAATTAGACTCATGATCGTTGTCACTTCTTTGACCAAAGGTTCTTTTTCTTGATAACAAGTATGAGCACATTCGACTAAGAAGATCAGCCTCTTAGCACACCAGTCGATGCAAGGATTGTGTGGTTCTAGCCATGCCATTCCCAGAATTATTTGGAATTGTGGAGCCTTGATTATATTGAACACAATGGCTGCCCGATGTCCGTCTTGGCACAAAAGTGTCATCTGTGTCATTGAGTGGGCTACCGGACCGGAAGCGATCTTAGTTCCGTCGACAGTGGTGACTAAGTCTGTTGTTGCCTTTTCGCAAAGAGAAAGATTCATCCTTGTAGACAATTCTTGATCCATATAATTACCGATGGTTCCGCTGTCGATATATGCTCTGACATGCATTCGAGACGGCTGTTGGTGACTTATGAGGATCATTGGCAGGGCTAGGTGCGAGGTCTGGGAGTCCTTCTTTTCGTTCAACAAGCAGACCTCTACGCTTGTCGGGCGGGGAAGTTTTCCCGCTCTGGTTCTGCCTCAACTTTGCCAGCAACCCCTACTGCTTTCTTGGGTGGTTTCACTGGGCACTCTCAGAGGAAATGGCCGGCTGACCCACAATACAAACACAACTGTTGTTGTCTTCTCCTATCTCTTTCAGCCTTGGACAATGGCCCTCCCACTCCTCCAATCTGCATGGGTTCGGCCATGTCGGTGGTCTTGGAAGCAATTTCATTTGGGCGCACAAATACCCGAGTGTCCATTCTAGCTCGATCTGCCTTACGGTTCTGCAGTCTATGATCAGGCTGGACCACCAAGTCTATGTATTCAGCACAGTCTCTGGGTGGGTTGACCACTTGAGCTAAAACATCTTTTAATTCCCCTCTCAAACCACGGTAAAACAGTGTTGTTCTTTTGTCATTCGGCCAATCGGTTTCCACTACCAGCCTATTAAAGTTGCGATGTACGTTAACAGATCTTGGTTGCATTGACGCAGAGACAAGAGTTCACTATCCAATGGTTGACCTTGGGAATGGCGGGCAAACAACTTTTCCATGTCCAGTTGGAACCTCTGGAAGTCTCGCAAGATGGGATTGTCCCGATTGACTTGCGGTACCGACCAGCCTGCAGCACTGCCACTGAGATACAAAAGCACAAAGGCCACCTTAGACTGGTCATTTGGAAAAGCTCCTGGCCTGTTTAGGAAATGTAGATGGCACTGATTTATAAAAACCACGTACCTTTTTGGGTCTTCTGCAAAGCGTTCTGGAGGTGCCAAAGGTACGGCTCCAGGAAGGACCACCTGAACTGGATTGCTTGGTGTAGACAGAACCGTTGACCCCAATCCTGGTAACGGTGTTTGCCCCACCTGTGATTGAAGCAGCTGTCTGGCGAGATCGTCGGTGTGATCCTTGGCTACGATCAGTTCTCTCCTCAAGGCATTGGTTTCCTGCCGAGCTGAATGCACCTCGGCCCTGAGTTCCCCCAAAAGCTGGGCTAGCTGGTCGGTCTCAGAGGTTTCCATGACGCCCAGGTAGAGCTTTTGTGTAAGGCTTCCCGTTCTTTCACGCTTACCTGTTTTCCACGGGGGCGTAGCACGTAGCCGCATGAATGATGTCTGCACTGGCGTTGCACAGCATGAGTAAAGATGCCTGCCCGCGTCTTCTCCCTTGATATCACCCCAGGAGTCCTTTGCCTTGGAGTTCTTAATGGTAGGCTCTCCTTCCTGCAATCTCTAGCAGGGGCGTGGTATGCACAGTCTTTCCCAGGACCAAGTTATTTCACTGATCCTGCGGAGCTGTTGCAGAGTTTTTGAATAGCTGGATTAAGCAGGTAAGTCTCTATGCCAATGGATGCTTGGTATAGGTGCTTAATGTCCTTATTGTCCAAGTTTTGACCTGTGTTTCTCTTTTCTTTCAGGCGCGGTCTTGAGCGGTTTTCGCATGAAGATTAGACTCTTCCTAAAATGCTGAGCAGATTTCCTGCAGGTGAGTATTAGCACAGGTGAGTGGCGCTGAATGTCTGTATAGCGGTTTCTTTTCCGTGCGCAACTAACCTGCTGTTTCTTTTCCTTTTCTGCAGGCGTGGTGCGGCTCCAGGACAGCGATGGGAAGAACTGGTTCAACGAAATTCTTGAAGAATGCAGACCCTGGGTGAGTATTGGGTGTCCGTGCAGATACCTTCTTCTCTGCAGGTGCGGTGGCCCGGAGAGCAGCTGAAGGCGCGGCCAATTGGATGGAATACTGCAGGTAAGGCCTTCATTGCTGTACTAACTCCTGTTCTCTTCTTTTTCTTCTCTCAGGTGCCGCTGGATCGGGATCTCAGGACATGTGTGGCTGTAGTAGTTCGAGTACTGAGCAGACACGGTGAGCGTTACGCTGCAGTAGTGCAGAATAACGCGAAGCGTGTTCTGCCTGTAGGGTGTGGCTTAAATAGCCTTGTAAGTAGTTCCAGGTAAAATAGTCCCTCAGCCACATCCTGCAATCTCAGGTAAAGTAGTCCCTCAGCCACACCCAGGGTATACAGACAGGCTCAGCCCTATTAGGCTGTGAATGTCCTCCCATTCAATTAGCACATGTTATGAGCCTGGCGCCAGGAAATCCTAGGACACACTTTTGGGGCTTGATAAGCCCCTAAGAGTGCCAGTGACTGGGGTAGGCCAATAAACTCCAGAGGATTGAGAGTTTGTACCATGACAGGCAAATCGCCAGGTAATGTGATCAGATACAGTAACGGGTAGGGTATCAAGCATATTTATTCCTACCCCACGGGCCAAAATAGGATCAAGACAGTGCCCTTGTGTATGATATGGAGTCACATAAATGGGCGTTACACTATGACTGTGCAGGAAATCTTGGCGTCAGTAGCATGTAAGTCATCTAACCAGATATAAAACTAGCCAATACAGGCCAACGTTTTGTACTCGATGCCTGTAGTTGTCAAATTTTTCCAGAAAGAATGTTGCTGGACCTGGAGTCTGTAACCCAATAATATATTACAAAGAAACTTGTTAAGGATTTCAATCAGGCACACATCCAGGCCTCGCCTAGCATGCAGTGCGCAATTAAATACGTATTATTTGTGTCTATAAGTTAAATATTCTGAATGATATACCACACATATCACACCCATCTCAAAGTAGCCCCCAGGTCACACTGAAGCAGGTATCAGGCTAGTTTGTAAAGGTAAATATTTATGTATTTTAATATTCTAATCACACATACATTTATATATATATATATATATATATATATATATATATATATATATATATATATATATGTATATATATATATATATATATATATATATATATATATATATATATGTATATATATATATATATATGGAGCAGCAATCACCTGGTGGTGGCAATACGATTCAGAAATAAGTAAAGCAATTGAATTCACTTATAATAATGCAGAATGTAAAACACAGGAAAAAGAACAGTTTTGGTTTGTGAACAGATATCGTTTAGGTTAATATTTCCCCCTGCAAAGTTCTTTAAGGTACAAATGAGCAATCCTACACAGATGTAATTAATCAGCAGGTATTCAGGAATGAAAGACAATGTCTAGATTTTAAATGCAATCTTCCCTCCCCAAACAAGGAGAAAACCGTTTTTGGAAATTGACACATTTAAATGACATGTGAAAATGGCTTTGTAAAATAATGCAAGAGGGTGCAAAAATGCTTAAATGGAGAAAAATTCTTAGGAAAGCAACACTAAACAGGTCCTAACAAACATGAGCTACAATATAAACAAAAGTACACACTTTAGATCAGGATGTGATTGAAGAAACACTTTGAATGGGAAAAAGACACGTGTAAACTTTGGAAAACTGCAAATTCTTAGCAAATTTTCACTATGCGATATTTGAGAAAAACGTGTCAAATACACTGTTCTTTGATTTTGGTTGTGGCGGTAGCTAAGGGTCTTAGGTATCAGTGAGAGTTGAAATATCATTTCTATCTATAAAATTGAAGAAGTTATGGAGGTTTTAGTGAGAGGCGTTTTGGAAAACAGAAATTCGGTTTTAAAATTGACCGATTGGTTTGATTACACTGTATTAATGACTATGAAAAAGAGAATGCCAGCGTAACCCTTCACGTGGTGGATACTAAAATTCTTTCTGGGATTCACTTTAGGTACTCAAAATCACTAATGACTTATGGTTTTGAAACACGGATAAGAGAATGCTTCTGACAATACTAGGGTTCTGAAGTTAAAGATGGGGTGGGTTGAGTTGTACATACAATCTAAGGCTTGCAACATTAATAGTTCTGCTACAATGAGGGTTTTTTCATAACTTTGCTTCCTTAAGTGGTACAGGTTTCATCAATGTCTTCAAAGCAAAATCCCAAAATTAGGTTAACATCTACCAATTTTTAGATTTATCTTCCTTTAGGGTGCACAGTTAAAGAGTTTCAAACTTAACTACAAATAAAGATTTAAACACCAAAAGGTTCCTTTGAACAGAGTTTTTTTTCTTTTTCTCCCCTTTCAACAAACACCAGCTGTCAGATCCCTTTGATCAGGGTGGGGTGTAGAGGGAATCATCCTGCACCTCCCCAGAATAGCCTGTTCTTTGTTCTTGGCTCAGCCACAAGACGAATGTCTAATGAAGTCTATTGTGCTCCATATGTGAAAACCTCCAGCAGACATTAGCCTTCCTGTAGCAAGGGGTTGACAAACTGAAGTGTCAAACTTTCCCAGGCTGGTCACTATCCAATCAGAATTAAGCAATTACTTAACTACAATTCTGGGTTGCTTTAAAATTCAAAATAAAGTCTTTTCTTTAACATATAAAAATAAGCACTGTTCAGAAGGGATTTGGACATTTAAAAGAATTAAGCCCTTCACAAACATGCTTTAAATAGGCGAATTTTGCAATTTCTTCAGGAAACAGAAACACTTTAAACTGGGTTTGACATCTAATTTTCTTATGCAGCTGTTAGGCAGTGAGGCCCGGATTCCTCTGACTGTACTGGATGATCTGTGGTTTCAGCAAACTTTAATTTCAATAGCTCACTGGGAAAATGACTGCAATTAGCGCCAAAACAGCACTTTGAAGGTTGCAATTGATTAAGAAAACTTTATTTTAAAGGCATTTTTGGATTTTAACCCACTTCTGTGGCCTTGATTCATGTGACAGGTAACAGCGCCCACTGGCATTCTCCTGCAGGGAGTTCCCGTTTTGACATCAACTTTGTATGTGTGTGTGTCAAGGTGGTGCAGCCTTTTTGTGATTTATGAACCATGCACAGTTTTACAGATTTGGCACACACAGGGGTTAGCACATCCATTTTTGGCAGTTTTCTTTCCCTATTGGCACAGGGGTGTAGTGTGCATTGACATGGGTTGAAATATCCCACAAACTGATGGGAAAAGCCACATAGTCAGCTGTCCCATCTGGGAAGTATCATCCCAATTGAGAGAGACCATCTGGGAGTGCTTTAGATTAGCTTTGTAAATGATCGCTAAGCCTCCTACTCTTTTTTCTGGACGTTTAATACATTGAATTGTATGATCTGCAGGCATGAACATTGCATGCGAGTCATCAGTAACCCATGATTCAGTAATAAAAAATATATCAAGCTTATGTTTTTCTAAAAAAACAGATATTTCAATAAATCAGCCTTTAATGTGAGGGGTAGATGAGTCACTGACATCCTGCTCCGATGTACATGCTGTCTTACTAGCAAAGAGCATGCATTCGATGTAAAGCCTGAAGCGTGATACTGCATTCAATTATTATTCAATCCTAAAAGAGTAGTTCTGCTGTACATCCTGGAAACTGCAAATACTTCGGTGGAAACTCCAGGACTTACTTGTTTCCCACAACTAAATATCCTGGGCTGACGGCCGGCAACCCCCGCCGACCGCCGACACAGCCGTAACCAGGCCTAAACAGGCTTTGCGTCAGCTCACTAATTGTGTCACAGAATGTGAGTGCCTCTACAGTAAATGGAAAAGGTTGTTCGGACATTTCCAACCTCATATTAGGTCCTTAAAGTAATGCTAAATCATATGTTGCAATTCAAATGTTCCAACTAATATACAACCTCAGTACATTTAACACTCAAATTAAAACCTCTGCAACATCATTTATCCAAATTAAATGCAGCATTCACATGCACTAAATGTGAGTCACTGGCACCGTGTGCAGGCTCAACATAAATTTGTCAACTGATCCGCTTACCCGCTCGGGAGTCGCGCTGAATCACATGTTCATTGTGCTTCGTCTGTGTCCACAATATATTCCAGCATGGCTGTGTTAAACATTTACGCTTCCTGAATATGGATCAATAATACACTGTAAAACACTTGTATGATGGGTTCCATGTGTTAAAATTGCGGCAAAAATGGCTGGGAAACACAAAATATTGTGGCAAAAATGCCATGGTTTTGATGCCGCAAGCCATGTAAAGGTTGCGGGGGACACCCACACACCCGCCAGACCAATTATATCATTTAAGGGGACCGTGGGACACCCCCAAAATCCCCGCTCCCCTTAAATGGTGTAATGGGGTACACCTCAAATGGGTCAAACCACAGCATTTTTGCCGCAATTTTTTTTACAGCCAATATTTTTGCTGCGATTTTATCACTGCATACCGTATGATGATGCCCATAATATATAAATACATATAAACACGTTGTCATGCCATCTGTGTCATGATATATGCCACTATTGTCACTGTAAAATATGTAAGAAATGGTGCCGGTGTCCACAATATATGCCAGCATGCTGCCAGTGTACATTCGGTGTGCAAACACCAGCATATTTGGTAAGAAATATTTTATACTGCACAAAATTGCCACTGTAGTAGTTTTACAGTGCAGAAGCTTGTACACGTGTGTGTTTATAGTGCCCAAACCGGCCTAGGGTCTGTGGAAGAAAGAAAAAAGGAGACACCTGTACACTTGGCCACTCAGTTTCACACACAGGGCCATTACAATGGGGCAAAGAGGGACAAAACACCACAGGCCTTGTGCTTCCAGGGTCCTTACAAAGTGTCCTATTATCATCCCCTTTGTCAGCATTGAATGCAATCCTAGACATGGTCCTGCAATTTGTCACGGAAAAGCAGGATCACATACAACACCGGCAGAGTACATTCATTCATACCTACCACTGAATGTATGCGCACTTTAGTGCTCACATTACAGGCGGGCCTTGCTGTTGCCATCAGGTTGGTGTCCACTCTTTGGCCTGTTGCACCTCTTTTACCCTTCAAGTAGCAAACTGAAAGGGTGCAGGCTGGCT
Organism: Ambystoma mexicanum; assembly: GCF_040938575.1. Classification (NCBI taxonomy): domain Eukaryota; kingdom Metazoa; phylum Chordata; class Amphibia; order Caudata; family Ambystomatidae; genus Ambystoma; species Ambystoma mexicanum. The sequence goes on from NC_090922.1 coordinate 1,163,128,193, forward strand.
ACAAAGGGAGTGTGACTGTAGCTCACATTGTGCCTCTTCCTCGACTGTGCTCTGTACACCACAGAGATCACCTCCCTGCCACCTGGACTCTCTGCAGCTTGCTTAAATGAATTGGACGGCCTGGATCCTGAATGATCTCTGGCCTTATTCCTGTCTGTGCCCTTTGCCGCAGACCCCAACTGCTTTATTCCGTTTTCAAGTAGAAGCGTGCCCAGAAGAATTATTTTGTAGGTGTTTCTCATCTGGTTCATGGCCACCAGATTTCTGGGGGCAGAAGTGGACAGTGGTGTGCTGAGGGGTTATGTTTATGGAAGCAATGATAGTTGCTGGTAACATTAACAAAGTTTGAATTGTATTATAGTCAAGTCATGGATAATGGCATAGTGTTAAAGTAGTATTGCTTTAAAAAAGTATTTCTTTGCTTCCTTGAGAAATGTGTTAATCTTATTTTATACTGATATGTCTGCAGCTGAATGAGAGTGGATTATACAAATATTGAAACAAGAATCAGGATGACTATATATAGTATATTGTCAGCCAGATCAGATTGACTATAAATAAGATTCACACATTTCTCAAGGAAGCAAAGAAATACTTTATAAACCAACACTAATTTCAGACTATTACATCATCCTGAGCCTATGATCAGATTTAGAGATGCTAACATTTAGACATTTAAAATAGTTGTTTACTTATACAGCGCCTTTCCAAAGTACTTAACATAAAAGACTCTTATATAAAATTATGATTACCCAGCAACCAAAATGAATACTCATTAGTCGAACTCAGAAGGAAGAAACGTTTAGTAGACTTTGATAGGATTCAAACCAGTGACCTGCAGATCACACCTCGATCCCAGCAGAGAGCACTTAACCCGCAGAGCTATATTGCCAGCTATTTCTCATTAAAGGCGCATACCATAGATTTGGTAATGCTTTGACTATAAATGTCCATGTGTTAATGACATTAAACACGTATTATTAGAGTGCTTAGAAGCAGGAGGAATATGGCATAGCCCACTAGTATGTGTTATGATAGTAGTGTTATATTTTGTTTTAAAAACAGTAGGGGGTAGTGGGTAGATATCACAATACAAGTTTCTTTTTAACTTCACAATTAATTAAACAGAATACTACAATTATTGCAACTGGGAAGCTCAGTGTGTTGAAAGCTAAACTATGACATGTGCCAGGCTGCACTTTCCAAGTTCATATTTGAGCAGGGCTGATTCATCCCTTCATCTTTCCAAGGTTGATAAATTAATTACTATTACATTTCATAGTAATACACGCTATTTTCACAGCACTTAGAAGCAGGAGGATTTAACCTAATCAGACACGAAGTGCTATATATAAGAACATGATATAAATCCAAGTATTGTACCTGGATATGGGAATCTCTAGGCCACAGTAACATTAACAGTGGAGTAGTTTAACACAAAATGATAGGCCTTAGAAGCATAAAAGAAGTGTACTCTAAATAAGAAGCACTGCGTCTGGGGCATCCAGTCTCCTTATCCTATATAGAGCTAGGCTTCTTTCGAGCTGCACATTTGTGAATACAGGCCATTAACTAAGGGCAGACCATCACAGGGTGATTTCGGGAAATAAAGAGGGTTCTAGGAACCCTCTCTACTTTCGTTTTCACACTGCCTATATACATTCTTTGCCGAGGGGTTGAAGAGGCAGTCTCCGACGTCACAGGCGAGTGAGTCATCACGAGACGACCCCCATGTAACGAGCATAAATGTCCCATTTGTATGTGTAACACACATTGCATCAAGTGGTTTAATTTGCACTTTATTAAAGCTTCTATTGCGATTTTCTAGCCATATTTTATTATACAGCTATTTATACTTTTATAATAGTAGTAGAAAAACATGTGTCCACAACCGTGACGCACATGTGAAAAGACCTGGCAACTAGAATATTGAGTAGCACTGCTAAACCCTAAACTGGCTGTTTGCACATGATGGTGGGTAGTGAATGACGTCCTCCTGTAGATGCCTCCAGTCTCAGTTTGCAATCCATTTCCAAACACACGCTCCACTCGTGCTGCACGAACCAACGTGAATGATGCTGTACTACAACAAAAAAGACATTCCACACTCAATGGTTTCAGGACATTTGCCACCATCTGATACATGAATATCCCTCCTAAAACACTCTGCCCTAAATCTAACAATGTACTCTGGCAGTTCTGTCCAAGGGCCCTTCTGAAATACATTCAATTAATAATAGGTTTTGCTTTATGTAGGGCTTGCTACCACAGATCTTGCTGCTTAATAGCTATGGTGTTACTGATGTAATGGCACTAAATGTAACAAACACAGACACATGAAAAACGCAGTCAGCCCTTCTGGGACTTGGACCCGTGACCTCGAGTGAGAAACAGAACTGAGCAGTAAGCATATAATACTGAGAGAGAAATGCCCTGCAGAAAAACATGAGCTGTATAAATGAGTGAACAGCCATGTATTTAGAGAGTGACTTCTGTAGGAACCACATGGCCGATTCAGTTATTCTAGTAAACTTATTATTTGCATTTTTTTTCATCACATCAAGACATCTCCCAGATTGATGGCTAATGCAGAAAGGGAGGTGTTGATCAAATGCAGCTGCATTAACACACAGGTTAATTCCTTAAACCCCAAAAGAAATGGATTCAGTAATACATTTTACAAATTAAAGGTCTGATTCTAGTAAGCAGAAGTGCCTGAGTATGTAGGCGCAACGTTTGGCAATTCTAAAAAATGGAAGCTTGGCAAACAGGAGGATGTACGAGACATCCATCTGGCGTATTGGCAGCACACAGTCGACATGCCCAGTGGTGTAACACAACATTTGGGGCCTCTCCTGCAAGACATGCTGTGGGCTCCTCCCACAAGCTCCACAACAAAACACAGGACAAGCCACACTCCGGACTGGCCTGGACTGCCACAAGTGTGCAAGGTGCCGGATGATCATGCTGCTCCATGGGCATGCGCGAACTGCATGAACAATGTATGTTTTTAATCAAAGCTTAAATATTTCACCTAGCGTACAAACAAGGGGTCGTGCCTGGTCCCTGATACCCAAAGGTACCAGCCACCAGTGGCGGCTGGTTAATTTTTAATTGAAGGGGTGTAAATATTTGCCATAAGTATGCGAGAGCGACTGACCGTAGTGATGGTGCCTGAACCAACGAAACGAGGTTCTGGTTCTCCCCCCTGAAAGCATGTTATGAATTTATAAGGGTGTATTATACAGCATACTTTTTGTGAACAATTGGGAAAAAAGACAGACAGTATGCAATCAGTATTGTAGGATAACTCATCAAGAAATTCCATTGATGCCAGTCACCAGCACTGCACAGTAGTATTTCACATTGCACATCCATGCCTTTCCCTACAATATATGCCTGCATAAAAAAAAACATTTTCATGCTGGCTGTGCCTGAGTATTTCAATTCTGGCTGCACCAACATATGCCAGTATTCCCCATATAAACACATAGGCCCTCATTACGACCCTGGCGGAAATCGCGGTGCTAAATGCACCGCGGAGCACGGCGGAAAGCTGCCGATAGCGCCATGGAGGTTGGCGGATTTTCCGCCCCATGCCGACCTTGGCGGGGCGGTAAATCCCCATTCCCCATTTTACCCTTCCCCATTCCCATTTTTGCCCCATAGGGTATAATGGGAGTGGGGAAGGCGTTAATTGCGCCACCGCAAAATACGGTGGCGTAATTAACATCAAGGTCCCGTAGCGCCATGGATTTCTCCGCCCGGAAAAACCAGGCGGAAAACGTTCCATGGCGCTACGGGAACTCGTAGTAGGGCGGACGGGTCCGCCGCGAATAACGCTGGCGTAAACCCACTCCGCCAGGGTCGTAATGAGGGCCATACTCCTATTTGCTTTGTGCATAATGCCAGTAATGATACTAGAAGGAAATATGTCCAAGCTGGCTCTGCCAATTTAATTACATTCATACCCATTCACCCACCAGTCACTCACTCATACACTCACTCTCACATTCACACACACGTGTACCCAGAACAATCACACTCCATTCTCCACACAGGCACCCACCCAGATTATTCACACACATTCACATTCATACCCAGTCGCCCACCAGTCACTAACGCAAACACGTTCTCATGCATGTACTCACATTACATTCTCTACACAGACACCGACCCACTCAGAACATTTACAGTTACATTCATATCCATTCATCCACCTGTCACTCACCCATACACCTTCTGACACATTCACTCACACTGCATTATTCACATGGGCACCCACCCAGAACTTCATACAGACACATTCATACCCATCCACCCACCAGACAGTCACCCCTACAACTTCTGTCACATTTACTCACAATGCATTCTCCACATGGGCACGCATTCAGAGCACTCACACACACACACACACACACACATACACACACACATATTCACATGCATACCTATTTGCCCACCAGTCACTAACCCATACACCTTCTCTCCCATTCACTCACACTGCATTCTCCACATAGGCACCCACTCAGAATATTCACACACACACATAAATAATCACATTGATGCCCATTCGACCACCAGTCACTCCCTCATGGACCTCCTCTCCCATTCACTCACTCTGTGTTCACCACACAGGCAACTATTCTCCTAGAAAATTCACAAGCACAAATAATCACATTCATACCCATTAACTCACCAATCACATCCATACACCTTATCTCATATTCACTCACATAGCATTCTCCACATAGGCAATCTGACCCATGACGTCAGAACATTCACACCTGCACATAATCACATTCATACTGTGACAAATCCCAGGGTATTGTCACTGCTCCCATGGGGGAAGCCTCTTCCCATGAGGCCAGGGAGGTGAGACCGTTACCCAATAGTCCTACTGGGGGTGGTACTCAGCAGGTAGATCTCATGGAGATGGAAATCCTCCATGGGATCAGTGACAACTATCTTGTTATAATGCAGTATGCACCCCCTCCATATCTGTCTCCTCTTCCCTCTCACCCCACACAGTTCTCTGTGGTCCCCCACACACCTATGTATTTATAAGGTAAAAAGCCCCACCCACACAGACCATACTGGGATGATGAAGAGTGAGGGGTAACCAGATATTGTGCCTTTACCTACTGACACAAAGATCAGGCAAGGAGGAAAAAGCCCACTGTGGAACCAACATACGCGGTACAGTCAACTAGAGTCAGACCCAAACATAAAAAAGGATAGAAGGATTGTGTACTTGGTGCATGCAGGAACCGAGAGCTGGCTGGAGGCTCGCCGCAGAGAACAGAAAAGGCTGACAGAGCCTCGCAGAACACACGCTGTGTTCCCCTTTGTCCAGGTTGGAGAATCAGAGGTCCGGGAGCAACCAGGAGTCAGACCACGTGGTCGGACCAAGAACCGCACGCCGAGAGGGACCAGGAATGGGAACGCTGCAAGGACATGCAGAGACCAATGGAAGGCATGCGGAAGCCCTCAGCAGGATGAAGCCATTCCGCAAAGCCACACGAGCAATTCGCCAATGCACAAAAGGTACCAGAGTTACCATAGCAGGTGGTAGAGATAACGTAGAACAAAGGAGGTGTTTGGGGAATGCTGAAGAACCCAATCTCCGTCGTACCAGTACTTGGGGACAATTAAGAAACTGACATATAAGAAACAGTGCCTGGAAGGTTAGTGAACCAGGCCTGGGTACAACATGCAATCAATTGGAGAGAGGGCCCTGGAACACATATGAAGGTGGAGAAGACCAGCAAGAGCAGCAAACCAGGGTCTGGGACCCACACAAAGTCAGGGAAGCCCGACAAGAAGAGCCCGCAGGGGTCAACAAACCATTTCAGTTCAAAGAAGCATGCAACTAAGGGAATGGGGCCCACAGCAAGTCAAGGAGGACCTGAGACATCCCAGAGGGGTCTGGGACACACATATGAGAGAGAGGTGTGAGAAGTGAAGATAAAAGGTCAAGGACCCATTGTCAAAAGATAGGGCATTAGCTGGAACACTAAGAGTTATAGTCAAGTCTGGCAGAATAGTGAACCAGACCTGATGTTACATTTGTGAACTGGAAAAAGAACTGGTGAAGATACTGCCTGCTGATACTTGGGAACAGTGATTTTTCTAAAATACAACGTTTTGTGAAATAAGAAGATCTACAGTCTAGTCTGGCAGGATAGTGAACCAGACTTGATGTTACATTTGTGAACTGGAGAAAGAACAGCGAAGAGACTCCCCATGATACATGGGAACTGTGTTTTTTTGTGAATGAGTGCTTTGAAACACCTAATCCTGTTGCAATTTTTGGATACATCTGGACGAGCATCCAGCATCAACAAATGTTCAGTTAAAGAACCACTAGTTGTGTTTTGTCATCAACAATTGAACATTGAATGTAAGGGATGGAAATAGGTTTGGACACAGGAGAGTGTACATTGTACTTTATTGCACATCCTACAATAGTCCTTAGACTTTTTGTTGAGGTAGGATGACCCCTCTTAGAAATAGGGCCAGATAGGCTTTTCTTTTTATTTCCTTTTATTTATAAATAAAAGTCTTTGCCGACAAACATGCCACCACTGTGTCCGACTCATATGTCTACACCCTTACATATGGTGTCAGAGTGGGATGCAGATCCACTTGATAAATTGTGGTGGACCCGTACATTTCTTTTGTGTTCCACCCACTTCAATGTTTATAATCATTAAGGAGTTACAAGGGGAGGACATTCAGTTAAAGGTTTCCCCTAAGGAATCCGTCTATACAGTTAAACCACTACTCCTAGTAAAACTAAATGTCTCAATAACCCAACAGAAACTCCTTTTCAAAGGAAGGCCACAAGCTGATGGAGCTCGACTATCTGACTGCTCGATTGGCCCCAATCACAGGTTAAAACATGTTGTTAATCTCAATTAAAACCTCCCGCCAACCGGGAGCTTAGGTATAAAACCAAATTTAAAAAAAAAAAAAAAACTCACATATAACCTCTAAGGAACCCATACAGATCCCTACCTTGTGTGAGAGCTTGTGGCAAGAACCTGAAGTAAATTTTTCTAGAGCTAGAGACACCACTCAAACTGATTTCTGTAAACCCCGTTGATAACGAAGAGTTTACCGTAAATTTGAAAAGGAATTTTGTCTCTTTGGAACACCTAAGTTTTCTTCTTCCAACTTAGTGCCCATAGAGAGTCCAGTCAGATCAGGTCTAACCAACAGACCAGTTTCTACCGAAACCATGAGTACCCTAGATACTCTGCTGGAACGTTTCATAGCCCACCAACTGGAAGCAGTGGCAAGGTTCCAAGACGGTATCACCAGGGCAGTAGCAGCCCAACAAAGACCCATCCTCCCTCACAGGATCTTACAACCTTATAGGGAAAGGGGAGATTTAGGGAGGTTCTTGCTAAATTTTGAATGGATGGCCTAACAGTTTAATTGAGGAGAGAAAGTAAAAAACTGCTATCTGGCAATCCTGTTAAAAGGGGACCTACAGTCATCCTACCAGATCCTCAACTCATTGGGACTTACTTCATTCTGTGAAATCAAACAGGGTTTGTTACCCAGAGTAGGTCAGACTGAGAATTAATATAGGAATACCTTTCGAGAGATTAAAGTGAACCCATGAAAAACCCCTGTGGAGTTAGGGACCAGAATTCAGAACACCTTATCGCTATGACTAGGGAAAAAAACCTCCCAGAGGCGTAGGAAGCCTTAACCATGGAACAGCTTACAAATAGCCTATCTCCATCTCTCCAGTGACCCATTTTGCAAAAGACCTAGCCCACACTGATTATTGCAATAAAAACACCCAAAATGATCCAGGGCTAATAAACACCTTAAACTTTTGCATAAGGTGGATGATGGAAGGACGAATATAAAAGCGGGCCCAGAAGTTCTTTCCATCCCAGAATGAAGACCCAAGCTAGAGAAAGGTTAATGAGGGTTCATGGGTCAAGAAACCTTAATAGACTCTGCAGTCATTCCTGGATTATACTTCCCACAGTTTGGAGAGATTATGGAGAGGCTCAATAGGCCAGTAACAGTCTATTCTCCTCTGTCGACATGGGAGCAGTAAGAGTTCTCACCTACCAAGCACATCTGGAATTGGGATGCCAACCTAAAAACCCCACGTAAGGGGGGGTGCTGTTGAGCAGCCATGAATATGGCTGCTTAATCCCGCAGCTCAACATCTAACAATGTCCTGCATTAATATCATTCTCTTAATCAACATGGCAGAGCAATCTGGGGCACACGCCCAACTCCTTAATGTGGCGGCATCAAACTGACTGTTGTGAAGATCTGATGGCTGCACGTCTGGTGGCTGAGAGTGGCTGCAGGTGTGCAAGCCAGCAATCTGAAACTGGGCAGGAAGCCTGGTGAGCGCTGGACGCCGACATGGCTGTGGGCTGATAGTGGCTCCTTAGGGAAGGACGGTCTGGCAGCGGGCACAAGTTGTCGGCAGATGTGGATTGGGTGATGAAGCCACTGAATACATCCTGCACAGTAGGAGGAGCGGGTGCTGCAGGTGCAAAACACACCAAGACATGCAGGCCGTCAACATCACTGCAATCCTGGTGAGGCCCCTGTAAGGGCCTGCCAGATGGGAGAGTGGCATGGCTGTTTCTGCTGCTGCTAATCTAGTTTGGGTTTAACACCAGCCCACATAACATATCATTACCACAACAGCGGGAGAGCCAGGACTGAACTATATACCTGAAAGATACTGCTGGGGAAATACTGGGGAAATACTATACAGATGAAATGTGTAAGGAGTGCCACAACAAGACCACCTTTATGATACCACCATTACTGCTGCAGTTGTGGCACTGACTTGAGACAGACCTGGTGGTGACTGGGTGAACTGGTCTGTACTGGGGCTGCTGGGGGTACATACATCTTGGAACTGGCCCGCGGGCAAATTGTTTGCAGCAGCTGGTTGCGTGTATCTGTTGGGCAGGTGAGGGGAAGTGCTCCCCCTGCAATCCTCACACTCTGATTAGTGCTGCCAATTTTGGGATACAAGTCCATGGATGCCCTGTGCACCAGTGGTTGCAAGACACTGCAGATATAAGCCATGGAAACGGGACAAATAAGAATGGCCCCATGGACACATACACAAGTACCCCTCACAAAGTTGCCACGGTTGTTCATGTAACAGCAGAGGAGATAGAGCAGGATTTTCCTGGCAACTCTCCCATGGATCCTTGCATGACAGTGATGCAGGCGGGGTTCGCATAGGTAAACTCCAAACTTGATGATACTGTCGCCAACATTAACTCCTTGCGTACTAAGTTAGATAAGGAAAGTTGCCGATTGCAGTGGTGTAAATGCGTGTCAGCAAACTGGAGGATACAGTGGGGATGCACGGCCAAGATATTAAAATTTTTAAGAAGGAGCTGCAGACAGTACATATGAAATGAGATGACTTAAAATCCCACTCCCACTGGAACAAAGTTAGGATAGTGGCTATTCCCTAGAAAGCAGTCCAAGGACCTATGCAACCTTTCATGGAGGGCCTGTTGAATTCTATATTCTGTGGTGCACAGTTCTCTGCACAGTTCCTGGTTGAAAGGGCACATTGCTCATTGGCTCCACTTCCTAAACCTGGGGCGCCACCATGCACGATCATCGCAGGATTGTTGAACTTTCGCGACCAGGACTTCATCCTGATGCTGGCGAGGGAGAAAGAAACACTACTACATGAGTCAGTGACAGTGCACGTCTACCCAGATTACTCTTCCTGGGTCGAAACTGCCAGATTCACATATGATCATGTAAAGCATCTTCTGTGAGACAGGCAGGTGCAATATTTCATGATGTTTCTGACCAAATTGCACATTCAACATGGCGGGAGGGCACATTTATTTGAATCCCCTGAGGAGGCTGTGGTATAAATTGAACCAGTCTCATTGGATCAAGGTCCGGATGTGGGATGGAAAGATCGAGAATCCTTGATAGTGCAATCACTGTCTCGTGAATGATTAGGGATTATGTGAGCCCAATGATTGTTTTTTTAAACCGTATTGACATGCTCTGCCGAGCTACTATGGTCGCTATGCTTGATGCTAACCTCTACGGTCAAGTTGATGTTTGCATTGTGTTCCCTGATGTTTCGAAGGCTGCATGATATGGCGCACACTATCAAGTTGGGTTGCATGGTGTGGGTGGGGGGAGGTGGGCAATGGGGTTAAGTTCAAAAGTTAAAATGTTGGATGGCCATGCTGGTGGTAGCTTGGTAGTTGTAACTCAATCGTTGATTGGTGCAATGAGTGGCTGGTATATTCCTGTGCCCATGACAGGTGAGGGAATGGGGGTGGGGGGTCTCCCGATTAAACTGCTCAGATGGAATGTATGTGTTTTTAATAACCCTGTTAAGGCCAGGATGATACTTTCTTATGTCGACAAGCATGGACCCAAAATGCAGGAAACACATGTCCTGAGTGGGGTTCTTGAGATGTTTTCACACAGATGGGGCCCCTTGAGATATTACACTGACTACTCTTCACAGTTGCTGGGTTTTCATACCCGTGTGCAACATTCTGGGGTTTCAAGTCTCACAGAGTTGTATGGACCTGCACTGTCATTATGTTATGGTCTAGGGTGCTCTGGCAGGCAAACTAATCATATTCGTTAATACATATGGGCCAAATGTGGACAACCCCAAGTTCTTTCAGTAAATTTCTGACATATTGTCTGATTCTGATCTATTGGGGGGGGGGTATTTTGATACTATTCTAGATAATCAAGTGGTTAGAAAAACTAGCTCCCTGCAGGTGCTGACCACAGCGGCCCAGACACTCCGACAGTTGTTGTTGTTGATTGATTGATTGATTTATTTATTTATAGAGCGCTTTACACCAAGGCGCTGTACAATGGAACAACAGAATACAGTATAACAACAACACTTAACAATGGGAGCAAAATTTACATCTTGAATCATTCAACAAAACAATGCAAAGAGCAATTAACTGTGGGCGGTGGAAAGGGGAGTGGGGAGAGGTGGGGGGAATAGGAGATGGACAGGGCGGGGGAAAATGGAAGGGAGAGAGAGGGGAGTAGGAGAGGGGAGGGAGGAATCAGGGAGGGGGAGGAGGGGAAGTGGAGAGGGCAGAGGGGAAGTTTTCAAGGGGGAGAATGGAGGAGGGGGGATTTAAGGGAAGTGCGAAATGAGGGGAAGGTTGTGGTAGAGCGGATTGTAAGAGGGAGTGAGTTCCAGTGGAGAGCTGCAAGGAGTTGGAAGGAGCGGAAACGGGAGGAAGCACAGGGGGAGGGAGGTACAGAGAGAAGGAAATGGTCAGCAGAACGAAGGGAGCGGGAGGGGGAGTAGAAGGAAAGAAGGGAGAAGAGATGAGGAGGAGCAAGACCATGGAGGGATTTGAAGACAAGGCAGAGAAAGTAAAATTTTAGTTGTAAGTGGAAGGGTAGCCAGCTAAGGTGAGAGAGCGAGGAAGAGATGGAGTCACGAGGGGAGAGGAGACAGAGGGTACGAACAGCAGAGTGGTATACGGATTTAAGAGGGGCAAGCTGTGATGCGGGAAGTCCAAAGATTAGAGAAGAGCAGTAGAAGAGGCGGGAAAAGATGAGAGAGGAAATTAAGAGTTTGGTGGCCTGGAACGTGAGGGAGGGACGGATTTTGCGTATATTGTAAAGGTGGTATCGGCAGTTGCGGGAGGTGAGCGAAATGTGTTGTGAGAAGGTGAGAGAGGAGTCAAAAAGAACGCCTAGATTACGAGCTTGGGGGGAGATAGGGAGATTGGAGGGAGGAAAGTGAATGAAAGGGGGAGGAGAGGGAGGAGGAAGAGAATTAGAGGGGAAGAAAAGCACTTCAGTTTTATCGGTGGTAAGAGAGAAAAAGCGGGAGGACATCCAGTTCTTGATAGCAGTGAGGCAGGAGGAGAGCTTAAGGTGGAGGTCAGGTGAGAAGGAGGAGAAAGAAAGAAAGAGTTGAGTATTGTCAGCATAGAAGTGGTGGGAAATGCCAAATGAGGAGATGACAGGGGCAATGAGGGAGGTGTAAAGAGAGAAAAGGAAAGGACCAAGTACAGAGCCTTGGGGAACACCATAGAGAAGAGGAAAGGAAGGAGAGGACTGGCCTCCCCAGGATACTGAAAAGGAACGGGAGGAGAGGTAGGAGGATAACCATTTTAGAACATGGCCTTTAAACCCGAAGGAGGAAAGAGTATGGAGCAGGAGTGGGTGATCGACAGTATCAAAAGCTGTGGAGATATCAAGAAGAATAAGAATAGAGGATTGCTTGGCGTGCTGAGCAGAGACGAGTGAGTTAAGGATAGAGGTGAAAGCAGTTTCAGTGGAATGTTTGGGACGGAAGCCAGATTGGAAGGGAGGAAGGAGAGAGGAAGAAGTAACAGAGGATGAGAGTTGAGAGTAGGCAAGGCGTTGAAGAAGCTTAGAAAGGAAAGGTAGAAGAGAGATAGGCCTGTAGTTAGCAGTGAGAAGTGGATCGGCAGAAGGTTTCTTAAGAATAGGAATAATCAGTGCATGTTTGAAAGCAGCGGGAAAGGTAGATGAGGAGAAGCAGGAGTTGAAGAAGGTGGTAAGGAGAGGGAAGATCTTGGGGATAAGACCAGAGGGGAGAGGGTCAGAGGGGGCGGAAGTGGGTTGGGCTTTGGGTAGAAGGGAGGAGACTTCAGAGGGGGAAACAGGTGAGAAAATGGACTTAGTAGAAGAGGGAGGAGAGGGGGGAGGAGGAGAGGGGGAGTCAGAGAGGGAGTTAATTTTTTGACAGAGTGTGAGGATTTTGGAGGAGAAGAAGTTGGCAAAGTCAGAAGGAGAGAGTGTATAATTGGTTGAGGGATCAGGTGTGGGAGGAGAGAGAAGACGGGAGAGAGTTTGGAAGATCCGTTGAGGGTGGTAGGCTTCAGACTGGAGAAGGTTAGAGTAGTAGGAGGATTTGGCCGCTGCAAGAAAAGAGCTGTAAAGTGCGTGGTAAGAAAAGTAAGAGGTTTAATTAGAAAGCGAGGGAGTTTTGAGCCAGAGTCTCTCTAACCGCCGGAGAAGGCGCCGCATAGAACAGAGATGGGAGGTGAGCCAGGGTTCAGAAGGCTTCCGAGTAGGACGAAAGAGAGAAAGAGGGTAAAGTTGATCTAGGGCAGTGGAGATAGCAGAGGAAAGGGAAGAGAGAGCATCGTCCGCAGAGAGTAGAGAAAGGTCATGGGGAGTTGGAAGAGAAGGTGGACAGGTGTCGGAAAAGAGGGTAGCGTCGAAGTCACGAAGGTCACGACGCAAGTAGATTGGAGGGGAGGGATTAGCAGTAGTGGAGTGTGAGAGAGGAGATAGGGAGAATGAGAGTAAGGCATGGTCTGAGAGATAAACAGGAAGAGAAGAGACAGGGGAGGAGGGGTAGGAGGAATTGAAGATGAGGTCAAGAGTGGAGCCAGAGGAGTGAGTAGGGGATGAGGGAAGGGGGTAGAGGAGGTAGGAGTCGAGGATGGAGGGGAGGGGAGAAGATTGAGGGGGAGGAGGAAGATGGATATTGAAGTCGCCAAGTACAGATAGAGGAGAGGGGGAGGGAGAGATAAGTGAGAGGAGGTGATCAAGGTCTTCATAGAAGGAAGAGAGAGGGCCAGGGGGACGATAGATGATCAGGAAGGAAATAGGGTGGGGAGAGGAGAAGGACTTGTAGAGGAATTCAAAGGAAGGGAAAGAGGGGAGAGTAGGAGAAGAAGAGGAGAAGATGTATTTGGGGTGGTACAGGTGATCAACGCCTCCACCACGGCCTGAAGGGCGGGGGGTGTGAATGAAGGAGGAAGAAGAGGTCTTCAAGGAGGCAGGGACAGAGGTGTTATGAGGGGGAATCCAGGTTTCAGTAAGGCAGAGGAAATGAAGGTTGAGATGAAAGAATAGATCAAGGGTAGCTGCAGTTTCATTACAGATGGATCTGGCGTTCCAGAGAGCAGTGTTTATGAGGGCAGAGTGTTTGGCTGTGGGGGGGTAAAGAAGGTTAGGGTGGTGAGAGAAGGAAGGAGTGTAACTGGAGGAGTGGGGGTCAGGATAGTGAAGAGGACTAGGCATTAGGAGGAGTAAGGAGAGAAGGGGGGAAAGGGGAAGGTTGAAGGGTGGAGAGAGGGGGGAAGAGTGAGGCGGAAGGGGGTTATGGAATATCGCATACCAAAGGACATGGAGAAGGACAAGTAGAGAAGGGCCCTTGTTGTAGGAGTTAGGAATGTGGGGGGCAGAGACCAGTGTGACAGTTACAGTTGGAGTAGTCCAGGTACGGGATGGCGCTGAAGGTGGACTCGGGCCAGTGATGAGGGATGGCCCTGAAGGAGACAAAAGCGTCAGAGGGAGGGGGCATTCGAAAGTGCAGTTGGAGGAGTCCAGGTGCTTGAGGCAGGAAGATGAGGTGGTAATTTTGGACTGCTGCCAGGTGGTCACGGGACTAGTGTTCAGAGATGAGCTGCAGGAACCACTAGAGTCAGAGGGAGTAGGTACTTGCAGAAGTGGTTGGAGGAGACTAAACGCGTTGCTGAGCAAATATGCTTCAGGGGGGCCGGACCGCTGTAGGTGGCACCAGGGTAGAATGGAGGAAACCCAAGGAGCTACAGCCCACAGGGACTGCAGGTTCTCTAGTTGATAAGGTGTTGGTGTACTTTCCCCTGGTAGATGTGTGGCATGAATTGCACCCGTGTGCAAGAGAATATACCTATTACTCTTCAGTCTATGATTCTGGGTCATGCATAGACTTCTGGTTGATTTCCACTGAGATCATGTCAGAGGTTCAGTATTCTTGCATCTGTCCTTGCACATTATTTGACCATTCCCCTGTTGTGCTGTCATTGGTGTTTGAACATTGTCCTGGGCCATGGCCCAATGGAAAATATCCCCAGCTATGTTAAAGGATGCAGACCTGGTAAAGACGATGCACTCTGACATTGCTGATTCTTTACAAATAATGATGGATCAGCGCGGCTGAACTCTACATTTTGGGAGGCGTTTAAGGTCACAGGGATATGGGGGTTGGACGGTGCAATATTAGTGAGGGAAAATGACAGTAATAAGTTATTCCGCTCAGACTACTTGTATGCAAATAATGACACCGTAACCGATGAGGCCCATCTACGCTTCTTACAACTTATTGAGTTACCTACATTGTCTGAAGAGTAGCATGTGATGGTTGAGGAGGTGGTTGCTGTAGTGAAATCATTGGCCTCTGGGAAGGGGATAGAATTATATATGGGAGTCCAGCAGGAGCTGGAACCCTGACTGTTGACTGTTGAAAGTGCTGGAAGAATCACTCGTTAGGGGAGGGTTCCCCAGTCTTTGCAGGAAGCTATTATACCCGTATTGTTGAAGGCCAATAGGCATTTCCATGATGTGTCCTCCTACAGATCATTATCTTTAATCAATGCAGACGCAAAGATGTTTGCTAAGATACTGGCCATGTGACTACTCCCATACATGTCCCAACTAGTACACCCGGACCAATCAGGTTTTATTCCTACTAGATCCACTGCCCTGAATCTGAGAAGACCGTTCTGTGTGACATTACAAATTAATCCACAAGCTAGAGCAGTAGCGACATCACTAGATGGTGAGAAAGCTTTTGATTCAGTCTCTTGGTGCTACTTGTTTCAGGTGCTCCATCAATTGAGGTTTGGCCCTAATTTCTCCCAATGTGTCCAACTACTGTACGCAGGCCCAATGGCCAGGGTTTGCATGAACCAGACTACATCTGCTCCATTCCCATTAGGGAGGGTACCCAACAGGGATACCCTCTCTCTCCCCTGTTATTTTCACTTATGGTTGAGCTGCTTGCGGCACTAATCAGGGATGTTCATAGCCATAGGGGAATTAGGATGATTGGCTCAACCCAGATAATATTGCTGTACGAAGATGATCCACTTCTATATATCCGTGACCATGAGCAGAATCTTGACCTAATCAGGGACGTAAATTAATTCACATAGCAATCTGGTTATAAAATAAATAACACCAAATCTGATCTATTCCCCCTCACCCACTCTACTGTGCAGCCGGCTGACCTCAGGGGATTTTGTTGGGCCCCTATGCATATTCGGTACGTGGGGAGAGTTGTGTCTGGGACCCAGCAATCATTATACGCTGATAATCATGAAATATATTTACAACAGCTGGCAATTAATTTGAAAATGTGGACAGGGCTCCCAATTTCGATATATGGACGGATCTCATTACTGAAGATGGTTGTGCTCCAAAAATTGCTTTATTTCTTTAATAATGTCCCCATAGGGCCAGGACCAGCTTTCTTTACCAAGATTAGATCAAAGGTTATGGAATTCATCTGGGGCGATCGGGCAGCTAGGATAAGCTGGGAGAAAGTGACTGAGCTGTTTCAACATTGGGGTCAAGCGGACACAGACTTTGAGCTATACTATCTTTTTCCAGGACACTGGTACACAGTTGGGCCTAAGGCAGTGCATTTATTGCTAGAACAATATAGTGCATCTCCCACTGACCTTAAACCGGTCATATTTAGTGACCGATATATAGACTCCTGCACCTTCCATCTGGTTAGAACCACTGTAAATTCTTGGTCCAAGACATTTTGCAAACTTGAAATTAAAAAAAACCCTGACCATAGGGCGGCCCTACTGTGGTGTTTTCCCAGCATATTTCCTACGTTTGACAGGGAACTTCGAAGATCTTGGGATATTCTGGGACAGCTAAAAATAGGGGATATGTTCCCGGAGGACCGGTTTGTGTCCCTGGTGGCCTTCTCCAGAAAACTGGGTAAGCAGTGGCCCTCTTTTCCTATTGAGCCAGAGGCCCATTAATGCATCTGTGCAATTGTGACTGCTGACGTGACCAGGTGGGGGGTGCCCATGTTATACAGTCTTCTTCAAACTCAGATTAAATAGAGAAACACGATGCAGGCTATATGGGAAAGAGATCTGGGGTTAACTCTGGAGGAGGATAGATATAGTAGATACTGTCAGTTGACAAAAACAGTCACCCTTAATGCAGGTCACTGACTTATGCAGTTTAAATTGCTTAATCACTTACATTATACCCCTGCTAGGCTGGCTAACATCTCCCTGGGTGCAGGTGGTGAATGTTGGAAATGCGGCAAAGCCCAAGCTGACTCATTCTTCATGTATCAGAAATGCCCCCCTCAATCCTAATATTCTGGGGCCAAATCGCAGCCATATTGGATACCATTCTGGATAGCCCGCCGTCAATAACTGCTCTCAATTATTTGCTTGGGGATATAGGTAAAGTCTCTGTTATTACACAACGCTTTTGCAACATTGCATGCGTTATATCTAAGAAATGTATACTTAAACACTGGAAATCAAAATATGCCCCTAGCAGTGAGGAATGGGTGTGGGAATTAGTATACACCAATGAAAAAGAGGAGGACTATGTGCCGCTCGTCAGCCCAAAGACATTTGAAATCCGCTCAGACTATACCTGGCAGGTGTCCATCCAGATGAGGCAGGTGGTCGGGGCAATCCCGTTAATTGACTTGGTCCGTGGTCCATGTACTGTAATTCCTAGTGTATGTACTGAAATGACTTTTATTGTATGTAGGTATCCTGTCATAGTGCCAGATCTTGTACACTGTGTACAACCAAATGTGCAGTGCTGTATATGATGTTTGTTGTATGACTGTCTTATAAATCAGGTTTTAAAAAAAAGAATTAGAGCAAATCCCACGTGAGAATCTAGATGGAGAAGTCAGCTGCATGAGAAGAAGGGTGTGTGATGAATCCCAGTCTATTGTCACTGCTCCCATGGGGAGGTACCTTCCCATGAGGCAAGGGAGGGAGGTGAAACTGCTACCCTAGTCCCCTGGGCGTGGTACTCAGCGGGTGTATCTCATGGGGTGGGAACGCCTCCATTCAACTAATGACAACTATCTTGGGAGAATGCAAATGCACACCCTCCACCTCTGTTCTCTCTTCCCTCTCACCCCACCCAGTGCTCTGTGGTTCCCCACACACCTATGTATTTATGTAGGGTAGAAGACCACACCCACACAGATCATACTGGGCCATGAAGAGTTAGGGATACCTATATGGAGTGCCTTTACCTACTGACTGAAAGAAGATCAGGCAAGGAGGAAAAAAACCACTTCGGAACCACACCACAGGATACAGTCAACTAGAGTCAGAGCCAAACATAAAAACGGAAGGACTGTGTACTTGGTCAGATACTCCCTGGGGGAACTGGGAGCCGGCTGGAGGCTAGCTGCAGAGACCAGGAAAAGCTGACGAAGCCTCGCTGAACACACGTTGTGTTCTCCATTGCCCGGGTTGGAGAATAAGAGGTCCAGGAGTAACCATGTGTCAGACCACGCGATTGGACCGAGAAGCGCATGCTGAGAGGGACCAGACCTGGGAACACTGCAAGGACACAAGGAGACCACTGGAAGGCCCGCAGCAGGAAGAAGTAGTTCTGCAAAGCTGCCTGAGCAAGCCGGTAATGCCACAAAAGGTACCTGGGTTACCATAGCAGGTGGTAGAGATACCAGAGAATGAAGGAGGTGGTTAGAGAAGGCTGAGGAACCCCAACTCTCTCATATCAGCACTTGGGGAAAAACTGACATATAAGAAACAGTGCCTGGCAGGTTAGTGAACCAGGCCTGGGTACAACATGAGATAAACCTGAGAGAGGGGTCTGGGACCCACATAAAGGCAGGGAACCCCCACAAGACCAGTACACCAGGGTCTGGGACCCACATGAAGTTGGGGAAGCACTGCAAGTACAGCACCAGGGGTCAAGGACCCATATCAGTTAGACAAAGCATGCAACCCAGGGGCTGGGGCCCAGAGCACATTGAGGAAGTCGCAATACAACATATAGAGGGGTCTGGGACCCAGACAAAAGAGAGATAAGCTACACAAAGGTTCAGGGAGTTGCCAAGATATCCCATAGGTGTCTGAGACTCACACAAAAAACTGAGAGAGGTGCAAGAAGTGAAGAAAAAGAGTTAAGGACCCATTGTCAAAGAAGGGACATTTTCTGGAACATTAAGAGCTATGTCATGTCTGGCAGGACAGTGAACCAGACTTGATGTTACATTTGTGAACTGGGGATAGACCAGGGGAAGAGACTGCCCCCCCTGATATTTGGGAACTGCGTTTCATGCGAAATAAGATAGAAAAGAGGAGGGAAGGCAATTATCTATTAATTCTGTTGTGTTTTTGGATACGTTTGGAAGAGCATCCAACATCAAGCACTTTTGAATTAAAAGGCCATTTGTTGTGTTTTCTCGTCAAAAATTGAACATTTGAGTCAGCATCCAGAATGAGTGAAGCCTCCTTCTGGTCTAAGAAGACACCCAGTTTGTCCTTTGCTAGTCTAGAACATATTCTTGAATGAATAAAGCAAGTTTTCATTGCTTGTTGAAAAATGAAATACACAGTTTACATTGGAACATTTCTGGCACACTGGGCTAATTTCACATTATGATAGATGCAGCTCCTTGAATTTTTAACTGAGACCTTCTGCATTTCATTTCATATTTTGTAAATAGACACACCATTTCAAACGTATGGCCATCCTCCTGATCAATTTTGAAAGGTGTATGTATATAGGAAGCTTCCAGCATACTTTATTATGATATTTACAATTCTGCAGATCCAAGTTGTCCTCAGAGGGAATGCTCTCCTTATGATTCTGTATGGTTCCTTATTTGTGGCAAACTCTGCACCATTTGTTCTGGTGCAGACTCTCATGGACTAAGAAACTCTCTGACTGCTGCAGGTTCACCTGATTTGTTGTAGTTAGTGAAGAACAATATGATTTGAAGTGATGCATTATTTTTGACCCACTTTACTTTCAATTGAGGCAGTTTCTGTGTACCTTAATTCATTTTGATGGTGTCTATCTGAGGTAGTGGGCCCACATATAGGCAGTTGAGTGAGCTTAGTCCCTTAAGACATTTACTGTTTTATAACATACTTTGTATCAAAGAGGCTGTTGGATATTGTTATCAATTTCAATGCTCAGTCCACAGATTTTAGTGATCATGCCATGCTAGGCATGGTTTTCAGCTTGAAGGAAACTGATCATGTTAGGCAAATTTATTCTAGATCTTTGATTGTTAACTCTAAGGGGCTGATTCATGGAATTTGTGAGGCAAAAAACGGGGATTTGTGCGCCATTCTGCCCGCAAATCCCTGTTTAACAAATGGGGATTTGCGGGCAGAATGGCGCACAAATCCCCATTTTTTGCCACACAAATTCCATGAATAAGCCCCTAAATGTTCCCGTTTAGCATGGCATGACGGCAATATCTCAAAACTTAATATGGTTTTGCTGAAGGACTTTGATAACTTCCCCCTGGAATCTAAATTATCCCCTTATAGTCACTTCATAGTTTTCCCTATTTGCAAACAGTGATCTGTAAATTAGCAAAAGGGCCCAAGAGACCTAGGAAGGAGTACCCCCATATCCATAAGTTTGATCCTTTGGTCCAAGAAATGAAAAAGTTTACCCGTAGACAAATTTGATTTTTTAATATGATTCCCTGCAGTAGGGCTTTCACGCAGATGGCAGTTTTGAAATTGAAGCAAAACTTAAACATCAGGCTTTTATGTATCAAAATGATGGGGAGGCCCTGATGAATACCTTTAGAGATCGGAATTCTCATCATTTTTGGTTATTAACTAATTGTTTGGAGACAAATCAAATAGCGGCCCAAATGAATCCCAACCGCTGAAGCGGTCTGGCATTGAAATTTCTCAGACCTTTATGGGCTGATGGGGAATAACTCTAGTGATTTGGTAGGTCTCAGGTCTTATACATGGGCTCTGAAATTCTCAATTGAAAATACTGCAAGGTTAATTACTAAGTCCAGCTCTTCCAGGGCACAAGGTCCTAACCAGCTCACCAATGTGACCCTCAGAAACAATATTGACTTATGGTTAATAGGATTATGGGTATTGTTTGAAGACATTGTGGTCTCCATGTCACATGTTATTCCCATTTATAAGAATGGAAACAAGTTATCCCCCTTGAATCATCATCATATTGCCCTGTTAGACGCTGATGCAAAATATTTGCTTATGTGGTCCTCAAGCATATCAAAGAATGTTGTGCTTGCAATAATATTCTAGCCATGCAGCAGATGGGCTTTAGGAAGAATATGGGTATTGATTGTGTTGGTCTTTTGTTAAGTTCCTTTCAACATTTAGCCTGGAAAGATAAATGCCCTCCAGTTTATGTAGCTTCAATGTATTTATCATTGTCATTTGATTTAGCGGACAGGAATACCGTAGGGTCTTAATTGGATAAATTAGGCATACCTCGTGGATTATTGACCATATTGATAAATATCCATAAGGCCTCCCAAATACAGGTCAGGCTGGATAATGATGGGTTACTGACCAAATCCTTTGCTACTTGTAATGGCCTGCACTGAGGGTTCATATTAGCACCCTGTTTATTCAATTTATGTTTCAGATGTGGGTATCTTTCTGTCTAAAGTATCATTTGTTCCACCAAAATTAGGGTCTTTACAAATATTTTGGGTGGCTTATGCAGATGATTCTATCCTGTTTGATCATACACCTATTGGCTTACAGAGATTAATACTTGGTTTTAATCAATATGTAAATGCAAATAACCTGCAGGTTAACCCGCACAAAACTGACAGGAAAAACTGCTATAGCCTATGTAGGCTTTCCAAGTATTACATCTCCTATGAAAGTTTTTCATAGAAATTATTTGAAAGTAAAGGCGCTTAAGGCAATTGCACAGAATAAAAAGATTGATGTCAAGTATGGCAAATGTTCTATCCTGCCAGTTCTAAGATTTTATGTAGCAAAGGTGATTCCACGACTATGCTATGGTTCAGATCTCTTTCCTGTATGGTTTGTGTTGGAACTAAACCCATTTGAAACGTTAAACTGGTAGTCAGTTTTGTATGTTATCCCTAAATATGTGATATTTTCTGTAATCCAATATGAATTGGGGCTACAGTTTCACAAAGTATGGTGGAGTGGAGGATGTTGTCTATATTCAGAAAAGTGCATGTTAGCCGACTGTATTGGTTTAATAGACAAATTGGGAACCTCTCCGGAAACCCTTCTACAAAACCCACACAAAGTAAAAAAAGTAGCTTCAGAGTAATAATTGGGCTCAAACAAATGATATAGTTTTAGGTTTGTACCTTTACTCTCAGATCATCTCCTCTTAAAAGGTATTGGGTACTATGGGGTACTATGGAGCCTTACTTGAAATGATTTCCGAACAAGAATATGCAAAATAATTTCATGCATGGACAAAGACTGATATGTTTGGGATATTTCTTCTCTGTGAAAGATAGTGAGCTAAAGACTCTGGGTAAGGCTCTTGTAACCAGGACTCATGTATGGCAGAGAGTCTCCCAGGACCCCCCTTGTTATTTGCATATTTCAAGTAACTTTGGGTCTCACCTTAAGTTACTAGAGGAATCCAGACGTGGACCCCTTGCTCACTATTCTTAGAGAAGCACAGCTACACCCTACTGATGAGGTTCAACCAGACCAAAACATGTGTCTGGGGTTGCTATTGGTACTCTTGTTCAGAGGAGAATTGCCTAGCATTTCGGTGCTGGTCTGCCCCAGGGCAGGACAAAGACTGATATGTTTGGGATATTTGTTCTCTGTGAAAGATAGTGAGCTAAAGACTCTGAGTAAGGCTCTTGTAACCAGGATTCATGTCTGGCATAGAGTCTCCGAGGCCCCCCCTTGTTATTTGCCTAACATTATAAATACAGTTCTCTCTTCACTTTTTAGAGAATCCTTTACTTAATAATTAATTAGCAAGTTATTGTAGGAATGGCTTTAAAAGCATGAGTAAACGTACTACGCATTATAAAAAGTTAATTGATTGAGTCTATATATTATGTAAGAAGATGCATATTTTCGTGGTCATCAAATGTTTTCAACACAAATTTTTTATTGTTTTTTTGCAAATTCCACTAAATAGTCTATGGCTATTTCTCAAAATATCCTATCAAAGTACATTGCACCTGGAATGATTGCATTTTTCTGAAATTAGGGAAAGATATTGTAGGTACCCGCAATATAGTAGGCAATGTGTAAAGATAAGCAATAGTTATTTCAACTATTATAAATCCCAATACTAATGTTGATCTACTGTTTGTTTTTCCAATCAGAGAAACACATCATAATAGGATGAAAAACCTCAGAAATTTAAAACGATTATAATGCATTGAGGTAAACATAATTTTGAGTTAATACATATTTGGAATGTTGACTCGAATCCGTTTGGTTTTAATCTATTTATATTTTGCTCTGTTCTCTTTTCACTTAGTTTATACCCTGAACAAGTAGACACTTTAGACAAAATGTGGTTGCCTAATGAGTGTGCAGGCCAATTGACAGTTTCTTAGCTTGTTCCTTGGCAATTAACGTTTCTTACTTGTCTGTAATTGGATAGGATTTTTTAGCAACAATATTTTGTTTCTTTGTAAATTGCCTATTAGCTGTAATTTTGAAATTCATGAGAAAATTAAGATTATAATAATCTTTTCTGCATGATTGATTCTAATATAAACTGTGTTCTGCTAAGAAGCATGCAGAGTGTTCCATTGTCCCCAAATACTTTATAATACAAACCCATACAGGTGGTTTGTTCTTTGGTTAGTACTCTATGCATATGTATGTATATATACATACAAGCATGTGTTTATACATACGTAAATATACACAGACACATTTTAACACTGATTACACAGAGATTAATAATATTTATTTCTATTTTTGAATATTTATCATGTTCCTGTACAGCAAATGGTGTTTCTAGGTGATCAGCAAATGGTGTTTCCAGTTGATCAAAAATTGCCACCAGTAAAGGTAGGAATGATGTTGTGCAGTTCTGCCAGAGCCTCACTGAAGCCATAAATATCCATTTAAAAGATGTAGCCCATACATATTTTATGAAGAAAATAAATCCTAAAGAAGATGCTGATATATAATAATCTTTAAAACATCGGTACCTTTAAGAGGTGCTGATGGCACTAAGAACGCTTTGTGTGGATTATTGAACAAAGGCAATTCATTAATCTTGTATTACTCACTTAGAACCAAAGCCCAGTCTCCAAGCGCAGGACTGGGATTCAAACCTGTGTTGCTCTGCATTATCTTGCTTACAAGACAAATGTGTTCCCCTCCCAGGTAATGATGATAGACATAAGTATAAACCTGCTGCCTTTGAGTAGTGTGATCAGTAAACAGGGATACCATTGTGCATATCATGACAAATCTTTCTATGAACATTTTACAGACGACATTTTGACACATTTAATTTATTCTGCTCTGCCTATGACTATAAGGAAGGGATTATCTCCTTTTCATGTTTAGAAATATGGCAATAAGGAGGGATCATCACTGCATTACATTCTCTACATTTCAATTTGACGAACGCGCACTGATAATTAGAATGAACTGAAACAAATTGAATGCACATTTGTCCAAGGGGGTACAGCATTTCGAGAATGCTGATACACTGCTTAATATAAATCCATTGAGAAGCAAGTGGGCTTAGGATAGGCACTCTTTCAATAAGGTGTTTTAGTGTATTCATCAATGTGTCTGTTCACTGTTCACTAATAACTTTGCACCGTGTTGCACTACTGAACTAAGGGCACGATGTGATGTTAAGCGTATTGCATAGATTCAGCTAGGTCTGAATATACATGTATTTCTTTAATTGATGAATTTGCATTGATAGTGGTGTTTTTCAACTTGTATATTTTGATGTGTTAGACTCTGTATTTTATTAATTAGAAATAATGATATTTCTGTATCTGATTTGAATTTACTGTTGATTGTGTCCTGGTGAGAGAAGCAGCTTTAAGATATATGAATATGAATAATCTATCCGCCTCACTGTATTGAATTGGACAGACAGGATTTGATTTGTCTTACAAGAGAAAAAAATCAAACCCTGACTGCAGACTAATAATTGTGCCAATGTCTTTGGGGAAGAGGAAATCCGCTTTGGATGGCCTCTCATGATATCCAAACCTAAGATCCTTGGATGCACCTGCATCATCTTGGAGTAAGGAATCCCATACATTGTATCTCACCAGAGGTGGCAAATTGTTTCCACCCATGGTCATTCGACAAAATGAAGACCAGCAGATTGAATGTAAGAAAATATTTGTCTGTTATCCATTTCCCACATACTCCCCAACTATACACCCATGGTACCTCTCTTTAGAGCCTGTAAATCTTACTGTTCTTCAAGATAAAAATGTGCTGCCATAGAAAACTATATAAAGAAACGACAATAGTGCAGAAAGCAACCAAATCCATTGCCTGGAGTTTTCAGAAACATTGTAAGACCCCTAAAAAGTGTAGGGCAATCTGATTTTAAAAAGGGATTAGAATATCAGTGTGAAAGACCAAAAGGGAAAGTCAATTGTATCCCGAAAAACCTTTTTAAACCATTTCAATATTTTGTCTTTTCTTCTGTTTCTTCATGACAAATAAAAACTTTATTTTAGGAGGTGTTTGGGCAGGGCCAGGGGTGGACTGGGAACCAAAGAGGCCCTGGAAATCATTTTCAAAGTGGCCACTTCTTACACATTTTCAACAAGCCCAACCCTTTTCCTATGGGAACATTTTGAAATGCCACACAAAAGAGGCCCAGTGTGCAGAAGAGGCCTACTGGGGAATCGCCAGAATTCCCTATAGGTCAGTCCACCTCTGGGGTGGGCAAACCACACAGAGATGGTAACAATGACAATTGAGTTAGGAGCAAGCAACTAATGGCCCATGTCACAACATTTAAAAAGCAAACCACTCTCACGTATAGAATGTATTAATGCCTAAACAAAGTGGGATGTGTTTAAAATGTGTTTCCTTTTCATAGTCTAAAACAGATATGGACAAGGACAGAGACTGGAATTTATTAAGAACATTATCTGACATTTTAGGTACAACACTACACGTCTTTAAAGCTTTGTTTGAACAATTGTGTTGGACCTCCGTTTGTTCCGGGTGCATTCATTTCACAACAATGGATGCATAACTTATCAAATCTCTTTCTTAACACAACCTTGATCTCGTTTGATGACTGTTGGCTTCGCCTCCTAGATTAAATACCATTCAGAAACATTGCCAAATAAACTTAAACTGAACCGCCGTTCTTTCCGGACCGGCATGGTCGTAATGAGGCCCATTGTGCCAACTGCCATTTCCAATGCTCCATAATGGGCCGATATAATCCGCAGCGGACCGACACTGCCAGTAATGTCACGCTGCCCAAGTCAAGGGCCCATGTGAAGTGAGGGTTCCTTAACCCAAGCTGTGGTGTCACTACCAGACGGGCTGGCCCACCGTTGTGGATTATATAGACTTTTGCAACTGTGTAGGTGCTAAGGGTGTTGAATCTAACTAAAAAAAGAAGCTTACCTTGCAGCGTGCCCCAGTGCCATAGTTTATGAAGTTATGAAGTCTGTTTTCCATTTTGATGACCATAACATCATGAACAAGGAACCCGACTTTGGAAACTATGGTGCAGCACAGTGCAGCAGGGTAAGGTTCTTGTTTTTGTTATTTAGCAACCATTTTGGAAACTTCAAGGGTGCCAAGAGGTGAGGGGCTAACGGGGAAGGAGAGAAGGAGTGGGGGAGGAAAGGGACTGCTGGCAAGTAGCACTCATGCTGCTAGGAATGCAGGATTATACCATATTCTAAAGCCAGCAGTCTGAGCTTTCTGATTGGCCAGCACCTCCTTCCGGGTGCTAATGTAAATGGTGAGCCTGCTGAAGAACTATGTACAAAGCAAACTGAATATTAAAGGATAGTTCCGGGACTTTTTTTTTATTGTCCCTACGGGTCGGCCATGTGTTTGTAAGCATAAATCGGTAGATCGTAGGAAACTTTCCTATGGACCTTACCCGACTTTTCGCCCATTATCGCACTCGAAATCAGCCTCCATTTTGTGATAATCCTATCATTCCGCCGCATCGACCTGGCTCACCTGCCTTTGCGGCACTAAATCAAATCCCCCGCCCCTGAAACAGACTTTATCAAAACATTCATATTCCCCGCCTCTATCCGTGACGTGACTGAGCTGCGTAGGCAAACGCGCCCAGGCGTCTTCTACGCGACTCCACACAGACCCCGGAAATCAACACAGATCAGCTCACAATACAGCGCACCACAATTCGGAATATGAAACTGTACTTTGAAATCAAACCGCAAGATTGTAAATGTGGTAAAGTACATTTATTTGACATCAAATGTTTAGAGAATATTCAGCGATTTGCATTTTTATTTGCTCATGTTCCAAAAAGTTCGTATTGAGGAACGCGATGGTCCTTTGCTGTACACAGGGTCTTAGAGCATCTCACAATACAGCGCCACAATTCGGAATGTGAAACCGTGGTTTAAAAGCAAACGGCAAGATTGTACATTTGGCAAAGTACGTTTATTGGACATCAAATGTTTAGAGAATATTCAGCGATTTGCATTTTTCTTTGCTCTCGATCCAAATTAGTTCGTCTTGAGGGAAGCGATGTTCGTGTGCAGTACACAGGGTGTTGGTTTACGATAAAAATAAGCTCTTCGGTCGCACTGATAATCGCATGGCTGTTCCAACAACGAGGCACTAGGCCACCACAACGGTAGGTATGTTGCATCTAACCGTTAGTACCGCGTAAGGGCATACTTGTACTTGGCGATCGTCCCATAAAATGGTCAGGGTGGTAACGTTGTTCGCGCGGAGAAGCAACTGGCGGCTGTAGAAGCCGTCCGCCGGTGTCTGGTACTCGTGACACAGACAGTAGTGAATGATGTACCTAAAAACATAAAAAATGAAATTAGTCTCACCATCAGATCCTTATTAAAATCATAGCGAGGACAGCGCTACTGGGTGTACACAAGTGTTTAAAGGCGTGGCGAGGCAGGGAGGGGGGGGGAGTGGAGTACAAGGTAAGTAGCATAAAATAATAAATAAATAGGGCCAGCTGGTGGCAAGTGCAAGGTAAGTGCAGAACAAGTGCTGGGAAGGGGGGGCTGTAGGATACTGAGACAGTCCCCCAGTGCAGGGGTTGACAGGGAGGCAGTGCAGGTGGAGAGTGGAAGGGCCCAGGACCGAGGTCGCAGACAGTGGACCAGTTGTAGCAGGGGAGAGGGAGAGAGAAAGCAGAAGCAAAGAGGAAGGTTTTGAGGTGCTTCAGTAAAAGCAGATGTTTCTCCTCAAGATAGTGCGCGGTAGAAAACAATATGCCACATAGAACGAACAAGTACAACTGAACCCGTCTTTAAAGCCACTGTATAGTAATGAAATTGCGGTATAAACTCATCAAAAGTTACTTACATTATATTTGCATTTTCCATTGTGTCTCTGTGTAGGGCAGACCCGAAACACCACTCCTTCTTTGCCGACGTTACTTCTTCTAATGAACGTGGCTCATCGTTTCGTTTCTGAAATTTTATTCATTATCTTTTCTTAGTCTTTCAGGATGGTCCCGGCCTGTCAAGGTCAAATCACAATAGAACCTTATACTGGGTCGTGGGCCATTCCGCCACCCGAGCAAAACATCAAAGCAGCTGACCTTCACTTTGAG
Source organism: Ambystoma mexicanum (assembly GCF_040938575.1). Taxonomy (NCBI): domain Eukaryota; kingdom Metazoa; phylum Chordata; class Amphibia; order Caudata; family Ambystomatidae; genus Ambystoma; species Ambystoma mexicanum. The sequence continues at coordinate 1,163,156,735 of NC_090922.1, forward strand.
CGAGCACACATTTCTAGTTAGCTGCAGTTAGTGTAAGGGCATCTTGTCTGCGTGCCTTTTTTTTTATTGTCCCTATGGGTCGGCCATGTGTTTGTAATACGGAAACATTCTATAATTTTTGTAAAAATGATTTATATTACTGTTTGGTTTAATTGCAATGGGCCTGCAACATGAGGAGACTCGAGAGAACAGACAATCAAATTACAATCATTTAAACCGTGATGTGTATTTCTCAATGAGCTCTGCTTTAGGTGGACATGGAACAGAGGCAATGTTGGGTGGCAATGCAGTTGTCCCCTGCATAGGTTCGTTCACCACTCCATGTATGTGCCTATCGAGGACATCTACGATAAGTCTCTCAATAAACTCATATTGCATATCCTCAAACACTGGTTTGATCACCCATTGTTTACTTCTTTTAGTGAAGGCCTTATTGTAGCGAAGCGTCCCTAAAGTTCCGGTCGTCCTACTTTGTTGACGGCCAACATTATGGTTATGTGCCAAGACCGCTAGAAGAGTCCGATTTATCATGCCTTCCATGCCAAAATGCAATCTTTTGGGCCTGTACTTTAGGCACATATTGTGGAACACCTCCAAATCTCCTGTGTGGCAGAATTCCGTGAGTCCCCTCAAATCTCTTGTTATAGTTTTATCAAATACAATCTTTTCAATGGCCTTGTGAGTGGGTGATGAAGGAATCAACCACTTCTTCTTCCGTGCCTCCTCTGTGGACAAATGGCCATGTTCACATTTGTGGAAATGCTCATTTGTCGACCATCGATGTACGTTGCTACAGTGCAACATTACTGACCGCCATTTTTCCAGTAGAATTTCCAACGACCCTTCACATGTTTTTGAGTTCCACCAAAGATGGTTGCTGATTGACTTGGACCACTGTGAAATACCTTGCATATCTTTTTTTTTCCTGCAGCCGACAATTTTTTATTGATTGTTTTTGCAAGATGCCATACGTCAAATTGGTGATTTATATTTTTGTACTCTTCTCTCATTGTCTTGGCAATTGAAACGTGTCTGTCCGTGGCTATCAGGTCGATCACCATTCCCCGCGATTGTAGTTCTTGCAATGATGCTACAAAGCCAACTTTCTCCATGGCCACTGAGGATGTACTTTGTGACACCTGCACGACCACCGAACTCACAATTTTCTTACTTTCCATGTCCTGAAAGTGGTAGGTGCAGTACTTGGCTGAAAATCCTGGGCTGTCGCACTGTCCATCACCGGCTAGCCTGAAGCGTTTGCCCGCGAATGTACTTTCCATTGACATTTTTTCCATTCTCCAAGCTTCGCTGATGGCTGGAAATAGATAATCGGTTTGGTATTTGTAGAACTGACTTTTCGCAATGAAATGGATTCCCACAAACTGAAAGAAATACTGTAACTTTTTAAAACTTGAACCACTAAAAAGTGCGGCCGCTGCACAAAGTAGATTGCCTGCTGGCAGTTGCCCCAGCATGGGTTGTGCAGACCATGCGAACGGATGATATTGTGTACAGGTGGCATGTATTTTAAGGTTAGTGCCTCGAATTGCACGAGTCACATTAATCAATGGCTCCCCACATACTTCCCCACCAACCCAATGCCCACATTTCATCATCATAATAATATCCATCAAACAGCTATCGAATACAATGAATTTGGCCTCTTTCCTTATACTGTCACTCTGCATCCCAGCTGGTTCGGCCTGTAACGTTGAGGACATGTCACTCGCATGAAAGGTACAATCTCTGATATCGTCTTCCGCTATGCTGAGTGATATTGATGGTGTTTCATTGTCGTCCACTTCATTCTCTTCCATTGCAACATCTGTTCCTTGTCCGGAGATGGGAGAAAAAAACAATGTCTTCAACTTTCGCGCGCTCTTATTTTTTGTGGGTGTGGATTCTGTGAATTGATCTCCGACTGCATCCAAACTACCAGGAGGACATTCACTATCAATGGCTGGTGGTGGTATAGCTCCGTTGTCAATCACTTCATATTCTTCCCATTGGCACGATGCATCTCCAGTCTCAAGTCCCTGCCAAAAGGTTTGACAAGCAACATCTCTCGTTCGCTTCACTGTCTGTGTAGATCTAGTTCTTACACCCACTCGCAACTAGAGAACAGATTAGAAAAGGGATGTTCAGTTTAAACACAAATTACAGTATTGAACTATTGACAGTGAAAGACAACATAATATAGTGAACAGGACACTAACCTTCTTTTGCTTTCTTTTCTTTGAAACTTTCTTGCCTCGAACTTCAACATCTGGACGCTGTTGCTCCGACTCGTGTGTGCATGTCTCCACTTCCTCTCGCGCTGCAACGACTATATTTTCATGATAAGCACATCCATCACTCACTGAGGCTCCATCGACTCCCTGAAACATAGAACTTTCATTAGTATGTATAATAATATTGAAAACACAAAATGTACTTGGGGACCAATACCCATACGTACATCTCAATAGCAAAACACGAATGAACGCATTGTGTAGAACATTCAAACGACAATAGTTCACGCATTGTTGATCTAGTTAGATTGAACTGTCAAGATCCATACCTCGGGCTCCGCATAGACTTCCATTGATGATATTATTGAAGATGACGCTTCAGCAACTCCCTGAAACACAGTAATTGCATTAGTATGGTTTTCTATTTTGTTTAAAAGAACATAAACTTTCTGCAGGCGTCAACGGCTCATCTAAATAGACCTGCACAAATGATCAGTTGTCTAAAATAAATAATGGATATCTAAATATGATTCGATTTGCTCCATCGTTGGAAGTGTCACCACCCAGAGATCTGCATCAACTACTAGGGGTGATGTTCTTGTTGAAGAAGCTCCGTCAGCTCCCTGAAACATAGTACTTGCGTTAATAAAGAAGGAAGTATAGCGGATGTAATCACGTCATTTGATCTCGCATGATTGATCTGTCAGTATCCATACCTCGAAATGCATAAGAACATCAAGGGACGCTGTAACTGCGGTGCACACTTCTGCAAGCTGTTGCGCCGACCCGTAACTGCATGCTCCCCCTTCTTCTTGGACTAATGCTCCATCGACTCCCTGAAACATAGGACTTTCATTAGTAATGAACACAATATTGAAAAAAGAAGACACATAGGAGGGCGACGACAGAAGGACATACCAATGGCTAAAAACGAAAGAAACATTGTGTGTAACAATCACGCTACAAGAATGCAAGATCTGATGATCTCCATCGATGGAACTGTCCGGAAACGTACCTCGAGCATCTGAGTGACATCTACGGTTGTCGTCAATGCGTTGGACTCCTCAGCATCTCCCTGAAAGACAGTACTTGCATTATTTTGGATAACAATAATTATAACTGAAAACAAAGACTAGAGGACGAGTACTGTGGTGTACCATTAGGTAAAATAATTACACGATCAATTAAAACTATTGATTTACATGCCTAAAACAAGTCAGTGTCAGAATAGCTAAGTAAGATTACCCGATAGGCGCTTGAAGTGGCTGATGACTGCAATAACGACACGGATGGAGAATCTTCCGCCTTCATATTGAGTGGATACATAAATGGGGAAATTATTGTTAGCTAATGCTACACACTACCGCAAGGCCGAGAGACAAATACGTAAACTTGACTCACCAGTGGAGGGATGTGGACGAATAGAGTGGGAATAGCGGTTGAGAGCAATTTTCGCCTCGCTCGCGGTGTTTTCTTCTTTATTAGCAATGATGTGGAGTACATGTCTGGGCTAAAGTGCCTGCTGCAGATGCGGTATCGATCACCCCTCTTGTCCGCAAAGACTTCTAGGACTCTACTTTCTAGCTCAGAGGCTGGATATCCGCAATATCGGACCCATTCTCTTATCTGATCTATTGTCTTAGGGAAAACATGCATTATAGTACCTTCAGATTTGTTATGGGTCTTCGAAGGGCAACCGCCAATGGAACAGGCAGGCATTATGGAAAGTTCTGAAAAGTAAAGATCAACAATTCTCTATGAATACCAATGTGTTAAAACATTAAATGACACATAAAAGGTTCAATGCAAGGTCCGTTTTGGTTCTTGGAACTATACACGTTATTCACATGCGGATAAGTATTTCAATAACTTTCAAAAAATAGAAAAAGTAATTTGACTAAACTCAGAACATGTGACTAGTTCCTTGCATGTACTGTCGTGAACGAAAAGAAAACATGGATGCAATTTGATGACTACTAGCAAATAGATATAAATTAAAAAATTGGACGCAAAATGATTATGGTACATGGACTTACCTTGACGAACAAACAGTTAGATGCAGGGATCAGAGTAGTTTCTTGTCGTAGAACAGGGAGCAGTTCACAGGTTGCAAACTGACGAGTTTGCTCAAAGTGGTCACGGAACTTCACAGAGACGAAGAGCAGATAACCAGCACCTTCACGGGTTGACTAGCAAAGCGCAAAGAAGTTCTCATTAGAAATATGAAGTGGGTTATAAAGAATTCGAAACAGGGGTGTGTTTGTGAATGAATGACGTGTATATGTCGTGGCATTATGCGGATTGCAGGGGGGCGTCCAGCGTGAGGGGGGATGCTTGGCAGGAGACACGGGGTCTGGAGGTAGACATGGGAACAACAACCCATGCTCTATAGACCACTTTGAAGTGTACATGGTCTTTGGCACCTCTTGGCCTTTATCGCTCCCTGACAGCTCCACTTGCCAGCAGCGCAAGTACCCTGGTGCGAACTGCCTTTGATAGGGCGGGGGGGGGTGGATCGGGGCGGTGGTCGTGCAGACAAGACACAGGAAGACTCGTGAATGGAGACACACTTATGTGGATTGCAGGGGGGCGTCCAGCGTGAGGGGGGATGCTTGGCAGGAGACACGGGGTCTGGAGGTAGACATGGGAACAACAACCCATGCTCTATAGACCACTTTGAAGTGTACATGGTCTTTGGCACCTCTTGGCCTTTATCGCTCCCTGACAGCTCCACTTGCCAGCAGCGCAAGTACCCTGGTGCGAACTGCCTTTGATAGGGCGGGGGGGGTGGATCGGGGCGGTGGTCGTGCAGACAAGACCCGTTTGCCGCAGGGCCTCACCAAGGAGAGGCCATCTAACTGAATGTAAGAGGATGGCTGCAGGATCTACTACATGGAAGGCAGGGGGGTGAGTTTATAAATACCTCACCCTCCCAGGAGAATATACACTAGATTCATTTAAAAAATCAAAACAACCATTGTTAAAATATATGTTGGGCTTTATTTTAGATTTTAGTTAAACATAAATAATAAACATTACACATTGTAAAGTTGAGGTTGCAGCACATCGAGGGAAAATCCGCGGTATTGTCCACTGTCACTGGGGAAATGTTGTCTAATGGCAAGTACCGCACAGGCAGGTATTACTCTCCGAACGTGGTGTCCGAGCCTCCCGTGAAGCCACCAAGTGAAGCAACGATAGGCCACCAGCCTGTACCACCTGTGAAAAAAAAAGATGCAAACTGTATTAAACTGACCAAACTTTCTTATCAATGTCGATTCAGGTAACACATGTCATTTTTCTTAGAAAAAAATTATATCTAGAAAATGCACTATATGGAACCAATTTACATGCGTTCGAATGATATGTAAATGTAATTTTATATGTGGGAGACGACCATGAAATAGTGGTGGCATCACTGACATCACAAACAGAGTATACTTACTCGTTACTCGGATTACGCGGACGAACAGTGCCACGAAGTTCGTGCATAAGCACCATCATCGTCCTCAACACTGTCCGTGAGAGGCAGGCTTCCCTGAACTCTGGCAGCTCGGTGATGCATTGCGGACTTTGCTCGCCTTCCTGCAGACTTTGCTCGCTTTCCGAAATGTAGGCCAAGCACCCGGAATTTTCACGGCAGCAGCAGTTCTCCTCCTCAGTTGGCATTAGCTCGCACCGATTGCACGTGCACCAGGTGGAGACGCCGTCCATGCGACATGGTCCAGGCTCTTCATCCGTTGACTGGTCCTCCCAACTGCCGTCCGAATCCCCATCGTTTTCGCGTGCTTGCCTTTCCAGTAGTTCCTCCTCGGTGTACTCGGGCTCGTACATATACGGCATTATTGTGGCCATTGTGCGGTAAAGATAGTAAAATAATTTACAGAGATGGTACAGGTGTTCACACGGGCTACAAGCGGCGAAGGTAGCTGACCAGAGCACTGAAACGAGTCACAGAATACTCAAAGTAACACAGAGAGAGGAATGGAATCGAAAATCTGCTGCTGTATGTTGTGAAACGGTCTGTTTATACTTATTGGGGAAAGAGGCGTCCTGCCATTTCCATGGCAACACGTCAATAGCTGAGGCGCAGCGATTGTTGACACGAGACGTGCTTGAAATGGGCAGTACGCGTCTGCTGATGTCAGGCTCAGGGGCGGGGGATTTGATTTAGTGCCGCAAAGGCAGGTGAGCCAGGTCGATGGGGCGAAATGATAGGATTATCACAAAATGGAGGCTGATTTCGAGTGCGATAATGGGCGAAAAGTCGGGTAAGGTCCATAGGAAAGTTTCCTACGATCTACCGATTTATGCTTACAAACACATGGCCGACCCGTAGGGACAATAAAAAAAAAGTCCCGGAACTATCCTTTAAGTTAAAACAACGGTGCTACAAAAATCATGTGGCATAAATAAAATGAAAACAAGATAGTTCACATACCAACATGGTCTCAATTTCAAAGCCCAAACCTGCTAAATTATACATGGACAAAATCCTCTGACAATACACTGAAAACATTCTGTTAAGCAGCAGTACACAATGCATGTGTGATCTCCACCAAGTGCATGCATGCAGGAGTTGGCCTGTTACCTTTTATTTTGACCATAATTTTAGCATCATTTTCTATGTATCATGTTCCTGTTTTTTGTTAAAAAGGTACTCTGTTCTAAATTGACAACATACTTGTGTCCTTGACTGTGTGGACCAACATGCTCCCCTATGGTTTGGTGACCTCTTGCCAAAACATGCACATGAGTAGAATACATTTTAATATGAGATACAATTACAAACACATTCAATGTAACAGTACAAGTCAGAATTCTGCGCTTCTTTCTGTCTAGAAATCTTTATATGTAAAACGAAATGTATGTATGTGTGTATGTTTGTGCGGTTATACAAATCCACACCAGTGAACCCACGTCTACCAAACTTTGCATGGATTCCTCTTTTGTCTGAGGCAAGAACGTAGTCTATGTTTGGATGCTAAAATCTTATATGCTAAAAAGATTTGGGGGTGTGTGTATGTTTGTCCGGCTATACAAATCCACACGGTTGAACCCACTGCTACCAAATTTTGCATGGATTCCTCATTTGTCTGGGGCAAGATTGTAGTCTATGTTCGGATTTAAAAAATTCACTCCGTAGACACCCCATTTACTGATAATCACCCTGATTCACTTATTGAATGAAAGTGTTTATTAAAGCATTTTTAAAGGGAATTAAAAAAAACATTTTACATTTTTGTATCATGCCACTCCAAATGTGGGAAATGGCAAGTTTAGAGTTTACTTTAGTTCATTCATGAGAAGAGAGCACAATCAATCAATCTTTCTTGGACATTTTCTGAAATGTGCTGCTGAAGCCATTAGGTGACTGAAACATGGCGCACAAAAAACGAACATCACTTGGAAAAGCTCCATCTGATGCAAAGTGAAAATCAATATCAAGAGCTTCTGAAACACAACAACAAACAGCAGCACAACTTGCCAACCAGAGGACAAGAGCAACTTTCTCAAGGCAAATGATATGACAGAGCAAACTGAAGGAAGACTTGCTAACATGAGGACAAGAGCAACATCTTCCAGGGCACATGAGACACCAGAGCAAACTGAATCAAGACTTGCCAACAAGAGGACAATAGCAACATCCTGCAGGGCGCAGGAGACACCACTTGAACGGGATACGGGCAATGCTGTGTACCCCAGATAGTGTGTTATATGTGGTGATTCTGCAGTATGTGTCACTGTGATGAATTGGCTTCTGTCCCACTGTAGTACAAGGCCGAGTCCTAAATCGCCTAGTTAAACCTCACACTTCTACAAAACAAGAGTGACCCCAATCATAAAGGTAAAATAGGCACAGTTAAGAGGAATATATGCTTCACCTTCTGTGGTAACGTTGTCCAAGGGAAGGCTATACTCTCATGAGGGGTGTGAATGTGAAACAATATTTATTATTTATTTTATTTATATATGTATAAAGCGCCGAAAGCCAGTGGGCATCGGGGTACTGGAACAGAGACACAATAGATGATCTATAACACACAGTACAAAGTTCAGGGGGTGGGCAGAACAGGAGGGACGATGGCATAAAAAGATCGGAGATCAGTAGCACTTAGCCAGCAAAGTACAACAGGCCAAAAAAGGAATGCCCAATCAAGGTGCTATAACTATGCATGAACATGAATTAAGCACATCAAATGCAATAATAACTGCAAAGAAATCTCTACAAAACCCACCTCCGCAGAAAGAACACAGCATATGCAAAGATAGCAAATTGCAGCACTCTGGCTAATGAGACAGGTGGTGAAAGGAAATAAAAACCACAGTGTTTGAAATGAAGGCTGCTGTCGTCTGAAGCGAGGCTCTATCAATGGAGATTACCAGGTTCGGTTTGACGGTCAAGGTTGGTGGGTGGGTTGATGTCAGCATGCACAAGGCCAGTTGGTTTGTTGCCGTTCTCGAAAGTTACAGTTCGGAAAGAACATCAGGGTTGGTTCGACCGTTGATTGTATCAATGACGAAAAAGCTGGAGGTTTGAATCGTAGTTCGAGCTTTGCGGGTGCAGCAATGCTTTTTTATTGAAGCCTATGCAATGATGAGCTGCAGCTGGAGAAATGCAATCGCAAACAAACTTGCATGTGTCGTAGTGTAGTTAGAAGTTCAGCAAGTGCCCACGGCAGCTTGGAGGATTCTGTTGGTTCAGAAAGGATTGAATGCGCTTGAATCATGGCTTGTAGTGATTGACAGTGAAATCATGGGAATCCTGGCTGTCTTGGCTCTCAAGAGCTGTGAATCCCACTAAAGGTCTTAGGGGGCAAGAGTAGCCCTCCAAAACATGAGGGAGGCTGGCACACATCTGCAGCGGTCCTTCAGTATGGTAAAGTACTGGGTGCCAATGGGGTTGGCAGAGAGGCAGGTCTTGCTCCAGCAGCATGTCACCCCCAATGTGTCCTGGATATAGTTAGGATGTAGGATGTCCTGGATGTAGCCTCGGCCTAGGACTACATATCTTGACTGCACAACTGGAGGACTTTGGAGAGGACTGCTCTTCCAAAAGTGTCCATATGACTTCTTCTTCAAGGGCTGAAGTCTAGAGACGAATCTGAGAAGGAGCGCGAGACCCCCTTCTGTTAAATGCAAAGGTCCTCAGATAATTCGACTGAAGCAAGCTTTGATTCCGGCTTCCCAGACCAGCTCCTGGTGGGACGCTGGCTCACTGGAAAGAGGTGTTATCTGACCTCACAACGGACCAAAGAAGAGGCATAACCATCCAGTCTCCTACCTTGTCACTTAGCAGGCCCTAGGTGTCTGATCAGAATACACATAACTCTTCCACAGCTGAGCTAGGCTCAGTGCTGTTTCATGTATGATATCAAATTATTAGGGCTGTTATAAGTATGAGAGATGCTATCCACCACACCCTAACTCAGATGTGACTTATATTTAGAGTTTACAGCTGGCACCAGGCTAGTAACTCTCATAGGTACGTGGTTTGGGAGCAAGGGTGGATATCTGACTTGGCTGTCACTATAGCTGTTAAGGGGGCACTTGTGACCCCTGAACCAGCTCTCTGCCTTTGGAGAGTAGGCATTGCAGATCAGGGTACTAATCTAGCAGGGCACAGGTGAACACTAAGCTTTTGTCATGGTTCTTCGGAAAGGGGGACCTGGTTGGCAGGTCACCCTTTTTTTAGACAGGAATACCTTCATCATTGTATTAATTAATTGAAAAACCTGGTCATCTACACCCTTTCCAGGTGGCAATTCCTCACAATCACTTTCAATAAAGTAGCCACATTTAGAAGCTGTTCATATTAGGAAAAGTCCATGAATTTTTAGGGATGCACAAGCAGTGATAAATAAGAGTGTGAGTCTGATTTACAAAGAAAGTGTAAAAATAGCATAAAGTATTAGTGCCACTGCTAACAATGTGCTTTGCAAAACTATAGCATGGTGAGCAGACTCACACAAAAATTCACCCAAAAAATGTGTTGCAAAAACCCTCAGCGGAAAGGAAAAACCATAGCGCCACATGGAGCCACAATGGAAGCACCTTGGATCCACATTGAACCGCAATTGAGGCGCCTTGGATCCAAAATGCACCATGATGGGAGACGATAAACAGGCAATTGCAGAAAGTGAGCTGCACAATCATGCAGAACGACTCAACAAATAATTGCCCCCCAACCCCAAGTTCTAGGCAAAGGCAATCTGTGAGTGGGCCTATCATGGAAGGGCTCATCATAGAAACATGAGGTAACCTGAAAGAGAGACTGACAAGTGTGAGTCACCCCAACATACTGCACCATGAAGTGAAATCCAATTACCCCACAAAGTGGCCAAATAAGAGTACTGAGGGTAGCAGTGTCTGTGCATCATCTGGCTGAGAAGCAAAATAACTTACACTGATGGATATTGCTGACCTACCTCTGTATGAACACATGTGTGGCTCAGCATCATCAAGCAGCAAACCTAGGAAGGCATATTTATGATGGATCAGTAGTTGATGTAAATTCTATGAGTAAAAGGAAGACTTCTCAATCTGTGTAAAATATCAATCCCTTCCAAGGACCAGAGGGTCCGAGGCGGCGGAATCTAAAGAGTCTTACAAAATAACAGCCCATTCATGTGCTAGCTACACATCAATCATTTTAATACAATGTATTTAAAAGAGATATGATATCACCAATGTGCATCCAAAATTATAAAAATGTATCCATAAAACATACAAACAACAAATTGTTCACATTCGAGAATAAACATAAAAAACAAACAATGTCATAACATACAATAACACCAATCAGCATATATAACTCCTATGATGATGTTCAAAACAAAGGATAATGGTGGTAGCTACAACCATTAGCGTTTGTTTTGAACATCATCATAGGTTTGTTAAAAATGCATTGTTTGTATGTTTTATGGATACATTTTTATAATTGTATATGTACACTGGTGATGTCCTATATCTTTTAAATAAATTGTATTAAAAGGATTGATGTATAGCCAGCACATCAAGGGTCTGTTATTTTGTAAGATTCTTTAGATTCCATCCCCCCACCATCCCTGGGGCCTTGGAAAGGATTGATGTTTGACACAGATTGAGAGCTCTTCCATTTACTTATAGAATCTACAGTATTGCCCACTTAGTAGGAAGGTATCAGGACAATAGTGGGTACTCTGTTTTATTATAGATGCCAGTAGTTGATGTTCCACTTTGTGTCCAGTCATGGTTACATGACAATTGCAAACATTTCCCAGTCTTGGATGTTGAGGTCTAGGTGCTGTGAATAGTTAAGTTGTGGATGAAAACCTTCGGCAAGTGGAAGGGGCTGTAGTACAGAGGCACGGATGATGTTCACTATGTACAATGAGTCCATTAGTGAACATAGGCATGCACAAAGACATCCCAGGGTGACAGACTCAAAATGTGCAAAGTCAGTCGTCCTTAAGCAAAATATGATGTTGGAAGTGCAGTCAGTGTGATATTGCTGACTTACGTGTGTGTGGATCAAGAACACCTACTACGTGATCAAGGGTGGACTAAGAACCAAAAGAGGTAATGGAAATAATTTCAGCAAACTCAACCCTTTTCCTATGAGAACATGTGGACATACAATAAATTACCACACAAAAGAGGCCTAGGATGTAATGGCCTACCTGTAAATCTCCAGAGTTCCCTATAGGCCAGTCCACCCCTGTACATGATGATACATTCCATGGTATTGGAATCCTCCATAGACAAAAGTATGTGTGTTTTGGGGGAGACAGGTCATGCAGTAGGCCATGGCCCCCAAGAGGAATCTGCCTTTGTTGCTCTCCTTGCCTATGCTGTGAATGCATTATTCGGCCCTGGCACTGTTCATCAGTCCTGTTTGTAGCGCACACTTCCCTGAGGTGGCTCAGCAAAGATGTAGTCTGGAAACGTCCATATTTAATCCTTCTGTACTGATGCCTTGATTATAGAGGTTGAGGGCCTCAATGAGCCATCACTATCATTATTATGATAATTGTTCTTCTATAATGTGCTTAATACTGGAGACCAGTTTCTAAGTGCGGAAGGTCAAGGCTAGAGGGTGTAGTAGAACACTGGTGCATGGTGGTTGATGCCAGCAATGTTGTTGTACATTGCATGGATAAGTAAGTTGCAGTTATTGTACTTTAACTTACACCAGCCCATATGTGGAGGAGGTAGGTAAGGTCTACCCGACATCTAACACTGGGAAGTAACTGCATGATCTGAAGGCCTAAATGCTTGCCCTAATGATGAATGTGCTTGACAGGAGTGGTGTGACAAATATGAAAGTCAATTGTCAGATACAACAACAATACAATGTGATTGGACATCCATGACACAGGGTTTATAGGGTGTATAGGGTGTTCATGATGCAGAACAAATGTGTTTTGTCTCTATTGTGAACTGTCTGCTTTAGAATGTTGACAATGCATGGACACCTTCCTTATGCCAATTATTCCCAGGAATGACATGAATATTGACGACAGTGAGGAAGGAGGTGCTGAGGTGACTGAGAGATAAATCTGTGAAGTTTCTAATCAATTATGGACTGTCCTTGGGTGTGAGTGATGTAATGTCCAAGTTGACTGAGTTTGTTTTTGAAAGTGGGAAGTGGCCAGAGAGAGTTCTAACAAAGAGCCATCAGTGGTAACATCCATTAGGGTGCATGTGCATGAATCATAGAGAATGATAGCCACACCTCTCACCATCTTCTATGTACTGTCTCTTCATAGTAAGCTGTAGGCATTGTGTATGAGGATCTCTGGCCTGTGGGTGTAGGTGGGTGAAATACAGGTCTCAGTCATGAAGAAGGTGTACAAGTCACATGTGGCGTTCGTTACCTTGGCATGTATGATGTGTGGTAGGTTGTTTAGTGCATGTAGTTGAACAAATAGCTTGTTTTGTAGTAGGTACAATTTTAGTGTAGATGGGACCTATTGTATAGCTACAAACTGCCTACTCAACCCCTTCCAACCTAGTATTGACCTGGACACAGCACCAAGATCACTAAACCTAACGTCCTCGATGACCTCCACAACATCACTGACAAAGGACACAAAGCACCACTCTTACTCCGCAATCTTTCATCAGCCTCCGACAGTACTTATACAATGCTACTCAACATCCTATTGCACAGGATTAAAAAACTCTCATACATCACCCTAAACTGGTCCACCTCCTTCCTTACCGACAGGATACACTTTGTCTCCATGCCCCCATGTTGATCCGCCCCCACGCCGGTCAAGTATGGCGTACCACAGGCTCATTCCTACCTCCAGTACTCTTCAACGTATATGCTGAATTCTTTGGACTGTAAGTGGTTTCAACCCAACACTCCACCTAAGTCAATGCCTGGCGTGAGATACCCAGCTGGAACCCTTAATTATATATTTTTATGTCTGAAGTTCTTTTATTTCTGAATTATGTACCCTTATATCACGCCCTCTCTTTGAATCCGCCCCCCCCGGTCTCACTGAACCAAGAAGTAGGTTGTTTTGCATAGTTAAAAGATTTATTTGATGAATTGAACAATATATATATATATATATATATATATATATATATATATATATCACACTTTTATGAATATGAACAATATCTAAATATCACACTTTTAATATTTATACAATGATCAGCGTTGAATGATATTACAATCACAATCTCTTTAATCAATAGGAGTACGGGTGAGAAGAATAATGTAGCATAGAATAAAACTTTTCCCCCTGATACTACTCAATCCCCCCTAATATGCAATATAGAGATGGAAGGGGAGAAAACAGGTTTCAGGCATATACACTCACAAATGCAGTTTCAATCCCAACCCCCCCCCCCTCCTCCAGCAAGCTTAGAGAGGAACAGGAATGATTTTACACAGGTCAGATGCTGTTGTATGTGGCTTTGAATGAAGGGGAAAATGCTAAAAAAATGATTTCATTCTCTAAATTGGATTCAAAGCTAGTGGGAGCCGCTTTGGATAGTTCCAGGTAGACACTAGCAATGATGGTGGGATAACTAGCAGATAGAAAACTGAATTCAGAGGTTGAATGCAAAGAAATAGCTATTTTACATGTGGTGAAATTGAGCCAAAAGCAGAATCACAGCAAACTTTTCTTGCGCGCGTTAAGCGCGATTGCGGCAAAACTATACGGTTCTGGGTTTGTTTGAAAGCTGAGGATGTTAGCTTCAATCTGACACTTAAGTTTCATTCAAAAGTTACAGAGGTTTTATTAAAGGTAAATATTTCTCAAAAAGAGTCAAGATTTCAAATGAAAGATGCACTTTTGAAGATTACAAACAATGATTGGCTTTACACTAAGGGGCTATGAAGATGCGAGATACCAACGGTGCAGCCACCAGTCCAGAGGCGCCTCTGTCTGATCTTTGCCCGCTGCAACACTTGCCTTTCTTCAGCAAATATATATTAGCGCAAAGATGATTATCACTACAATTATTACAGGACTATATGGATGAGAAAAGGATTCAGGACAGACAAAATACGTTCTACAATGCAGTTCTGGATAGCCTAGAATGGGTTGGATGGGATTACGTAAGGATAATAGATTGGCTATGGACAATTCTGTGCTAAATACTCACAACTATGGTTTTGGAATAGGCCTGTCAGGATCTGGTCACAGGGTTTTGGACTGGAATCTGCCTGCCGCTGGACAGGATTCAGACGCTTGGTTCTGCACTCAGCAAGGCACTCTGGTCTCTGCACTGCCTCTTGGACTGGATCTGACGGGTTGGTTCTGGGTTACAGCTCTGCTCTACTGGTTTGGATCTCTGGTTTCTAGCAAGGGTTCTTGGCTAGAAGCAGAATAACAGCACAGCCCGGCTGTTGAATTGGTTGTGCCCCTTGGAAGTTTGGGGTTAAAATCAGATTGCAAGATTTTTAAAGGCCAGCTGAGAAGGGTTCAGCTTTAGGATTGGGCCTTCTGCTTTCAGAGTTCTGGAGTCTGGATCTTGATTCTCCTGCAGAGCGCTTCGCCAGTAAATCAGTTGATGGGTGAATGTGTGTGTGTCCAGATCCTCAACAGTCCCTATTTATGTATTTCCCAAAGGGGTGGATAGGCTCATTATCTTAAGCCCACCCTCTAGGAAACTGATTTGTCAAAGTATTCCCTCTCTCCTGATTTCAGAAGAAACCAGTGTGTCATGATGTGTCACGATGACGCTGTGTTTATGGTCGAGGGAAAAACCTCCCTTTTGTTTCTACACAGAAAACATATTTTTCATATAAAGCATATTTACAATATCACCAACATGCTAATAATACATATTCACATCCCAAATTAAATAAGGCACGTATCCATCCAAGTCCTATCTTCTTAAGAGTTTTGGTTCACAATTGACAGTTTTTCATGCTTTTGGTTGGTTACCCAGTGTCGGATCTGTACACATTTTTCCACATTCATGTGCATAACATCTGGGCATACTCCTGTAAATTTTCATATTCCTAGCCTTATCACAATTGCTACAATATCAACAATTTTAGTGGTTCAGTCTCTGAATATCGCACAAATTCCAGAGTAGTTTTAAAACGTGAGCGGCATTTTCATTTTAATAACCTATAAATTCTAGATTTTTACCAGTTTGGCACAGTTTTCTATGAGTCTTTTTCTCAAAACTATATTTTCTAGTGTTCCAGAAACACATTTCAGTCTATCCCCGCCTCCAAGGTTTGGCTGAGCCAAGAGCAATCTGAGCCTCTTCCTGCCAGCAGCTGGTTTCTGTTGATGCCCAAATTTGCATTTCCTTTTATTCAAGGGAGTCTTTTGTTTCCTGTCAGAGCAACAGGCCAATGTCCCCCTCGCACCTCATTTTACAACTCCCTGCCAGTTCCTCAGCAGAAAGCAGGGGGGAAGATTCCTTTTGTTCGGGAGAAGCTGTGGAATGTCTTTGAAGCCCAGTGTGGCTGGCACTTTTAAAACAATGTTTAAAATAGTCTTTTTCTAAAAATACAATTAACATTCTTAACAAATACAAC
The DNA here is from genome assembly GCF_040938575.1 of Ambystoma mexicanum. Lineage (NCBI taxonomy): Eukaryota > Metazoa > Chordata > Amphibia > Caudata > Ambystomatidae > Ambystoma > Ambystoma mexicanum. The sequence continues at coordinate 1,163,172,971 of NC_090922.1, forward strand.
CACACATCTCTTGATTCCCCCCTTTTTAAAACATAAGATTGAATTATATCGACCTATATTGCTTTTGATGGGAAGTCTCTTCTTTTCCATACTTTGATTTGAATGTACAAGTTTAAATGACAGTATAGGTAAATGCCAGCTTCTGACATAGGCGAGCAGCGGTACTGCGCCCATTTCTGACATATTTTTCCCATGCAAGCACATTTGAATGTTGATTTTCTGATGAAGTGTGTTTCTGCTGACATGGTGCTTAGGTGTATTCTTTAAATAAAGTGATGTTTAACACCCAGCAAGGATGTTGGATCTCTTCTGCTGTTTGAGAATCATTATTTTGCAAATTTAACAGCCAAGGAAAAAACGGATTTTCAAGCAGTTCTGTGTTTCCCTTGCAGTGCAGCACTGCTTTTTCAAGTAGTTTCATTTTACTCTGTGGACAGCCTAATGATAGGTTTTGGCAGTGATCTTCTGTGTTACAACTGACATAGGCAAAATGGATTGCACGCTTTAGCGCAGAGATCTTTTTGGCGGCTATCCTGTTGTTTCTGATGCAAACAGCGCACAATGATGTTACAGGGCATAGACTAGTGCGTTAGAACATTCCACAGGACAAAGCCTTAACAAACACAGCATCTATTTATACCACTATGCAGAAGACAAGCAAGTATACTTCCAATCTCACCCCCTCACAACTCCACACCCTCATATTCTGTCTCGCCACTATCACCACCTGGATGACCATCCGCTTCCTTAAGTTCAACCCTTCCAAAACACAATATTTCCTCATCTACCCCCTTAAACACCCAAACGTAATCCCTTCAAAAAACTATGTGTGTGTTGGGGAGAAACCTCATGTAGTGGATTATGGCCTCCAAGAGGAATCTGCCTTTGTTGCTCTCCTTGCAATGTCAATTCATTGGCACTGTTCTTGGACAAGCCACTAATAATCCTCTACACACCTGTCAAATCCCTTGGCTTCACCATCGACTTCCATCCTTCCTTCACACAACATGTAGCTGCCAAAACATGCAACAGACAACTATACCTCCTGCAAAAGATCAGACACATCCTTCCTCCTGATGACTTCCATACTGCAGTCCAATCTTTAGTTCTCTCCAAGCTGGACTATGGCAATGCTCTCCTCACTGGACTCCCCAAATTCACCCTTGTCCCCCCGCAAGCTATGCAAAACACAGCATCAAGATTCATCCTCCACCTTTACAAGCATTTACACATCACCTCAACTTTCACCCAGCTCCACTGGTTCCCTGTACTCTAAAGAATTGCCTTCATAGGACGCTGCATTGTTTTCAAAGTCATTCATCACAAAACCCAATCTTACCTTCACGACAAGCTCAAATCCATCACCCACACCAACACCAGACAAGGAAGCTAGTATTTGCTACACACCACTCTGCAAGCTAGCATGCTCACAAAAGCAAGGATTTACCCAGTGGGCACCTAGAACCTGAAACATCCTACCGCTTCACATCCACGCTGCAGTCTCCATCACCAATTTCAGAAAGAGCCTCAAAACATTCCTGTTTCTCCACACATAACCATGCCCATTCACCTCCCCTGCTATCTCTTGTCTATCCTGATCTTCCTATCCTATCCTGAAAATATTGTGTAATTTCAGTTTCACTTACCAACTTTTAAAACTTTGAACTTTGTAAGATGGTTAGAGAACCTAGTGCCAGCGCTGAACAAGAATACCAATAATAATAGCAGCGATATGTTCATGATGTTGCTTTTGAGCAGTGACATCACCAATGAGTGGATATGGTTAGTCTGGGCTGGCGGGAGGGAGAGTGGTGTGGAAATCAGTAAAGGGAGCACACTTGATGTGTGAGGAGCATGGAATCTTGTTCTGGTACCTCCTGCTCCAAACATGTCCAAAAAGGGAGAAGCCTTTAGTATTTCTGTCCTAACTCTAGAATGGCTAGGAGAGGGATGGCCAGTGACCTAACAGGTGGGTGGGGCCGAGGTCATGTTACCTGCAACCACTTGGATCAGTTGATTATCTATGCAACGGCCCTTGGCTTCCTCAATGACAGACCCCACCCCTTAAATGTGCACATGGCAAAGAACCAATTTTAAGTCTGATACTGCTACAAGCCATTCCTACTATGGACATACACTTGTATGTAGGTTGGTGATAGCCAATTCCTTTAACTTCCTCGATTCAGGCCCACTAGAGGGTGTGCATGAGGATGTTCTGTGTACTGTAAAATACATGGGTCTGCAACACTGTTTCCCCATTCATTTGGCACTGTATCACATGATGAGCAATACCCACCACCCCTATGGCTTACCTGTTATTGTAGTTGTACACTCTATCACAATCGGTGAAGGTAGTGCCTGCTGTTCACATTGTCTCAGTTTGGAATTTGCTCATCCTGCTGTTTGCACACAAAGGGGCCAGAATAGCCACACGCTAAAATGGCCACTGAGCACCTGTGCGTCTGACATATGTGTGCTGGTTTTATCCCATGGCCAAGACTGGTTGGATTGGAGGCACAGGGACTTACAGGCCAATCAGCATAGACTGCTTTTCATAGTATTGTCTTCCACAAGTCCAAGGCGGGAGTGTCAGTTAAAAGTCTGCAGGTTGTGGACAGTGACTTGTCTAACCTCTGTTTGTGGTTGATTGGCACAGCATGGCATTTGTAATGGGGGCAACTTATTGGGCTGTGAAATGGGGAGCTGGTTCTGTACTAAGGCATGGCCAGGTAACGGGATTCAGACTGGGAGAACTTAGAATGAGAAGGTGGAAGTGAGGGTTCATGCATGCTGTGTCAGTGGTATTGTGGTCAGTGTTCTTGGCAGGTGTGCATTTTATGTCTCATGGCAGGAACCTTCACCACATGCCCACTGAATGTTGTAGGTATGGCTCCATGACATGGTCCTCACAAGATATACACAGACAGAGGATGTGCTGAGTGTCAATGATCATTGCATGTTTTGATTTGATGCAATGTTCATAGTAGCCATTTCAAAAGCTGACACCTAGATGTGATGACAGTTGCGTGCAGGAAGCATTGCATGCAGAATGTTTGGTTGCTTTTCCAGCATGTTATGTGTTCTGTGTGATGCTCATTTGGTGTCTAGAGAGCCATTAGCCTATTACGGTGCATGTGCTGGGGTTGTAGTGGGATATTGTAGAACGATTGTATCCTATGTGTGAATATGAAGAGCTGTATGATAGTTGTTACTTCTTCCTCAGAGGAGAATCAGCCTGCACCATCTTGCAGAACAGTCCAGCTACCAGTGGCTGAATAATATCCCCAGTGCTTGCAGAAAATAGATAGAAGGCCTGATGACTTTTCATCCTCAAAGAATGTGGCTACTGATTTGGATGAAATAATTGGTGAACTCATGCATGACCTTGAGTTCACCATCGAGGATGAGAAGGAGTTCCTCATGTTCATGTCAACAGCTGTGTTAGAAGGACATACCAGGGCAGCATGCGCTTGTTTGGTGTGACCATGACACGACATGCTACATCTGCTGGTAGTGCCAGGAACACTGTGCCAAATTTTCTTTTTTTTCTATATTTTTTCTCATGTGTCCCTTTCAATAGGGAAAAGAACAAACCCTGCTGTAGATTAGGTACAGGATGTCATCCACTGACTGTTGGCTTATTACGACAGGGCAGGGCATTTTATCATGCCTGCTTAGGCTGCGCACATGTGGGGGCCACTCTGATTGGGTTACGGATTTGCTTCATGTGAGCAGTAGAGAGAGAGATCCTGCAGGAGTTGTTTGGGAATGTCACACAGATGGACTATGCATTGGTAGAAGCCTTTGGGGGGCTTTGCAATGAGATGTGTGCATTGGGAGAGGTCGTGCACTGTGAGATGGTGGTATTGAGAGAGAACGTGCCTCAGGACATGGTTGCAATTGGTGGTCTGTTGCATACCTCTCTGTCAGGCATTACTGTGGCGATTGGGGATCAGACTTTGACACTGCATATTGGTCTCCCAGTGCAGCAGGGCAGAATGCCCCACAAGAGGGTGGACCCAGTGACTGGGGGCATGTTGACTCTCCTAGAATGGCACATATGCCGTATGCATATTATAATGTGGGCCCTGCACTGTTGTTGTGTTGCCCTTGAAGGCGGTGTTTGCAATGTCTACTGGTGTGATCTGTTTTGTTAAGAAAGTAGTAGGGTCCTACATTCCGAGACACTTGTGTCCCCTGCGCACCATTACTGCTGAGAAAAGTCAGTCAATTCTTATGAAAAAGTCATTAACAGTTTTAATGCAATTGGATGCAATAAAGATGATTCGTGTTTTAGTGACATGTTTCAATGTGTAATTTTAGTACAAAAGTAATAATAAACAAAAATATTTAGCTCTACGTGTTTCGGGAAGTATTTCCCTTCATCAGGAGCAGCAAAACTTAAACACAAGCTTGTGTCAATTAGTCTTCATACTTCAAATGTTAATTTGTCTACAAAAGTAGTTAAGAGTACAGGAATTGGTAAAAGAAAATATTGTTTTGATAAAATTGGCTCAACAAGCTATATGATAAGCGCATTATACATTCACCTCAATGATTGCACATGGACATCTGTGGAATTCTTCTACTGTTGGAGCTCTCAATGTTTTTCAATATGTGAAAGGAAGGATGACTCCACCTAGTATCATACATATGGAGGTTATTGAGTGTCAGAAATGGGGTGTAGGTTACAGTATGTTGTATTCATCTGAACAGAAGGCGGCCTACCTTAATAATGAGGGTGCTTGGAAAGATAGGGGATACACCAGGTCCTGGGGGGACAATTATTTCAGATATATTGGCCCTCATTCCAACCCAGGCGTTAAGGGTTTAACGGCGCCCTTCCGGCGGTGTTCAATATATTGGCCCTCATTCCAAAACAGGCGTTAAGGGTTTAACGGCGCCGTCGGCGCCGTTAAGCCTTCACGCCTGATTTCCACCTTAACGCCTGTTTTTAACAGGTGTTAAGTACCAAGGCGCTAAGCGTCCTTGGCGCTAATTACGGCACCGTAATTTACGGTGCCGTAATTAGTGCCTTCCCCACTCCCATTATGCCCTATGGGGCAAAAAAGGGAATGGGGAAGGGTAAATGGGGATTGGGGATTTACCGCCCCACTCACCTTGGAATGGGGCGGTAAATCCGCCATCCACCATGGTGTAAACTGAGTTTACACCATGGTGGTAAAGTAGGGAACTTACCACCTGGATTGGAATGAGGGCCATTGTATCTGTGGCTGTAAATCTACATGTATCAGAAAATACAAATTAAGATAGAAAAGTGGGAATGCCCACTCTACATTATCTTCTCAACATTGTAGACGGTTGAGAGTAGCTCACCTAATTCCGATAGTAGTGGCACCAGGTAACTGGCTGTGATGTGCTTCTGAGATTGACGTGCAATCCTTCAATAGTTTGTGAGCGGAAAACATCTCCTGCGTTTTATAACCATCCTTGTTTACAACAGTAGGTGTGGATAATTGCTTGTTTAATATCAAAGTTGGATAGATTAAGTTAAAAAGGGGGTGAGAGAATATTTCAGTAACTGCTTATTCGTATTAGTTTGGACATCTAAGGTTCTGCCATCAGCATGCCAGAAATCAAAGTTGGTCGCTATGTCATAGATGTCACACAACGTGCTGAGCGTGATGACATCATAATGGTGATGTAAAATGGCAAGAATGTCAATAGTCTATGGGGAGGCCTGAGAATGGCGCATTCTGTTTCTTGTTTGTTTTCAATGATCACTATATGTAATTGCTCATGGGACTTGGAGTCCTAGGCTAGGTTAACTGGTGTAAAGAATAGAGACCGGGTGAATTGTGCCATACAGGAGAGAAGAGAGCAGAGAGAGAGGGATCAGAATAGATACGTTTTTACTTTCTTTTGAAACTCCAAGTAATTGGAGGTTTTTTGAATATCCAGCGGAAGGCCATTCCACAGAACGGCAGCGGCAATAGAAAACGCCCGGCCCCCCACCCGATCATGGGAGTATTTGGGCACGATGAGTTGCTCCTATGAGGCTGAGCAAAGACTCCAGACGGGAAGCTAATGGGAGAATTTGGCTTGGAGATATTCCGCTCCCAACCCATGAAGGGCCCAGTGAACAATACACAGGGCCTTAAAATCCACCCGCTGGGCCACTGGAAGCTAATGGAGTGATTGAGAACAGGAGAGATATGCAAGCCATATGGAGTGCCAGTAGCCACCCGAGCGGCCAGATTCTGGAGCTGCTGTAGTTGTTTGATCAAGTTCTTAGGTTGGGCAAGATGTAAAGAGTTGCAATAGTCTATGCGAGAAAGAACTAAAGCTGCGACCACTGGAGGGCGTAAAGGAGCTGGAATGAAGGGCAAGACCTTCCTAAGCATTTTCAACTGGAAATGCCCAGCCTGGCAAACAGCCGAGAGTTGATGGTCCATTGACAGTGTGGGCAACAGCACGATGCCCAGATGTTTTACCTTTTTTAACGGGAGCGGCAGTGGACCCAGAGAGGAAGGCCAGAAGGAGGACACCCAAAGAGTAGGATCGGGAGGGTAACCCACCACCATCACCTCAGTCTTGTCGCTCTTCAGCTCGAGCCAGTTGTGGTTCATCCAATCAGCAACTGCAGTCACGGCACCCCCGCAGGCGCGACGACACTTCAGGCCGATCCAGGTAAACGGATCAGTATCTGAGTGTCGTCGAAGTAAGAGTAGCACCTGTCGCCGAAGGAGCAGATAAGACACACAAGGGCCCAGCTATATATATTAAACAGAATCAGCAACAGGGAAGAACCTCGAGGAACACCACAGCTGAGGTGACATGGGGGGGAGAAGGGGGGACATAGAGAGGGTCTGCGTCCGATCCGCAAAGAACGACTGGAACCAGGCTAGCACCTGACCAGAGATGCCAAATTGGGCCATGCGGGACAACAGGGTGGAGTGGTCGACCATATCTAAAGCTGCTGAAAGTCCAGCAGGATCAGGACTCCGACTCCCCCCACGTCCACCAGCCTGGTCATGTCGTCCAGAACGGCAACCAGAATGCTCTCTGTGCCACGACCAGGACGAAATCCAGATTGGACAGGATCAAGAAGATTAGTAGATTCAAGGAAGGTAGAAAGCAGAGGGGACCCCAGTGATTCTAAAAGTTTAGCCAAGAAGGGAAGAACAGAAATAGAGTGGAAATTAGATGGAACAGCAGGGTCCAACGTAGGCTTCTTTAAGAGAGGGATCACCCTGGCTGCCTTCAATTCACCCGGGATAGAGCCTGTCTGAAGGGAGTCATTAATGGCTCTCGTAATCTCAGAAGAGAGAGTAGGGGCAATCTCCTTCATGATCCGCAGAGGAATGGCATCTGAGGGAGAGCAGGATTTGATTTTCTCAATAGCTGACAGAACCTCTATTTCCGTGAAGGCTGGAAAGCTTTCCCAGGTATTGGCCATACTGGGTTCAGCCTTAACCAGAGAGGAAGTGAGGCAATCCGATGACGAAGTGCCAGTAGTAGTGGCCGAGATCTTTTGCCAAATAGTGTCAATCTTAGTGATAAAAAAGTGGAACAAGGTATTACAGAGGTCTTGAGTGGGTGTCACAATAGGAATGAGTCTTTCTACCGAGGCCAGGGCCTTGATTGCCGAGAAAAGAGCCCTAGGTTGGGACAGAGAAGACTCAATGTTGGTGGTAAAATAGAGCCTTTTAGCAGTTTTAATTTTAGCTGAAAAATCGGCCAGGCAAGTTTTATACTCTAATTTTGAAGGTGGGATTGTATGCTCTGCGCCATTTACGTTCAGCCCGGCGGTTATAAGACGTTCTGTTTTCATAGGTTGGTAAACCATGGCTCAGGTGGAAGTCTAGGTGGTTGAATCAGATGAGAAGGAGTGACGGAATTAGCTACCTCCAGAAGACTTTCTGACAGTGAAGACAGTGATACTGTGTCTCCTCTTCACATTTGGCTTTAATTGCGGTCGCCAGATTTAGTGTGTTCACTGTGCACCAAGAGTGGTGCCAGATTTTCTTGGTGATGCTTTTAATGGGCTTACCAATATTTTCCAATCTGCAGGAGATAAGGAAATGGTCGGACCATAAAACAGATTCAACTGCCTGGACTTTTGCGCAAAATCAAATCTAGCGTATTACCAAATTTGTGAGTGGGGCAATTAACATATTGATGGAATTGAAGGTCAGCAAGACTCTCCATAAAAAAATCAAGAATGGGGGATCTGTGAGGATTATATTTTAAGTTAAAGTCCCCTAAAACCACCAGGTGGGAACATTCTCAAGAAAACCACTTTGAGAAAGACTAGGTGGTCGATTAAAAAGCAGAAAGTGGCAAGTTGTGATGGATTTACTCACACATTGAAACAAGAGGGCCTCCATAGGAATTTCATGAGGGCAGTCCAATTGGGATACTGTGAGTTCATCTTTGAATACAACTGTAACTCCACCCCCATGATGGGGTGGATCGCGGTCAAGATGTAAAAAGCAATAGCCAGGAGGAATGGCTTGAAGAAGCTGCGGGCCAAAACTAGGCTGAAGCCACGTGTCTGTGAGACATAGTATAGTGGGTTTCGAGTCATGCAGTAGAATATGAAGCTCCTCTGCATGTGCCGGAAGCGAGCGAGTGTTCAGGAGTAGTACTGAGAAGTCACTTGATGTGCTTCTATGGGCCGCCAAATCAGGAATGTCAGGATCAGGAGATTTTTGTTTCCAGCATGGAGGAAATTTGGTGTCCTTAGGGGCCAGGTTGGTTAAGTGGGTTCTGGTAAGTATCATGGCATGCCGGTCATCCCCGGCCAAGGCCCGGACGGGCACAGACGTACTTGCCTTAAGCACGCCTTTGGCACGCTGTAGGCATGCCCGCTGCGCCCGTCCGCTGTGCCTCCAGTGGATGAGGCACATAAATGCCGTCGGCGTGAGGGAGGGGAGGCTAAGCCCGCCCCCTCAGAAACAGAAAGGGGACTGAACACAGCAGCGACCTAGAAGGCTAGTCAGTGCAATTCAATGTAAGTATAAAACAGCGTTAAAAACACAATATTTGTCCCTCAGAGTGGCTTTATAGTGACGGGCTCCTCAGAGCTCGTCTCACCTCTCCCAGAGAGAGCGGAGTTCCCACGGCACTAAATGCCGTCGCCGTGAGGGAGGGAATGCTAAGCCCGCTCCCTCAGAAACAGAAAGGGGACTGCACACGGCAGCACCCTAGAAGGCTAGTCACTGCAAATCAATTTAAGTATAAAACAGCGTTAAAAACACAATATTTGTCCCGAGAGCGGCTTTTTAGTGACAGGCTCCTCAGAGCTCGTCTCACCTCTCCCAGGGAGAGCGGAGTTCCCACCACTAAATGTCGGCGATACTGATAGGATCATTTAGGATACATATTGATGTTGACAAACTGACCCATGCTTTCAGAGATATAGATGTGGGAGTGTAACACACATTCTACAAAGATATGCTCCTTTTTACTGTCCGGGATTTAATAAAAAAACATGGATACAGTTTGCATAATTAGATGAACCCACATTGTTAGCATTTCAAGAGGAGTACAGTTTAAAAAAACACGAATCATCTTTCTTGCATCCAATTGTATTAAAACTGTTAATGACTTTTTCATAAATTTTGACAGAGTTTTCTCAGCTATAATGGTGTGCAGGGCACGGGAGTGTCCATTAATGTAGGTCACTACTACTTTCTTGGTATATAGTAGCAACTTATTGAGGCCAGAGCTTCATGTTCTCCCCAGCACCCAAAGACACTCTTTATTCATGAAGTACCACGCAGTGAGCGTTCCGAATATTTATCCTACACAGGTGTGCTCACCACTAGATCTTATTTGGAATGTGCTTTGTTGCCAGTATGTATATGTGTATATGTGACAATGTCTGCATTTGTTGTGGGGACAATATGTGGTAATGCATTATGGTCCTCCTAATAAATGTGATGTTCCATGGCACAGGTTTGACTGTGATTAATCACAAGCAGGCGTAGGTGCTCACATCCTGTCACAGAGAGTGGACTGGGAGACCACGCATAGGCATCTCCATGCTGGTATTTTGCAACGGTATCCAGTTAAATTTCCGAAAACACATTTTCGAAATGCCATTTTGTCGAGAATAAAATTCAGAAAAAAAAATGTGAATGTATTATTTTTTATTTTATGTTTTATTTTTGTTTCGTTAGTAAAAAAAAAGTGTCAATAAAAAAAAACAGGGAGTTGGGGGAACCCCCTCATTTAAAAAATAAAATAAAAATAAAAACATTCAAATTTTTTTTTCCGGCATTTTTGTCTCGACAAAATGCCATTTCGAAAATGTGACGTTCGAAAATGTCACTACAAACCTTTTGCAACATCTGCTTGGGTTATGGGCTCTCACAATCATGAATAAAGTATTCTCCCACTGCGATTTGGGATGTGTACTCTTTTACATGTTGTTTACTGTTTTTTTTGGTGGGTGTGTTCTTCAGGTGTTGATTGCAATGTGGCATCTGCTAATACACGTGGGTTTCCAAGATGTGTGCATGCAGGTTGCTGTTATTGGTGGGAATTTGTATTTTGTGATGATGGCACTGCATGTCGTCCATATGCTGTGATTGGGAAGTGATGTAAGGCAGGTGGTATGGATATCCTTTGCGTATGTGTGAATGTTTGGGGCATGTAGAGGCAGATGAGCTTGCAATGTGCTCCTTCAGGCATTGCACAAACACGTGTTGCCGCTCATAGATGTAGGCATCCTCATTATGTTGGGCAGACAGGTTTTGCCCTCTTTCATCAATGAAACCTGTCAGGGACGAGGTTTGGAGTGTGGTCAAAACACAGGTTGTGGTTCAGGAAAACATTTTGAATCACATGGATGCGCTTGGCCTCGCCCTGCACACTTTGCCCCGCTAGGGTTATGGATGGGGACGTGGATTGCGTACCACTGGTAGTGCGTATAATGAAACACCACCCAAAACTATTAAGGCACTAGAACCGTGATTTGAGCATGCCAAAGGTAGTGGTAATGTGCATTGGGTAAATGGTAAATATCGGTTAGCTCAGTTCCTGTGGTTGATGGATGTTTTGCATGCGCTTGTTTTTGTTTGTGGTTGAACTGTGCTATCAGTCATAATAACTGAGGAGTCACATGTTGCTGAAGGGCCGAGATACCAAAGCATGATGGATATGGGTAATGGTGGATGATGTAACTATAGTGGGTGCATCCAGGAAAAATTGGCATTAAACTGCATTATGTAACCATTTCCATCACATATAATCTGCACATACATGGAATGCCGATTTGTTCTATTCCTGTGTATGTGCACCATTTATTTGGGGTTGTGGGGTTTCCAGCTCTGCATGCAAGCTGTCAATGGCCGTGCTTGAATGGTGCAGGACATGTTGATGGTTGTGTGGGCTGGGATATGCCACCTGCAACAGCAATGGTCAGCTGCAATGAACCAGTGGCCAGAAAGTGAAGAGTTGCTAATACCTTCAAATGTGGGGGATTCGGCATGCAAACTCATAGTGCATGGTGTCAAGTCAGCCTCTGATCATGTCCAGGATGACATGGAGGTCGAGGGGCTATCTGTCTGTGCCATAGACTTCCCTATCTGCAATTCCAAAAATGGTGGTGCCGTTATGGAAGACGTCCTCCTCCGCCTCTTTCTCCTACTTGTATTTTGTGCAAACATAACTGGGAATAATAATTGTACTACCTCTCTTGCTGGATTTCACTATGCTTGCATTGGACACATTTATACTTTGCCCATGCACTGGATAGGTGGTATGTTTGAGGGGTGTAGGGGTTTGCGCAGGAGTGCTATATTTTTTGTGAATTAGGTTTGTTTTGCACGTGGATGGGCGTGGTTGGGAATTTTCCTAGTGCCTTCCCGTCGGCACCTATGTCCCTCCTCTTTTTGGCAATATAATGAGGCTTCGTGCTTATTCTGTCCCATTGCCCATCCTTGTGTTAGCCCTTCCTTTGTGCTAATGTGGCACTAACGCTACACGGCGCAATTTTCTCAGCTCGGGCAGGGTGCAAGGAGTGCTGTGTCAGTGCAAAGGGCATTTTAAGAAACTCATTCTGACTTCAGCACCGCGCTAAGTGGATTTTTACAGAGCAAAGCCGCTTTGCGTGGTCCATGATAACAATACGTAAAGAGGACTAGAATTGTGATATCATGAATTCTGGTACCACACGGCAAGTAGCCAATTCAGCCATTTGCCTCCATGTTAAACGATAGTGAACAACACAGGAGTTGTCAATGTGGACAATGAAAAAGTGATGAGCAGCACTGCCAGCCGATATATCAATCCACAAGGAAAATGGCATTGAGTTTAAAAAAAAGTACAACTCCATCAGCAAGTCCCTGGAAATTAAAAAATGCACTGCTGTATAAACTTGCACTCTTTCCATGAAGGTGGTACCAAGCTTCCGGGAACACGAACAGATTTCAGGAAACCTCTTGGTGTAGAATAGATCGACTTGTTTTCAAAACATCACACGCCAGGTAGGAAAAGAGGTTTGTGCTGATGGAGTTTCGCCAATCAGGTCACAGCATTTTCGCACATGGCTGTTCCTGCAAATGTACACTGATTCGCATTTTGTATGTTAATGTTAATGTTAAAGGACATTTGTACCGCGCGCTATCACCACCGAAGTGGTCCCCTGGCGATCTGGCGGCTCTGAAAAATGGGAGGGGGTAGGTTAGTGGGAATAAGCTGGAAAGGTGCAAGAGAGCAGTGATGTGCTGTTGGCAGCCTCAGCCCGGTGGGTCCGTTTGCTGGGCTTGGGGTGTTTTATGGTCCGTAGTCGTCGTGTGCTGTTGTGCAAGTCTATGTGTGATTTGTTTTGTTGTTGCATTTTTGTGAAGTTTGTGCGGATTGCTGCGTTTTAGGCTTGTGGTTGTGTTTGGTTATAGTTTGAGAGGTGTAGGCAGAGGGATGGAATTGTTAGTTGTTTGGTTAGTTGGCATTGCTATCTTTGCAATTGTGGGATTCCATCTAGGTGCGGTACATGCTAACAGTCACATTTCCGTCTAGATGCCTCGCAAGCCAAAGTTCCGAATTCCATACTAGTGTGGCACATGCTAACAGTCACATTTCTGTCTAGATGCGACGCAAGCTAGGGTTCAGAATCCTGAGTGTGGTTCATGCTAACAGTCACATTTCAATCTAGATTCGACGCAAGCTAGGTTCAGAATTCTAAGTGTGGTGCATGCTAAGAATCACATTTCTGTCTAGATGCGACACAAGCTAGGTTCAGAATTCTAAGTGTGGTGCATGCTAAGAATCACATATGTTGACAATCACATTTCTGAGAATTCCGTCTAAGATGCGACGCGGGCTAAGCTTGAGATTTCCATCTAAGTGTGGCATATGCTAACAATCACATTTCTGTCTAGATTTGGCGCAGACTAAACTTGAGAATTCCATCTAAGTGTGGCATATGCTAACAATCACATTTCTGTCTAGATTTGGCGTAGACTAAACTTGAGAATTCATCTAGGTGTGGCACATGCTAACAGTCACATTTCTATCTAGATGCGACGCAAGCTAGGTTCAGAATTCTAAGTGTGGTGCATGCTAAGAGTCACATATGCTAACAATCACATTTCTGGAATTCCGTCTAAGTGTGGCATATGCTAACAATCATATTTCTATCTAGATGCGACGCGGGCTAAGCTTGAGAGTTCCATCTAAGTGTGGCATATGCTAACAATCACATTTCTGTCTAGATTTGGCGCAGACTAAACTTGAGAATTCATCTAGGTGTGGCACATGCTAACAGTCACATTTCTATCTAGATGCGACGCAGGCTAGGTTCAGAATTCTAAGTGTGGTGCATGCTAAGAATCACATATGTTGACAATCACATTTCTGAGAATTCCGTCTAAGATGCGACGCGGGCTAAGCTTGAGATTTCCATCTAAGTGTGGCATATGCTAACAATCACATTTCTGTCTAGATTTGGCGCAGACTAAACTTGAGAATTCCATCTAAGTGTGGCATATGCTAACAATCACATTTCTGTCTAGATTTGGCGCAGACTAAACTTGAGAATTCATCTAGGTGTGGCACATGCTAACAGTCACATTTCTATCTAGATGCGACGCAGGCTAGGTTCAGAATTCTAAGTGTGGTGCATGCTAAGAGTCACATATGCTAACAATCACATTTCTGAAATTCAATCTAAGTGCGGCATATGCTAACAATCACATTTCTGTCTAGATTTGGCGCAGACTAAGCTTGAGAATTCCATCTGAGTGTGGCATATGGTAACAATCACATTTCTGTTTAGATTTGGCGCGAGCTAGGTTCAGAGTTCTAAGTGTGGTGCATGCTAAGAGTCACATATGTTAACAATCACATTTCTGTCTAGATTTGGCGCAGGCTAATCTTTGTGGTTCTCTCAGGGTATGGTACTAGGTGACATTATACTGCAGGCAGTGTTTGCTGTCCAGCCATGAGTAGATTGGCTGGTGGTCACATATCTCTCTAATAATGCATGGTGTAGGTCTGTATCAGTTTAGGCCATTGAAAGGTGAGTTAGAGTGGCAGGAGCTTTCTGGAGTAGAGTAATTGCTCTACCCCCCACCCATGCCAGCATTTACAGTTTTGTTGGTGTCTGGTGGCTTCATTGGTTTCCCCTGCTGACACCTGCAGACACATCTTGGAGCCGGCAATGTGGGAGCCGCCCTTGTCCTTGGGCCCTTAGCTGCAGGGCTGCACGGGCAGAGGGCTGCCCTGGGAGGACCAGTGATGAAGGGCTCAGGCCCAATCGGAAAGGGGATGGGTGGGTCGGGAGGCATGAGGGAGAGGGGAAGCATGAACGGGAGACGCTGCAAGGCGATGGGGGCACACAAGGCCTGGAGACCCCGTTTTTTTTAAAATAACCCGCACAATGGGGCAGCGCAGAGGTCAGCACTCAGCTGCTTCCAGGATAACGAAGGAAGCAGGAGGCTGCTCACCGAGGGCTAGGCTCCAGGCAGTGGGCCTAAGCAGCCAATCAGGGCCGGTGGGAGGGTCGGAGGTGGGAGGGAGAGGGGAAGCACGAACGGGAGACGCTGCAAGGGGATGCGGGCACACGAGGCCTGGAGACCCCGTTTTTTTTTCAATAAAGCGCATAATGAGGCAGCGCAGAGGTCAGCACTCACCTGCTTCCAGGATAATGAAGGAAGCAGGGGGCTGCTCACCGAGGGCTAGGCTCCAGGCAGTGGGCCTAAGCAGCCAATCAGGGCCGGTGGGAGAGTCGGGAGGCGGGAGGGAGAGGGGAAGCATGAACAGGAGACGCTGCAAGGGGATGCAGGCACACGAGGCCTGGAGACCCCGTATTTTTTTTTAAATAAAGCGCACAATGCCGCTGAGGTCAGCACTCACCTGCTTCCAGGATAAAGAAGGAAGCAGGGGGCTGCTCACCGAGGGCTAGGCTCCAGGCAGTGGGCCTAAGTAGCCAATCAGGGCGAGTGGGACGGTCGGGAGGCGGGAGGGAGAGGGGAAGCACGAAGGGGAGATGCTGCAAGGGGATGCAGGCACGCGAGGCCTGGAGACCCCGTTTTTTTTTAAATAACACGCACAATGGGGCAGCACAGAGGTCAGCACTCACCTGCTTCCAGGATAACGAAGGAAGCAGGGGGCTGCTCACCGAGGGCTAGGCTCCAGGCAGTGGGCCTAAGCAGCCAATCAGGGCCGGTGGGAGGGTCGGGAGGCGGGAGTTAGAGGGGAAGCACGAACGGGAGACGCTGCAAGGGGATGCAGGCACGCGAGGCCTGGAGACCCCATTTTTAAAAAAAATAAAGCGCATAATGGGGCAGCGCAGAGGTCAGCACTCACCTGCTTCCAGGATAACGAAGCAAAGTAGGTAGTATAAGGGTACACCACTATGCCGCCCAGTTTGGTCACAGGCATTTTCATTTTACTACAGCTGTCCACAAATTGTCTGCATTGTGCGCATTGTTGTGGTCCCAAATGTATTGGCAGGTGCAAAAAAAGCTTTGTAAATCGAGCCCATCGTTGTCTAGCAAGTGATGTGTCATGGGCAGTAGAGAGCCAACGTTTGACTTCTTATGTGCATCCATGCCGTTTTAAAGAAATTGATGATAGACACCATCATTTTGGTAGAACGATTCATTTTAAAGGAGCTCTGTACTAATGCCCAACAAGCGGGGTCTACCACCTTTTTGCCTTTGAATGCCTTTAGTGAGTGTAGGGCATACATACTTTATTTAAGAGGAAAGTCAAAGAAACAGGATGTGGGTGTGTACTTGTAAACTGCATTGTACAGTCATCTTTCAGCACAATACAAGAAACAATTCTAAACATTAAAAAAACCTAACTAAAAGGGCAGGTAAAGACTGAGAAGTTCATTTTGCTCTTGGCTAACGCCACACAACATTTTCATTCATTTGTATGGCGGAGAGGAGAGGCGGAACGCAACTTGCGTTTCTGCTGCCTCACTTCCTTGCCAGCAAAAAAATGCCCCAGCATTTGTTCCAGCTTTCATTTTCATGCTGTCGCAATAGCTAGGGATTCCTATGGAACCTATGCGAGGACTCCACTGGGTACATTGTAAAGCTGCCCACTATGCGCACATGCCAGGCAGTGTTTAATAGTAATTTTAAACGCTGCCTACCATGCGAGCATGGTAGGCAGCGTTTAATCATTTGCACGATGGAGAGTAAATGTGCACGGAAAGAGGCGGCATAGACGCAAATGTGTACACCACCTTTTGCCCTGCACATTTGCACTCCACCATGCAAATGACCAAAATTTGTTGGCGGTGAGCTACCTACATATGTGCCTACATGTAATGGCTCCCCACCGCCAAATGACCAGTTTATTTAAAATGAGCTCTAGAATATTCTCTCCAAAGAGAGAAATGCGTCATGTGACGTTCAAAAAAATATGGAGGTTTTGCAGAACAAAAACAATTGTTTTCAAAGTACAACAATTGTATAAGCCTCCCTTCAAACTGCTGCGACTCATTTTCAAAAGTCGATTTCTGATGAAGCTGCAACACAAGCACAACAAATAATAATCAATGTATGCGATGAATGAGCTAAATAGGCATGAGCGAGCTTGGAGCAGACAAGCATTATTGTGTTCCATTCTTAACGTTATTTTGTGAATGTGATAGGCAGGAATAGAATCTCGGGTGAGGTGAGGTTGGTTCACACATCTGTATCAGCGGCATTGCAACATGCACACAGAAACACACAGAATGCTATACCCAAGCAATCCAAAACTGGGACACTCCACCCCCTATTCAACAGATTTTTATAACAAAAATGTTCTGTAAATCAATGCAATAAATTGAGAATGATATCACCTCACTAAAGGTGATTTCAGTCTTCCCAATTACTACAGTGATCTGCTATGTGGATCCGGGTGAACATCGACACCCAAGGTCACTTTTCCAGACAAGAGATACCAACAAACATGTGTAATTTGTGGAACTGTTGTTATAGTTTAGACTCACACTCATATATCACCATTTGTTTGAAGTAACGTTTGTTTGTGTATCATGAGCATACTTTTGACAGTCTAAGCACGATTATAAGTAATTTTGCTAAGACGGCATAATACAAATGTGTGCGTAAATACAGCATTAGTTGGCATGTTCCACCTCTCCATTCTGACTGCAAGCATGTCCTTCAAAATGGAGTCTTTTCCTGAGCTTCGTTAAGCCTAATGCTGAATATTGAGGCCTGGTCTTTCTTCAATCAACATACTCTTCTGGTTTACATTTAAGTTGACTTACAGTTACTTCAAGCATCAACATTCTGTAGGCATTTATTTGCAGCTGTGTTCATTTTCCTTCCATAACAGCATATAATAATGCTGCACTAATCACCTCTGCCAAGGAGGGTAATCAAAGGGAGAAATACATCCTGTATCTGATGATCAGGCAGACAATCTTTCCAATGCCCAACACACTCCATATCATGATGTTAAGGTACAGGATCACAATTCCTTGTAGGTTATGAGCCAACGTGAACTTTCTCAAGAAGCAACAAGATGGGTTAATGCAGCCAAACAACAGCTGCACATACAGGAGTGGACCCTCTAATCACCTCATTACTGGCCAGAATGACATCCGGCCATTCACCAAGAAACCCCTTGACAGACGCAAAGCAGCTCTCGTGGCCCTTCAAAAACAATTAAGGGAGGATCTCTTGCAGTCCACTAAAAGCAGGAGCAGGCTGCAGAAAATCTATGCTGGACTGTGCTGTGCCAGTTGTTGGCATCTTGCAGCAGGGTATGCATCTGAACACCATAAGAGTACAGCAGTGTCTGATATCTGTTCTTGGCCACCAGGATCAATCACTTGAACAGGCACCTCTTCACCTGCAGCAAACTTAGTAATTCACATCTCATGGCTTTGCAGGAGATAAGGCCACTCCGGACATAGAGCTACTCCACTCTCACGCCATCATTGGAGAGTCTGGCAGAGGTCCTGGGAACACTTGCAAGGAGAAGACACAAGAAATGAGGGAACCTTAGTGTTCATCATGAGGATGCCATGCTGTGTACCTTGCAGGGACATTGTAATTTCACACAATTGAGGCAACATGTTTCTCCTAGAACCTAGGCCCCCGTTGGGCAACTCTGAATATACTCCAGGATACTGCACATGGAGCAATGTGTGTGCTCCCAGTACCCAGAGCCCCAACTGGGCATCTATGTGGCCACCCTAGCATGATGAATGTAAAGCAACGCGTACGTTTTCCCAGGTCCAAAAGCCCCAGTTGGGTAACTATGAAGCCATCCCAGGATGCCCAACATTAGACAGCATGCATCAGGTGCTGTCCCCCTCAAAATGTTGGATGTCGACAGGTTTCATTGCTGGATGAGCACATACAGCTTCAAGGGATATTTAGTCATACTTGGGATAATTGTCATTGATCCTATTGATGTCCACATATGGCTACCAATGGATCCATACTATGATATATTGCACACATGACTAGCTACTGGGCAAGGACATTGTGAGTGGACAGCAATCATTCTGCCCGTCACTGTATATGGTGTGTAGAACTATGTTGCCTTTCAATAAATAAATAAATACATGAACACTTGGGTAAATTATAAGGGATGTGGTTTTCCATTGCAGGAGGCATCCCATATGAACTACAATAATAAAGAAACACCACCCTATGACATCATGCCCCTTGCGTCTATATTTTTTTTCTTTTAACCAACGTTTTTAGGTCATCCCTTTTCACTGTTGGCTAAAGCCAACACTTGTTTTACCAGATTAAAGGCAAATATGCAGATACTGAGGACTACAGAGTCCTTCCCATTTGGGGTTACTGGAGCAAGGACACAGACCTGATCCCACCAGAACTGAGTTGTCAAACCTATAATAAAAATTGAACAGGTGTGATAAAACAGAAAAAGTCACATGGTGAAGGACCTATGCCCCTTGGCCAATGAGACTGGACCGAGAGTACTTCTCCAAAAGGAATCCCTGCCCTCGGTCAGGTCACGTTCCACCAAAAGTATGTCAATATGCACTACAACTGTTCAGAAACATTGAAGATGGATTTATGACATATGAGTCGGGCCATTGTTTGGAGGGATGTGGGATAAACATGCTGGAAGGCCTATTCTCAAAACCTCTTGGGTCAGATAACTGGAGGTCTATAAAGGTAACAGGTATGGAAGGCAAGACTGGTTAATTTGAAAGGTTATGTTGTGGGGAGGATGCTGCAATCCTTGGCTCACAAGCCATTGGATACTTCACTTCTGCTTGCCATCAACAGAAGTTGATGTGTGAGCCTGGCTGTCTCTGACAATTGATTGGCCACTCATGAATTGTGGCTGTGTGACACTGGTTGTGTGCGATGCCTGCGTTCCCTCTGCAGCATAGGTCGCATGGGCTGGGGAAGTCAAGGGTGCATTCTACATTCAGTGGCTCTGTACTCATCAGTAGAGCTAGTCATAGGCCAGTACCTGTCGCATGACTGTTAGTCTTCTGATTGTCAGCGTGACTCCTCATCTGGTGTTTCCTCTGTGTTGTTTGCTTCATCCTCACTGTTATTCCTTTATTCTGTGGTACCGGCACCCCCTCTATGTATGGCACTGTTGCATAGGATAGCGGTCTCTAGAATGACAATGCACACTTTAACTGGCGCATACATGAGGGTGCCTCCTTCACAGTTCAGGCATGTTCTATCATGTTGCAGGTCCTCATGTCTGCTTGATTGTAGTGTTTGTCTGCTGCTGTTTGAGGATTGTGCATGGGGGTTAGGTATGATGGTCTGCATTGATAGGCAGCATCATCTGTGTGAATGGAGGGGAACATGTTTAATTGGTCAGGTCATAGTTTGCTCAATCGCGGCACAGTACTGTTCTGCTATGCTGTGGCGTCATGTGTAGATCTGAGGAACTTGCACATATCTGTTCGAAGATGCAATATTTGAATCGCTCAAAGCCTGCAAGTTGTGGACATTTTTACAATTCTGATACATTCATTAGCATTGGGAGGTAGGACTGCAACATGTATTCCCTCAATTACACCTACAATGATAGGTGGACAAGCGACACTGTAGAATTCAGTCTTTATGGTGTTGATTGTGGGGGCAACTGTGAGGAATTCAACTATCCACACGGGGAGGAGGCGCTCACCTAGGCTTTTTTTGATTTTTTGGTAATAAAAATGAATGACGGGAGATCAACCTCTGGAAATGTGTGAGGCCATACCGTACACATTTCCCCTGCTCACCGCATGAAATGCATAGTCACATGTACTCAGAGAGGACACAGCCCACAGGCGCTGTCCTCCCCTGTCATGTTCAGCTGGAATTTGTGACAGCCATGGGTACATCAAAGCATCTCAAGAAGGGGGAAGGCTCACCTTCCTCTGGCCATGGGCAGCCTAATTAAAATATCAAAGGCCCCATGGATCTGCCTCCCTATTGTTTAATTCGGCTAGTGGCAGTGCATACTAATGAGAAAAAATTAAGGGAAACATGCAAAGGGGCTTGGTTGCAGGGAAGAGAACAGGAAGACGCTTCTTTGATATGCAATGTGTCAACTTGAAGCTACAACCCACCACTCTGTATGAAGGATAGTGATGGGCATGTCTGGAGTCACTATTACCATAGGCAACCCCTGCAGAGCTGACCCCTTTCAGAGGAAGAAGCATGTAATTTAAGGGAGACCTGGGCTTTGATCAAGAGTCAAAGAGGGCTCAGTTAATCAGAGAGACACTTTGATCTACAGCAGATGGGAAGATGGGTGGGACTTTGGAGTATATGTTGTCATTCCTTACCTTTCCTGTTGCAGAGCACTCAGGCTCTGACTTCATGCATAACAGAAGATTGTTGGTGGGGATCCAGGATTGGTTCATTAATCAATCCTGGGTCCCCACCTGTGGCTGTCCATCCAGCCTCGCTTGCCGAACTGCCTGCCGCCTGATACCCTCAGCTGTCTCCCATCTTGAACTCTGTCACAGGAGCTGCACAGCATCTTGGAACTAACTCGATGCTGTCGAGCATCAAGAACATCTCAACCACCAGGTACATTGTGGTTCAGTCCCCCTGGTCCTTCTCCGAAGGACCCTAGTAACATTTACAACCCATCGCTCCCTTGGTGGTGAAACCAAATAACTTTAAACATTTAAGCCGTATTGCTCAACGACTACCCTCCTGCCAATATCCAGAGTGCATCACTTTCCTTCATGAAACTGTCTGTCCCCTGTACTCCTTTACAGGGTGGGTTGCATTTTGTACTGTGTTAGAACTGTCTGTTGTAATAATTATAAAGTAGATATTTGTGTACAACCTTGACTGGACAGCCTCTTTTATCACTGGGTAATAATTGTATATTCACTGTGTTGCAACTTTGGAACACATCTGGTGTACTAGAGATGTGGGGATGATTGATTATTTAGAAACCGATTCATCCCTATACCACTGGTGCGCTGGAAGATGATTCCTCAGAGAATCTGTTTAGAATTTGAAGTGCTTCTCCACACATGATATAATGACATTAACCACTTGTGTGAGAATGCTATTCACTGCTGTATTCAAATATCCACTAGCCCAAAAATGTAGACACCTTCAGTTTTGGGGTGAATGGCTGTTACAATGTTGATCTGTGCTCTAAGTCTGTAGCTACTGCATCAATAAGGTCCATGATGGTCCGCTGGTAAAGTTTGTAGATGCAGAGTGTGTGCTCTGCTGATATCACTTGACGACATGCCCTTGGAAGATCGGTATGGTGTCTTTGTGCAGTCTTTGATGTGAACTCTGGGTGTGCAATATGCTTGTATATGTGTATACAATTGATCTCCCAAAGTCTATTTCCATCTACCCCATGTGACAGGAGACCGTGTTTTAGCTCCTTCTTCATATGTAATACTATTAAATGAATAGAACTTGGCACTCATATTGTTTTTCCATTGCACCTCAACAGGAGCTCGCCTTGCTTCTCACGTTCGAACAGATAACTAGATTCTTGGCTGCCTCAACCCTAGACAGTGGTCAGACAAGCCTTCTCAATTCTTCCTCCATCTTCAGCTGCTTTTCTCTGCTGCGCCACACTTTCAGCCCTTTTGCTACTGAGGTCCTGGTTTAGTAAAATGTGACGTGGAACATCCAGATTCTATACACGTATATATATTGGCAGCACCGCCTGCAGTCTATTCACTATGTATAGCCAGCCTTCATGGTGACTTAGTCTACTTACATTGCAGCATCGGTAAAGTTATAAAGCGACTTATATTTTCTTCAGTGTTCTACACATGTGCAATCTTCATTCCGCACATGAAATGTTACTCAACTATTTATTTCATCATCAGATTCTATAGGGTCTATTCACCTTCTCTCTTGGCATCTCTTCTTGGTGCATTGTCTTTGCTTTATGTGATGTCACCAATCTCCTCTTTCATTCATCTTTACACTTCTTCAGGAACCTCCTTCAAGAGACTGTCATCCCTCCGCAGATACATCATATAGGGCTTTCTCAATGAATACCTTGTTTCGAGGATTCCTCGTGGGAAAGATCCCATTATCGGCATTGTGCTAGTCATAATTTCCAGTTGCCGAAATGTAGGCAAATTAGTGGTGGGATTTCCATTTAAGGCATTTGAATCCTCTAAACTCCCCCCTCTGGTTGATTCATTGACCACTCTTTCACCTGTTTCCACATTTAGACATCCTCTCCTGAAAAAGTGCTTCTTTGGAGTCCATACCTTCACTACTCCTTTCAGAGATCCTGCTGATTTTACATGGTTATCAACACTCCAGGTCACATGGCAACATTGTCCATTCCGCTGCAATAGATCCATCATCCTACATACTTCTTGTGGTCCCTTGGAAACAGAAACATCGTTCCCTCAGGTGCTAGGATGATCGCTTCTATATATTTTCTGGTTTCTTCATCTGTAAGCTCCTTGGGTCCAAACCCAGACTCGACATCAATCATGATCTTCATTCCTACTGCTTTCTTTGCTGTCTTCCTGCACTGTGTGGTTATCATTCTGATCACACAGAATCCAAACATGATCATTACCAATAGAGCTCCAAGAAACTTGAAAATATTGGCCATCCATTCTGGAACCCATGAGAAGATCGATGCAAACCAGCTGCCATCTGCAATATCTTCTGTTTCATCTTCCATATTGATATGTAAGTTTGCTAGCATAGTTATGGCCTCTGTCAAGTACCCATGCTTGTTATCGTGAGAAGGTATGAATGTGCAACATGATTCCCCGATTTTGGCACAAACAACTCCATCCATGGCTGTAATCATGTCCAGGAGATAACCAGAATTGATGCCTCACGGAACAACACTATTTTACATTAATTTTTATACGAAAAGGAGGACCATAGGCCACATGGGAAGAACGATGCAAGGGATCAGTGTCGTCTATTCATTTATAAAAAGTTTATTATCACATTTTTTATTAGATTAGTGCATATTTTCTTTAAAATTAAACAGACATACATATAACACATTTTAAACATTTGATGCTTCTGAATTCAACCTCTTTTTATATTTCAAATTTCATTAATAAATGTACATATAGCAAGAAACAATCAAATAGTTTAATGGACATAAGATGAACTCTTATCAGGTGCAAAATTTGCATGTGAAAAAAGCGTGAGCAACTGGTGAAAAAAAAAGTGTATTCACCCTTTAGTTATATCAGGGAGCAAAACTTTAGTCACATTAGAAAATTCATTCTACTTTCAAGAAAATCCCATTTAAGTAAATGCCAACTATTGGTGTTTGTGGAGGGCTGTAGCCGATGACATATTCCTCCTCTTACAATTTACAGGCCTCCGTTATCTATAGTTTTGACGGTATGCTGTCTATATGCCCATTAATGGGTACTGATGCGCCCGTCTTCTTCAGGACTTGCAAAGGGGTAGAGAGTATTCTTCCCATGGTGTGACTTGAAAATTACTTAAAACATTTAAAACACAGGTACTATTAAAAACCAAATGCTACAACCTCCCATGTGTGCCATTCAATTCCTACTTATTTACTTAATGAGGAACAATTTACCCGTTTTCAGTTCAACTCAATGGCTATACGGATCCACATTTCTTCATCTGTTGCCAAAAGCAAAATCTTCTGGAAAGCAAAGCCAAAAAGGGAGGATTCCATCACTCCTTTCTATAAACGTGGGGTGTTGACAGAAGCCCAACATGACAACAGTCGGTCCATATGTGCCAGCCTATCTATAAGCGGCATCCAATAAACCTATGAAGTTCCCAGAGACTATACTAATCTTGCAATTATAACTTTGCATGTTCCTATACACCATAATGTGAGAAACCAGCAGAAGGAAATGGTCTCATCCCCACACTGACATTGTAATTGTACACAAACATACAAGAGAAAACGCTCACGTTACAATGCTACATTTTAGCACATACTTTAGCGCTCAGTTCAGTATTTCATAAACTCTTCTAATTTTGCCTCGCTAATATCGCTGTACCTCACAGCCAGTATTCTTCTAACTATCACTCTAGAAACAAAAAATATACTCACATTGTTTCCAGCTAGCAAAAAGCCTAACATCAATGCACCATTGAATTTGCATAATGCACATAAAAACGCAGTGTATTTTCTATGTAATTTACTTTTTTCCTACCTGTCTGTGATTCTTAATTATCTGCTTCCACATCCTGGCTGTCATCCGCCCGAGCTTCGGGAACAATAACTTTGCCGTGTGATACCAAACGTGGACTCAACGGTTCTCGCGTAAGCCACTTTGGCTTGTTTTTATTTAGTCCAGAACACAACGTGTCACTCGCAGATGTTTGATCTGTCTTGGTATCAGAAGAGGAACTACACTCCAGTCGGCTTGTAGTGCTCCATAAACCACAAGTGTAGTCACAAAAAACAGACTATTAATTCTGCTTTCAAGTTTTGTGGAGCCTAAAACCTGCATTTTTCTTACTCATATCTGGCATTAACTCATCATGAAGCCGACTTATAGAATCGACTAGATGAGGATTGAGTGGAATTATATGATATTTAGGAAAACAAATAGTCCTGTCTGGACATAACGCTAGTAACCGCTGTTATATAAGACAGCTCATAACTAATGATT
Organism: Ambystoma mexicanum; assembly: GCF_040938575.1. NCBI lineage: Eukaryota > Metazoa > Chordata > Amphibia > Caudata > Ambystomatidae > Ambystoma > Ambystoma mexicanum. The sequence goes on from NC_090922.1 coordinate 1,163,198,490, forward strand.
ACTGTTATTTAATGCACCTTGTATCTTAGTAATCTCAAAGGTGTTTTTAGATATAGCATATCCCATAAAAAGACCAATGATTTCTAGTGAGTTATGCAAATTGTATATGAATTCATATTGTGCATTGATTTCATTCTTCCTATAAGTTTAAACCACTTACATAACTCTGCTTCTGGTAGAGCTACCACTGTTCTTTCTGGGACAATCTTAGAGTAGTCTTTAATCAATCAGTGCCCCAGATTTTATCTATAGCCCACCATTTAAGGTTGTCACAATTGTGATTTTGTTCAATAAAGTGTGCTGCCAGTGGTGCATACATTTTTTTATGATGTATTTTTGATTTGTGCTCAGTTATTCTTAATTTAATTGCACAAGAGGTTTTAGCGTTTTTTTTTTCACAGGGGCAAGTTATTATGTATATCACATTACTACTATTACATGTAGTGTGATTCTTCAAGTACCAACTCTTGTATTAATTGTCGTACATGCTGATGCAGAGCTGCAATTGCAGCATCCTCCACACAGGAAATGACCCGTAAACGGAGGCATCCCCCAAGTGGTGGTAAGTTTCAGTTGTTTATCACCTATAGAGCCTCTATCGACGTTAGAAATCCATTCCTTTAAGTTTCTTCCTTTTTAAGAGCATACATAAGGTTTTGCAAAATGGGAATGTTAATTTGCATCAGTGCCAGTGTTAAGATATTACTTTTTTTATTCTATTGTGATGGGTGTTATATGTCATGGCACATACTAGACATATCTGTTCTGGAGGGTCATCAATCTTATGACTCTCAATTCTTCCTTGATAGCATTGAATCCCTTTATGGTAGTGGTGATCATCTGCAGGAGCTCCCAGTGAGTGATTTGCAACCACTTTGCATTTGCCATCGTCTGGATCCCTGGCATAAAGATAGTCGTGCATACTGCTGCAATCTGACTGAACAACCTGTGTTCATATGGAATAGAATCAGAGGCTTCTATGGACTTCACTGAAAGGTAATTCTCCCTTTTTGTTTGATTGAGAAATCCAACTGATCTCCTCTTCCTCATATGAGCATCTGCTTTTAGAAACTTTCCACTGTTCAGGTCACTCCTTGGAAGCACCAAAGCTGGAACATGAATGAGAACTAGGGAACATAGCCCTCTCCAGAATGTGGGCAACTTCGTATATGCTCTGGATCCACAGGCTTAGTAGTGATCCTTTATCACTACTGTCCCATCCTTCATGCCTGGTACATTGAAAATTCAGCCACACTTCTGATTCATTCCAACCTTTCTCGTGCCATTGTTTCTGAAGCACAGCTCTGAACCTGCTAAAGGTACTATTTGCAAAGGTCCTCCTTTATCATCGACCCAAGTCAGCAATTTCATAATATCTGACCAATGATGCTTGCATTCATTCTCTGCAGTATCTATGACTGGTTCAAAGTATCCTGCTAGTGCTAATGCTAATGCATTACATACAATCAGGCCTTCCGCCCATCCTTGTGGAGTCAGGACCATTCCATTGAATTGAATTTGACCTCTCTCCTTGCATCTTCGTATTTCATTGCGGTTCTTTCCTTGAAAATTCAGCATGTGTTTTCTTCTCTTCTGATCCCTGCTCCATTTATTTCAGGCTGTTCATATCTTATCACTTGATTTCTTGTTTCTGATTTCCCTTTTGCCTTTAAATCTTGTACACAGTCATCTTCTCTTGCAGCCGTCTTCTTAGTCACCCAAAACAAGGATGCTATTTGACTCTGGAACAGACCTCTCATATGGCAGACTACAAGGTGAGCTTATTGGACTGATACTTCTATAGCTATGAATATCTTAGATTTCCCATAACATAAGGTATAAGAGCACAAACATAGCAACTCTCCTTGGACGCTCTCTCTCCCACTTTTTTCATGTGCTGATACCACATGATATTACCCAAGTTCGCTGTGCTGTCTAAATACTTATTTAATTCATAATCATCTTCCCTCATGCTTCTCTTGTGTCTCCCTCTCACAAAGTGAGTACTTGCATAATACTCAAGAAGTATATCAATAATGGTCCTCCCTACAGGGGGATTCATTGGTACATTCGTTTCAGCAATTGGCAACCTCACACAAGCTACTGGTGTGGGGAAAATCACAAATGGGTTTTCAGTAATGGACAATTCTGTGAGAGTCACTGGAGTGGGAAGAATCAAATGGATGTCTACCTTGCTTGGTCCAATGAAGTAAACAGTACGGATTTAAAGAATCAATAAAACGATGAGAAATTCTAAAGACGCATATATTATGCACCAATACATTAATCCCCACCATTTACGATTCTCCACAGATCGTTGAGTTTGCTCATTTTCCAAAATTGCACCATGTTCTACGTTCCTCATTGTGCCTGTATACTGCTTTAAGGAAGGAAAAACCCTTTTAAATCAGGCAACTCTGTTAAATGGTCAGGTAACTGCAAGATCTGTGAAAAGATTTGACCCACCTGGAAAAGGGACACACCACCACTATCATAGACATGTATCCACTACATACTTACAGCATATCATCATAATCAATATTTAAATGCTGAAAAGGACTGTTTGGTCACGGAATCACTTCTCTGATCATTCGCAGTGTATGCTCAGAGGTAAACATTTGACATACAAGGCAATTTACTACATAAAATGCAACGTGTTCTAACAAGATTGGTACACACCAGTCCTCCGCAATAGCTGCTGCAAGGCTTTTCCTAGTTACATGCACAGTATAGTGCAGCTTTTCAAACGCTACCTTTAACAATGCTTTTGGAATCACCGGTTTTCCAGTGCTGTTTTGTCACCATAATGCTTCTGAGCGACATTAAGAACATCCCCTCCATTTCCATGGCTTTTGCTCTTCTTGCGGTGCACTGCCCTGAAATTCCATCAACTCTGTTCTCAATAAGTGATTAAACCCTTCATTTGTTATTGTAAAGATGCAGAAGGGAGGTGTCTGTACTTCCACTCTCTATCTGGTAGAGGAGAGGCACAGAGGACCCCAGCCAAGATTCTCTATTATTGGTAACGTAGTCGAGCAATCAAGGCCTAGCTTCTCGGGAGGTGATGCAGGCTGGTTCTTAAGTACAGTGTAGTCCCCAAGGACCCACAAAGGAATGTCCGCACACTGTATCGGTTAAAACACAGTCTTTATATAATTAATATTCAAAGGTATATACAATATCACGATAACGCACTGTGTGCTCGGAAAATCGACAATGGTAAATATATACAGTTCTAAAGTGGTACCACGATGATTATTAGATATAATTAAAGTACATCAACCATACAGTCAAAATGTCACACAGATCAATAAAGAGGAAACCAGCAGTAGAGAGGGGAAGGAAAGCAAGATGGTTGAACAATTGGCAGAATACTGGTCACTACCGTTAAACACAGCTCTGTGTGGAGATCCCCCAAACTGGGCAACCGCAGCCTGTAGAATAAAGATACAAACCCAGTCCATATATTGTTCACACTAGACTTCCCAATAGATCTGCAACCCAAAAGTACCTGGCATTGTAGCGTTCCTCGTCGGGGAATCAACGGCCCTTCTTGAGTGCCCTCCCTTTAAGGCAGGAGTCACGGGTCATCGAACGTCCAACAGAGAACAGGTAGAGCTACGACGGTGAAGTGGCAGCTTCGTTCCTAGCGGTGCTCGTTGATGGGGAAGCGAAAACGTCCTGCAAGGAAGAGGCGTGTGGGGCAACTCAGTGTTGATAGTTCTGGACCGCAAAGAGTTTGAAGAACTGTGGCTCAGCAAGGGCGTCGAGTCGTCAGCATCTCTGTGGTCTTTGAGTGGCGGGAAACCCACCGGTGGATGATACCTCAGCGCGTCGAAGGTCAGGCCTTCTCCAGTAGGATACAGCAGCGAAGATGTGGATGAGAGCGTCCTTGGATCAATGAAGTTCTTAGGCAAATGGGAGCACGGCGGCTCCAGTCGGCGACGGCGGTGGTCGACAGTGGTGGACAACAGTCCGGGCGCTTCCCCTTGTGATTCTGCAGCGGTCCCCGTCTCGGGTCGGCAGCCTGTCGACGGTCTGTCTACCAGTTAGCTTTGGCAAAGATCTGCTGGTGCACTATGGTCCCTCGTAGCTCAGGAAGAGGGCGCCTTACCAGGTCCTCTCTGGGTCTGTCCTTGGAGGCACAGCAGCTTTCAGATTGTCAAGGAGAGCAACAGCAATTCTTCTCGTCCAGCAGGGCTTCAAGGTCAAGCTTCAGTTATTCCAGTTACTCGTCGTAGTGGACTTCAGCTTCTGAACACACTTCCTAGCAGTGAGAGGTCCCCAGATATACTGTTGATCTCCCATTCATTCCGCTGGGTCATACTCAAGCATCCAATCACGGCGAAGGACATTCATGCAGGCAGGCAGCCAATCAGGCACACAGTGCATTCAGGCCATTCACTTCTCTCCAGACACTCACAACAAGTTATGTGTATTGGGACATGTACCAAGCCATTCAACACTGCACACTGCATTCATGCCGGTTTCGCGCAGGGCTGTCTCAGTCATTGTGTCAAACACCAGATACTAGACACCCACAACATAGAATGCGTATTCGTCACACACTCCATTCACCCAGGTCCCACCCACAGGCGTACCCACAACATACGATCGTTGGGAAGGCTCCAGCCAGTCTGGTCAGCACTTCCCCACACTACCATATATCGAACTTCCACCCAACAGCCAGTCAGGTGGAAGGGACAGAATCAGAGCTTCCCAGGACTTCGGGAAGATCAAGGTAACAGGCGATGGAAGGCAAGAGACCAAGGGGGCCATTTTGTCTCGATCAGGAATCTACCGATTCCAATGACAGGGCCTTGGCATCCCAAAATGGAGGACGTACAGGGCACCAGTCAATTCAGCACGGAGCTGCCACCAACCCGTACCCTGCTCTGTGGGTCCCACACAGGTGCCTAAAAACATACACTAGGGGCACAGGGTTGCACCCCTACCCATGGGTGCCATAAGGGTATCCCATGGGTCTGTTCACCAAAACCAAAGGAGAGAGCTGCACCGCCAGGAATCCCACATGAACTCCTGTGCAGAAAACACGACGAAACACACAATAAAAAGTAGTAAAGGACATGGATACGGAGGCCCCGTCCCTACGATGCATTTCCAGCATCACAGTTATCATGATTTTGACTACCTTTTCCTTTACATCTGGAGCATCAAAACTTGAAATATCTGGCGAATATGCAACCCTTTGGCCTTACGGGTTGTAATGCCTTAATACACCTGTCCAATAATGCTGCGGATTGTACTGGAGTGCCATCCGCTCAGAGGTTGCCCATCCTTTTCAAATGTGCTAGCCCTCCATGCACGGTTGACATCACATAGGTGGAGTCACTGTACACTGTCACTTCCTGCCCTGCATGTTTCTCAAGCACTACAATAAGCGCCACCAATTCTGCTGCTTGCGCTGAAAAGTGAGACGTAGTCTTGCACTTGCTACAACCTCAAATTCAACACTTGCTCTTTGTCTCACCACAGCTGAGCCAGAACGCCTTCGCCCACTAGTTTGATTGATTTTAGAAGAACCATCAATAAAGAGAATCTCCCATCCTGCTAACGCATTTTCCTTTACGTGCGGGATGTCATCGTAGAGTTCTTCATAGTTTGCGCTATCATGCACATCCTCAACCTCTGAAATAGGCTCAGCTACAAACGTGGCAGTTTTCACTATTTTACGCCTCACTATTTTGATTGCTGGAGTCAATATAACCACCTCATATGCAGAAGCTCTCTGAGATGTCAATGTACCCTTAGGTTTTTCCAAAATGGCAAACAAAGCATGCTCCACAAAAAGTGTCATGGAACACCCCGTCACAATACTGGTAGATTTCTCAATTTCTAACGCAGCTGCTGCCAGCGACTGCAAGGAAAGTGCCCTTTCATAACTGGATCCAGAATCCCACTATAATTTGCCAGATGTTTATACTGCAGTGTAGTTCTCTGTGTAAGCACTGCTGTTATGACTGTCCCATTTGTGTGCGAAAATAAAAAGAACTCCTCGTCATAATTGGGAATTCCAAAAACTAGAGCTGTACAAATTGCTTTCTTCAACTCTTCAAACCCTTCCTCCATTCTATTTTTTCCTTATTCACTTTTGCCCCTTGTGCTTTCTTTAAAGCTTGCAAAAGGGGTCTTTTGTATGAACTATAATCAACACCCACACTCTAACATAGTTGCATAATTGCAAGAACTGTTGCATGTGTTTTACTGTGTGCAGCTTTTCTGTTTTCATAATTGCCTCAGCTCTCTCAGGTGTGACCCTCGTTCCCGCATGTGAGATCAACTGGCCTATATACAACACTTCTTCTTGAAAATCTTGCAGCTTCTCTTTGTCTACCTTATATCCCTTATCTGTCAGGATAGTCATTAACTGTATCGAGTCTTGTCTGCACTCATCTTCTGTTGTATTGCAAACCAAACAGCATCTACTTCCTGTAGCACAACGCTTTTCAAATCAATATTGCTTAGGTCCATCTGGAGGAGCCTACTTAAGATAGATGGAGACTCACAGTAGCCTTGGGGCAAACAAGTGCTTTTCAGTCTAGTTTGGCGGAAAGTAAATGACGAAAGGTCTTGGGAGTCCTTATTCAACGGGATTGAGAAAAATCCATTTTTCAAGTCAATCACCATACAATATTGTGCTTCTGCTGGGATACTGTATAACATTGTCGCCATATTAGGAACTAAAGGAAACTCTGCCTCTACAATCTGGTTAATCAGTCTCATGTCTAGTATGAATCACCATGATCCCCTTTTTGATTTTGTAATAGGATACACTGCGGTAATGCATGGCGACTCTGACGTTACTAAGATGCCTTGTTACATCAGGGCTGAAATAGTCTTAAAAATACCCTCATCCGCCTCTCAAGACATTGGGTACTGTCTTGCTTGAGGTAAAATTGCTCCTGGCTTCAACTTTCTCTTGACCTTCCCTACCCCCTTTAATAGTCCTTCATCATAGGGTCCTGTAGTCCATAACGAGTTTGGTATTTCTTCCAAATATTCATCAAAAAATGCTGGACGTGGCCTCACTATTACTATTCGCTGTGCGATCTCTCTTTTCTTTATTCTGATCCAATATGTGATAATCATTGTGAATGTTACTTCATCATCTTATGTATCATCTCTAAACATGTCATTGCCAGTGACGTCAGTCAGTCTATACCCTTCCCCAATGGCAATCACTGTTCTCCATGGCCTGCCCTCATCATCTGTTCCTTCGAGCATGGCCATTTCCCCTCGTTCTATGGTTGCATTTAACTCTAGGGGAATAGTCTGTACCCCCTCTTGCTCCATAGGTATCTGTTGTCTGAAAAAGAATTCATTTGCCCTGTAAACACCAATATAAGTTTGCCCACATTCACATAATTTATCCCTGAAGTAGAACACCCTATTCCTTCATCAGTAAAAGAAATCAACATGTGAAGCTTTGTCATCAAATCTCGTCCTAGAATGTTAACTGGTGTCTGCTGTGAATACAATAATGGAAAAGACATATCACTCTCCTATGGTAATTCATCGGTAAAAGGAACTCGACTCGTAGCTCCAGAGAATCCTTGAGCATTCATGGAATTTCCATAAATTGGGTATTTTCCCTCTCGTATCCATGAACGAGTAGCCCAGTGTCTACTAAAAAAGAAAAAGATTTGCCTCCTATTGTCACATCAACCCTTGGTTTCTCTTGGGGGTCTGATGTCAGCGATAGTACTGAACACATCAAGTCGCCCTGTGAGCTGTCCTATTGTGGATACATGCATAGCCCTGTACTCTAGGTGTCAATAACTGTCCCATGTTTGCATTCTGCTGTATCTCCATGAGTGCGTGTTGTGACTGTCCTTGTGGGGATTCAATGGTGCTTGTGGTGATTGCAATGCCTGTTACATTTGTGGCACTTGTGTTTGATACATTGTTTGATCTTGGGCAAACCTGTACCTAGCTTGTGAGCTATATGCTGGAGGATAAGCTGTCCCACCTCTTGAGAATTGCCCATTCTGTACATACCTTTGGCTTCCACATATGCGTGCAATATGCCCTGTCATCCCACATGTCCCACATAAAGGAGGAACTCTTCTAATTTGTCCCCCCTGGCTAAATCCTCCTTGCATATTCTGATTATCATTCTGCATATTCTGAAAACTGCCTTGGTTATTCTTAAAACCACCCCTTCCTCTGTAGCCCATTCCTCTGCCTCTTGGAACAAATCTATTCCCTCCTTGATGCATTTGGCGTTGATTATCCGCCTGTGATGTACCCACAGCTTCCTTACATTTTCCAGCATCTTCCTTCTTCCTATTTTTCTCCTGTAACAGCAACAGTGATACACTGTGTTAAACTGTATTTCTGGCCATGGCTTCACTTCCAGTCCCACTAATTTATTGAGCTATCTCTGTACTTGTTCTGGCAGTCCCTGACATAAAATGTGGTAAAATACTGCCACTGTTTTTCCCCACGGCTCCTGCGTTTCAAGAGTCCAACATTCCTGAATACTTTGAATGTTAGCAAGCGGATCTTTGTCATCTTTCATCTTTCGTGGCATAATTGCACCTATATCTCACGTGTCAGAATACTGCACCCTAAGCGCTCTCCAAACATCTGCTCTAAAATTGTTAAATGGTTCTCCATCATGCAATCTGCTCTGTGCCGTGACACTTGAATAGCCTGCTCTTGTCAACATGTCATCAGCCCTTTCCCCAAGAATGGCTGCTAGGAGACCCTAAATGTCCCCTATTGTTAAAGTATTTCCCCCCTGTCATTTTCTCTAGCTCATAGATACATTTTCCTGCACCCATCGTGAGCAGGGAATATACTGTGATCTGGGCCCTCCTTTCTCCAATAAAGGGAACTGTGTGAATCCCAACCCGCAATCGACTCCCATCACATGCCTATCCATAGTGGGGACAAGGGTTACTGATAGCATTCTACCTGGCAATGACCTCAGCCTGCTCACGTATGGCAGTGACTCTCCTTTCTCGCTATGCGATCGTCCTTTAGGACACTCTGGATATGCCATAGGATCTGGCGTCCTATATTTAGGCTGCTCTAGATCAGACCACCTCACCTCCTTGTCTGTCTGCAGACATCCCTCGGGACCACGTGTACCTCCTCAGGGAAGGTTTCTCTCTCTTTGTCCGATATATCTAGCCCCCAACTAGTATGGCTCTCATACCCTTCACCCTTATCTAAAGTCAGCCGGTTCTAAGGACAAGGCTTTATGCTCAAGACTAAATGGGTCTCTTTCTTTGCTTTGTGATTGGAAGGCCAGGGACTGATCTCCCTTCCCTCGGCTTCCCGATTTGGTATCTTCTCTCAAGTCTTGATAGGCTTTCTCGATCCTATCTCCGATGCTCCCTATGTCCAAATTCTCTTCTAGGGCTGCCCTTTACGGCACTGACGTTGCTCCATGATATCACTGGACTTGGTCCCATTAACTCCTTCTAAATGCGATCTATATTGCGTTCCCGCTGTCCCCTTTTTCGCTCCATTTCTTCGTCTAGCTCTCTTTGCTTTCTCGCTTTCCATCAAACTCTTTCCTCTGCTTGTCTTTTCTCCTCTCTTCTTTTGTTCACTCTACTCTCTTCTTCTTCCCTTCGTCTTTGCATCCTTTTATCCTTATTTTCTACTCTTCTTCCTTTTTTCTCTTCCTTTCTTGCTTATCTCGTTCTACGATTGCTCTATGCCTGTTGTCATATTTCCGTTGCTCCTCCACCCTTTCTTCTTTCTTCTGCTTACTCTTTCTCTTATGTTCATCCTCTTTCGGTCTCTTTTCGGATTCCCTGCCTTGTCTGTAATGCTCTTCTTGATCTTCCCTTTGCCTAACTTCCTCAGTACGTTTCCCATCAAGCATGAGAAATATTTGTCAACCCATCCATTCGTTCTGTACGAGCGTTACCTCGTCAACTTTCTCCTTTTCTCCTTTCCATCTCTTAATCTTTCGTTCTATGTCTGTTCCTTGTTCTGTAAGATCTTATCCTTTCTTCGAGTCTCTTCTGGGCTATTGTTGCTGCTATAAGCAGGTGGTTCATATATTGGATTACTATACCCTGTCGCCGATTTTAGTTCCTTTAATGGATACAATACTATGTTTTCTGTATTATCGCTGTTTACCTCTGGCTTCTTTAAGGGGAGCAGAAGGCTTGAAACCTTCCTCCTAACGCTACCTTGCTCCTCACGCTGGCTAAGCATCATCCGCTCCTTCTGGTACATATTCCAGAGCTCTAAAATAGCTAAACTTTTCTCCAATTTGTTCCCCATGTAGGCAGCGTGCAAGTATGTGGTCATGTGTTGCAGCGATCCCCCTTGTGGCCATGGCATGAACATTTTATCTGCTGTGCCCTTTACCCATTTCGCACTATACTGTTTGCATCAGCGGAGTAATATCTCCCATTGTGACAAGTCTCAATTGACTGTCAATACTTACCGTTGTTTACACAGATACATCTCAGAAAAACAACAAATAGCGCGCTCCAACCTTTGCCGCTCAAAGCCTTAATTTCTCAATTATCTCAACCTACTTTTCGGTCAGCACCGACAATGACCTAAAATAGGCAATAACTTTTTATCTCTACTTCAACTTTACAAAGCTTATTCTTGTTGCTCTTCGACACATTTTTCTTTCAACACACAACAAACAGACAGACAAGTCGACTCTTTTTACATATATACCATGGTACTCCTTTTCACATAGCCCCTAAAATAATGGCGTTTGAGTCATGCCCTATCATAAACCTGTTTATGTGCCGTCTATTTATACCCCAATTGGGGTTTGAAATTACTCCTTCTAGACCTGCCTTGAGGTAGGAAATCGGGCTCTTAAAACGCTCTTTGTTTTACTTAAAACGCTCTTCATTATACTTTGAACAACCCCCGTTACTTTTCTTCATTACCACAGTCCCATCCCCTTACTTTGCCATTCCACTCAGTCTACTCACCTTTGGCTCTTCAGCTCAAGGACTTCAGTATTGTCTCCCATCCTCCAATCAGCCACTTTCACCTTCCATCCGCAAGGCGCCTGTGGAAACCAGGTGTGATTTCATCAAAGAGGGGCCCGTCCCACCTATATCAATTTTTCTTGCAAGAATGAGATATCGGCCGCTCTCCACAAGAAACCTTGTGATCTTCTTGCTAGATGGTGGAGGCTGTCCGACCGTCCAAAATACTGGAAACTTGCTGGTCTATGGGTCTAACCATCCTATCTCTGCTATCACGTGAACCCATAGGCTATTTTAATTAGGTAACGCTTTATTGGACGGATGGGGATGCAGAATTTACTCTTACAACAATAATAAGACTGACTCAAGAAGTTGGCAAAACATAGCTGTTTTAATATCAATTGTCTAAAACAGGGAGTACAATGGACATCAAAGGACGTTTCAAAGCATATCTCTCAACATTTTACATGAAAAAATAGACTTTTATAGCAAAAACCCATCATCATTGACATCATACTACGTGGCAAATTAAGAGAACCTACCTGGGATTGTGTTTGGTCTACGGGGAACATCTAGATATACTTTCTATGAGGGATAGGATTATGATTGAGTCTCTATAGCCAGGTGGACAACTATGCCCACCCCTAGTGCAAGTTATCTTCATTGTCATCAAATACGCAAAATGTCCTTGGCTCTCAAACTATAGGGTGCTTTGCTACATAGCCCTCTATAATTGGTGCACACTTGTACCCTTCTGGAATTCTCCACTCGCTAGCAGCACGCACGCTGGTACCCCATGTGCTTATGGGTGTACTTGTCCATACCTCCCCACCCAATTAGCCCATCATCCATCATCACTCCTGCTGTCTGCCATTCAAATTGTCTTTGAACTCGGCCTTGCAAAGTATCACTATACCTGAGAACAGAAGGGAGTGTGAGCACATTCTTCTCTTCCGTATCGATGTAGCTTGCCCAAAGTCTATTTCCACCTACCCCATGTGAACAGAGACTGTGTTCCAGCTCTTCAGCTCCTTCTTCGTATTTAATACTATTAAATGAATACAACTTGGCACACATAGTGTTTTTCCATTGCACCTCAACAGGAGCTCGCCTCGCTTCTCACGTTCATTGTATCTTCTCAAATAGATATTCAGTTTCTTGGTTGCCTCAACCCTTGACACTGGGCCAGACAAGCCTTCTCAATTCTTCCTCCTCTTCAGCTGCTTTTCTCTGCTGCTCCACACTTTCAGCCCTTTTGCTAAAGAGGTCCCGGTTTGCTAAAATGCAACGTGGAACATCCAGATTCTATGCACATATATATATTGGCGGCACTGCCTGCAGTCTAATCACTACGTATAGCCAGCCTTCATGGTTACTTAGTCTACTTGTGTTGCAGCATCTGTACAGTTATACAGTGACTTTCTTTGGTGTTCTACGCATCTGCAATCTTTATTTTGCACATTAAATGTTACTCGACTCTTTATTTCGTCATCAGGTCTGTTCACCTTCTCTCTTGGCCTCTCTTCTTGGCGCGTTGTCTTTGCTTCATGTGATGTCACTAATCTCCTCTTTCATTCATCTTTACGCTTCTTCAGCAACCTCATTTAAGAGACTGTCATCCCTCAGTGGGTACATCATACAGGGCTTGTGCTCGTCATAATTTCCAGCTTCCAGCATATAGGCAAAATAGAGGTGGGATTTCCAGTAGAGGCATTTGGCTCCACCTATCCACATCCATTGTGATGGTTATTTTCAGCGGTATATGATGATTTCACAGTGTAATGACCACTCCTTAATAGCATTTGCATGTATGCCACAGGTGTGCTTTTTCAGCGGTGGTCTGGCAGTGTTCTATCTGCTTTGAGGTGGCGTGATTGGCAAATTCACATTGGTTACATCAGTGTATGCTATGCCACTTTTGCTGGAGTCGTTAGCGGTGTAATCGTGGCATGTTCTGTTCTGCCATTTATTCAATGATTTATCAACGAATACCTGGCATACTTTTTCTCATTGCCACATTCTAAATGAGCTGCAGTAAATACTGCCAATTAACAAAGTTTGAGCTTCATGGGATCATGTGAGGAGCATTGGCATTCTAGCTGACATTAGCCTAGAGCAAATTAATCTCAATTCGAGTTCCGATCTAGTGGTATGTAATGGAAAATGTTATTACAGTGAGCAACTGCTTCCAAAGGTTGTCTATTAAGAGCTCACACAATGTGTCCTGTTGATTGCTCCATATCTCTGTGCCATGAAGTATTTGGTAAGCAACATTTCACTAATACCTTTTTTATTACAAATGTCCCATCCCAGTCATAAACTGTTTGCGGGCACCCAAAGATACATGAACTTTTAATTGATACACCCTCCGTGCAGAGTTTTAACTAAATGATCGCACTAAATAGAAAATAGTTAAATTGGTGGGAGTAAGCAAGCACAATTTATTTTTCTTACAATAGTTGTTTGCCAGGGGCCGGATGATCTAACATGTGCACCAGTGCAAAAAAGTGAGCAAATGCTTTGATAATAAAAAATGGAGCAAACCGGGTTTGTCGCAATCCATATTGTCTGAACACAGACTCTTTTGTTAGTGGCACAGCAAAATGGTATTTACTACATTTCCTTTCCTGCCATGCAGCAAACGTTATAAATAAAGGAGCCTGCTTCACTTAGGCCCTTTTTGATATTACAGATTGGAGCTAAACCTGTTGCTCCCATTCCATATTATCGAAACAGGAAAATTGCTGCTATATCAGTTTGCAGCGCTTTTTTGTACTAGTGCAAAGGTTTTATAATCAGGCCCATGGTCATAGGAATCAATTGTACGCTGAATTCAAATGGACGTCTAATTAGGTCAAATGGTACTGTCAGCATATTTGCACACCCCTAAATGGTAGGGTCCTGATTTTGATTAAACACCTTTAGGGCCCGATTCTAATGTGGGTGTTAAGTACCGAAAAGGTCGGAAAAAGCGTTAACAACCTTTTCGGTACTTAAAACCTATTCTGAAGGTGGCGCATTCTTCCAAGGTTGGTATGAATGTGCCACTTTCAGGATATATGTGGTGGTTGCTAGGATGGGTTGGAATAATATGGATTGCGACAAAACTAGTTTTCTCCATTTTGTATTATCAAAGCATTTGCTCACTTTTTTGCACTAGTGTAAATGTTTGAACATCTGGCCTCTAGGCAAACAACTATGGTAAGAGAAAAAGAAATGGTGCTTGCTTACTCCCACCAATTTAACTATTTTCTATTTAGTGTGATAAGATGGGTTGGAAACCAACCTTGCAACCGCTACATTCGTTACTTGCCATATAAGACGGGTATTCTTGTGGCACTCCTCCACTTTTTAATGTTTGATAAAGCGGCACTCATTTATGGTACCATTTCGGTGCCGGTATTGTGGAGGTGGATGGGCAAAGATTAATGGTTGGGGGTGGGAAGGGTTGGTGGGTAATTTGTAATGTAATATGTGGGTAATTGTGAATATTAGCATGCAACTGGCACATTGTTTTAAGGCTTGTGAATAACGAATAATGTCGTTATTTAAGGTGTTCTCTCAGCAGCACTTTCATAAAATAACGATTTTGTCGTTATTTAAGGAAAGTGCTACAGAGAATTTCCATTGCGCCCATTGTCGCCAGAAACAGGCGCAATGAAGGCAGTGCACTGTCGTCCAGTACAAGGACGCCCAGCACCACTTGAAAATAGTGGTGGAGCCTGGGCATCCAGATTTGGCGCAGTGATTCGTGCTCTTAAGCACACTCACTGCTCCAACATCAGAATCGTGCCCTCTCTGTCTTCACCAATCAATCCACAGGTGAGGCGAGGGTTGAACCTGTCTTCTGTGTGCAGGTTGAAAACTAAGGTACTTCAATGCCTGCAAAATATAAATGCCCTTAGACCATTCCCATCTTGTACCCAGTTGGACGTAGGACAATTAGTTGGTTATTGTCTCAGGCAAGTGCACCGCTGCACTCAAACACATAAGAATAGACATATATAGCCATTTGTATTGTACTCTTTTGATGATGTAAAATGAATGTTCTGAAGGGCACTGCAGAAAGATACTCTTGTTTTTTTTCCCATTTAATGGCCTATGCTAGAGGGGTGGACTGGGAACTAAAAGAGGCCCTGGAAATAATTACTGGGGACCAAAAGAGGCCCTGGAAATAAAGTTCAAAGTGGCCCCATAGTACACATTTTCAGCAAGCTCAATACTTTTCCTATGGGAAAATTTGGAAATACCACACAAAAGAGGCCCAGGGTGTAGAGGCCCACCGGGAAATCTCAAGAGTTCCGTATAGGCCAGTCCACCCCTGCTATGCTATCACACAAGCCCGGCGCAGCACATCAACTGCATATGCTGACTCGTGCTTTAGGAATGTTCTTATTTGCAGGATTTCCCTACATGGGAAGGACTACTTAATTTTACAGCTATGTTTGATGACAATAGATTTCTCACACATATACAATAATATTGTGATTTTGCAAAACAATATAAAACTGCCTACTTTATTTGGCATGTAGCTCTTTCTTCTTAGAAACAGCTAAAGCAATATCAAGAAAAAAACACAATAAAACTTAATAAATTGCAATTCATATAATGCAATTTATGTGCTGTGGTGGGCTGCCCTTCAGGGAAATGATCTATGGGTCTCACAGCACATAAACTGAAGAGACAATAAAACAACATTGCAGTGCCATCCAGAATAGCAATTGCAAATATACAATTGCAATGCACGGCACCGAATCGCATGAAAATGAATATTCTTCATCGCCAGTTGCTCGTCTGGGCGGTATTGCCTCCTTGAAAGGCAGTGGAAAGAGGTAACGGAGATTGGTCCTGAGAAAACAATGGTGGATGCTATCCTCCAATGCTTTATATCTGAAGAGCACACTCAAGGTGTACTGTTGAATAGAATATTATTATGAATGGATGAATTGCAAAAGATGACCATTGAATTTAAATATTACACGCATCCACAATAGCAGGAAATATGAAAGGACTATCTAAATTTGTGCAGATTTGCTTGCACTTTAATTGCCATTTGCAAAACACACTTTCAAGTTCTATCAGTTACTATGCAATACACGCGTATTTACTTTTTTATATGTAATCTTACACTATATTGAAAAAGAAAAATATATGAGATGCAGTGACTATATTGCATTGAGGTGTATATGTTTTGAGTGGTATACCTGACAATGACAAACACTTACACATATGTATTTTTTATTTTTTATTTAATGCATTGTGGTTAATGACATCTAACCTTCAGCACTATATTAAACATATTAAAATACATTACAAATGCAATATGTCATTGTTGAATACAAATATTAACACAATCATAATTTCCTCATTTATATAAAGGAGGAACAATGCTCTTGTAATCACAAAAGAAGGTACAATAGATAAGAAATCAGATTTAATGCGAAGCAGTGAGCTTCTTACTGTGGGGTGAGTTTGAGAGACATTCTGAGCAGGTTGTGAGAGGAGTAAATGCAACAGTGACTGGGGACAATAAATGGGTGGGCATACATAGATTAAGGACAACGAATATTGGGCATTTTAAGTGCAGCTAGGTGGAACCGCCAGCTGTGCACAGGATGTGACCATGATGGGTGAAGTGCTAGAATGGAGGCAGAGGAAGTGAGTGACAGAGGCAGGTTAGAAGCGAGGGAAACATGTTAGCTAGCAGGCAGATGAGAGTTAGGTTAAGAGGGTAACTCGGAGGTGTGGCGGTAGGCTTTTCATTTGTGGACTGTTTCTCAGATGTCAGGGGGAAGAGAATTTCATGCGAGAAGAAAAAAATAAGTCAAACTATTAATACACTATTAGTAGCCTTCACTTAAGTGCACTTCATGAAATTAAATGTCAGAAAGTTGTAACCTTTTTCACTAAGGACATATGAAATGCGAAATCGAATGTGTCCAGGTGTGTATGTGCAGATACCTCATATTAGTGGAATAAATGACACCGGGTAAGAAAAAACATTTATAAACAACTTTTATCTAGCACTGCTAATGTATGGTAACTGTAGTAATATATATAGCGCTTTATAATATGTATAGCGCTTAAGAGTATATAGCGCTTCAATAAATCTGATGGCATTTTGTTACCAGCAATAATGTGGCACACACATATAGTTATTTTATGTTGCCAGTATAACATGTAAATATGTTGCTGGTGGCATGCAAGGTATAGAATTCATAATGCGGCAAAAGCCCAATGTGAAACTGCAGAGAGTAAAAGTGCATCAATTTTTTTTTCTCTTGAATACCTCATGCATAGAAGACTACATTATTGAACATTATTTATATAACTGACTGACTTAATTAACAATTACTAATCGCGAATGCTAACTCCTTAACATTATAAAGTAGTCCCATGTACAAAATGAGGTGAAAATACATATTCTGAGATTCGTTTTTCAAAGGTGCACTGGCATTTTTTCTTTCTCTTTCTGTGTTTGTAGAAAGCAGAAAGTAAGCGCGAAAGGAAATAATAATTGAAACAGTTGCTCAGTGAGCAAAGCTCCCATTGTGTAAAAGTGAAGGGTGATGCTGCCTTTTAACCTGATTGGAGGAAAGTGTCTGCAGATATATCACGTAGGCAAAGTGATACATCTGCTAATGGGAAAACTGACAGAGAGAAGTTAGTTTGGGATGACTGGGCTCTGAGACAGATGTGCCTGGTCTCACTCAGCGCTGGCTGGAGAACCCTCTGTTCTCGCCGCACATTCCAAACATCCAAGATTAACAGGAGCGGTTCATTGGCTTGGGCTGCTCTTCTGAGGGGAGCAAGGTCAAGGCTGTGTGGGAGAGATTCAGACAAATATTTTCGGTAAGCAGACACAGTTTAAATGTGGTCACTGTGCGCTGTTGGATGAATGAAATGACCGATCTAAAAATGTCATGTAGGCAGATTAACAAAGGAAATCCCCTGCATCTTAATTCATCATGTTTATAATGCTAAAAAGTAATGCCTATTATTTTAAAAAAGGCTTATTTGCTCTGTATCTGTTTTTTTTTTTCTCTCTTCTCATTTTATTACAGATAATGGTGAAATGTATATGGTAAGATTTGTATTGTGAATTGTACTTATCCGCAATATAACCAATATATAAAAACAGATTGTTTCGAGTTTTTTTTTTTATTGCTTTGGGGATTGCATATGTGGACACGGGGGGAATTAATTTTCTTTTGTGATACATTTGTCAATTTGCCCATGCAGATAGAATAACAAACAGAATAAGCAGTGATAAAATAGGTGTGTGTGTGTATGGGTGTGCCCTCCGTGCATGTTATTTGGAGGTGATCTAATATAATATAGACTACTGGGGGTCTATGAACCAGTAATGATCCCTAAGGGCGCATAGATCACTGGTGTAGATAAGCCTTTGATACTGGCCACAGGCTGTTTGTTTGTTTGTTTGTTTTTATTATTTGTAAAGCGCACCTAACCCGCGGGTAGCAGGGCGCAAAAGCAACAAGATAAATTACAGGTAAATATGCATAGTTTGCAAGTTGTATATATATATATAAGCATAGAAGGTGAGAGGATATACAATTTATACACAATTTACAGTAAGCGCGGCAGTGGAAGAGCATTAGATGTCATGTTCCTTGATCCAGCAGATGGTGTTAGATCTGAAATGTGGGTAGGGAAGGTCTTCCCTGAGGGATGGTGTTAAGGAGTTCCAAAATTGTGTTGCTTTGACAGGAAAGCTATTCCCTCCAGACATGGTGCGTTTGAATCTTGGTACTAGGAGGAGGTTTGAATTGGCCTTTCTAGAAGGGCGGCAGGAAATCGGTCTGGTGAATCTCATTATCAAGTATTGGTGCAGGCATTTATGAATCAGAGAGACAGATTTAAGGAAAATGTTATCTTTCTTAGAAAGCCAATTGCACGATCTTCTAGTCTCTGAGATATGTGCTTTCTTCGGGAGGCTTAGTGCTGCTCTTAAGGCATTGTTTTGTAGGGTTTGAATTTTATTTGTAATGTGTTTGTTACTGCCTATATAGAGAGTGTTGCAATAATCCAGTTTGGATAGGATCAATGCTCTAGCTAGAGTGATGCAGTTATTTGGTGAGAGGAACGGTTTGGCTGCCCTAATAAGTTTACATGTATAAGATGTGGCCGAAGCCATGGCATTGACTTGTTTTTTGAAAGTGAGCGTTGAGTCTAAATAGAATCCTAGGGTTTTAACCTCCTTGGCTATGGTGATGATATTATTGTCAATAAAAAAGAAGAGTAGTTTTGGCCTAGTTTATTGAGGTTGGGTGCAGTGCCTAGGATGAGGAGTTCTGTTTTGTCATCATTCAGGCATAGACCATGAGAGACCATCCATGCCTGGATGATGAGGTACACTCGATTTACGAAGGCCAAATCCTTGTCATAATCCCTCGTCAGCGGGATTAGGATCTGGATATCATCAACATAGTTAGTGTAGGTGATACCTAGGTCATCTAGATCATTGAAAAGGGGATTTCTAAAAATGTTGTACAGGGCAGGGGAGACACAAGTGCCTTGTGGCACACCACAAGTAATGGATATAGGGTCAGAGGCTGCTGATGGGGAAAACACTCACATAGTGCGGTTGTTAAGGAAGGACTGAATCCATTCAGTTGCCTCTTGGGAGAAGTGAGCTGCCGACTGTAAGTGTGTGCAGAGGATCTCGTGGTTGACCAGATCAAATGCAGCTGAGAGATCGAGAAGTAACAGTAGTGCTGTCTTGCCCTCATTTCTCAGCTCATCTATCTGTGCCTTAAGATCTATAAGCACAGTCTCAGTCCTGTGCTGAGGTCTGAAACTTGACTGTCGGACTCCTAGAAGGGGGTTAAGTTCAAGGTAGTGTTGAATCTGTTGGTATTCTATTTTATCAAGGATTTTGAGAAGAAACGGCACTGTAGTGATGCGACGGTAGTTGGTGGGGATGGCAGGATCTAGATTCGGTTTTTTAAGGAGTGGGAAGACCCAAGATTGTTTCAGATTGTTGGGTATGGTGCCGGCTGTAAAGGATGCGTTTATTAATTTAGTAATAAATGGTGAGAGTTCTCGAGCTGCATCTTTGATCAGATGTGCAGGGCATAGGTCCCCATGGCAGTTCGAAGGTTTGAGTGCAAGAATAACTTTTTCAACGTCTTTAGTAGAAACTTTACTGAAGTTGAAGGGGGGAGTAGTCACAGGAAGTGGCATCCGGGTGGGTTGTGGCAGAAAGGAACTGGTGTTACTCAATTTAGAGATGGAGAGAAGGGATTCTTTCTTATTACTGATCTTAGTTTGCAGAGAAGTAATTTTATTGGCAAAAGCATTTTGTATATCTGTGCACGAGTTTTTGTCATTGATGCATGAGTCAGGCGGCTGGAAAGGAGTTTCTACTTCTTTCAGAATAGCGAAGATCTCTTTAGTGTTAGATTTCGCTTGAGAGATTCGAAGGTTATAAGAGGTTTGTTTTGCAAGGATGATTTATTTTTTGTACTGGGAAGCTAAATTACTTAAGTTTATCTTATTAGTTTCTGATGGATCTGATCTCCACATTTTTTCATAGCGTTGTTTCTCCTGTCTGATAGCCTTAAGGTGAGGAGAGAACCAAGTGTTCACATGTTTGCGAGGTTTGCTCTTTCCCAGTTTGAGAGGTACTACGGCATCAAGGGAGGATAGCATTACTTTATTAAACAGGTCTACCATGGTTGAGGGATCTGTGTGGTTGGGAATAGCGTTAAGAGTAGGTAAAATCAGAGGGATAAGGTTTTCAGGAGTAATGTTTCTCTTATTTCTAGTTGGGACAGCTGTAGCCATGCTGTTGGGTTGCAGTGGTGGTGCAGGCTCTAGGGAGAATGTGATCAAGTGATGATCAGACCACGGCTGCGGAATAATAGATGAGAATGTAAGTGGGGAGTTGTGCACAGCTAACCAGTCCAGGGTTCTACCTTTAGTGTGGGTAGGAGTTGTGATTTTCTGAGTGAAGCCTAGTTCCTCTAGGGCATGGGTGCACAACTTACGGCCCGCGGGCCAGTTGCGGCCCGCCATGCTCTTTTGTCCGGCCTGCGAGGCACAAAGACTTTCCTAATGGAGGGCGGCCCGCGGCCGCCCTCCATTAGGAAAGTCTTTGTTGTCTTCCGGGCCGGACAAAACACTGGCCCTCATTGGCTCAGCACACATGCACCACGTTGCTCCTACGAGCCACGTAGTGTGTGTGTGCTGACCCAATGGAGGGCCAGCACTACGGCTGTCGTGGTCCATAAGGCTTGATGCCGGAAGGCATTTCAGCCTTGGACCACGCCAGCCGTAGTACGATTCCAGCGTTCCTGCTTACCTGCCGCTTACCTGCCTTCCAGCACGTCTCCGGTAAGTGGTCTGTTTGCGTTTGTGTGTCGGGTCTGTTTCACTTTGTTTGTGTGTGTATGTTGCGATGGGGGGATGGGGGGGTGTCGGATGTGTATGAATGTTGGAATTTGAATGTATTTTGTGTATGTGTTGAGATGCGGGGATGGGTGTCGGATGTGTATGAATGTTGGAATTTGAATGCATTTTAGGTGTATGTTGAGATGCGGGGGTGGGGGGGTGTCGGATGTGTATGAATGTTTTGATTTGAATGCATTTTATGTGTATGTTGAGATGCGGGGGTGGGGGGGTGTCGGATGTGTATGAATGTTTTGATTTGAATGCATTTTATGTATATGTTGAGATGCGGGGGTGGGGGGTGTCGGATGTGTATGAATGTTGGAATTTGAATGCATTTTATGTGTATGTTGAGATGCGGGGGTGGGGGGGTGTCGGATGTGTATGAATGTTGGAATTTGAATGTATTTTATGTGTATGTTGAGATGCGGGGATGGGTGTCGGATGTGTATGAATGTTGGAATTTGAATGCATTTTATGTATATGTTGAGATGCGGGGGTGGGGGGGTGTCGGATGTGTATGAATGTTGGAATTTGAATGCATTATATGTATATGTTGAGATGCAGGGGTGGGGGGTGTCGGATGTGTATGAATGTTGGAATTTGAATGCATTTTATGTGTATGTTGAGATGCGGGGGTGGGGGGGGTGTCGGATGTGTATGAATGTTTTGATTTGAATGTATTTTATGTGTATGTTGAGATGCGGGGGTGGGGGGGGTGTCGGATGTGTATGAATGTTTTGATTTGAATGTATTTTGTGTGTGTGTTGAGATGCGGGGATGGGTGTCGGATGTGTATGAATGTTGGAATTTGAATGCATTTTATGTGTATGTTGAGATGCGGGGGTGGGGGGGTGTCGGATGTGTATGAATGTTGGAATTTGAATGTATTTTGTGTGTGTGTTGAGATGCGGGGATGGGTGTCGGATGTGTATGAATGTTGGAATTTGAATGCATTTTATGTGTATGTTGAGATGCGGGGGTGGGGGGGTGTCGGATGTGTATGAATGTTGGAATTTGAATGCATTATATGTATATGTTGAGATGCGGGGGTGGGGGGTGTCGGATGTGTATGAATGTTGGAATTTGAATGCATTTTATGTGTATGTTGAGATGCGGGGGTGGGGGGGGTGTCGGATATGTATGAATGTTTTGATTTGAATGTATTTTGTGTGTGTGTTGAGATGCGGGGGTGGGGGGGTGTCGGATGTGTATGAATGTTGGAATTTGAATGCATTTTATGTGTATGTTGAGATGCGGGGGTGGGGGGGCGTCGGATGTGTATGAATGTTGGAATTTGAATGCATTTTGTGTGTATGTTGAGATGCGGGGGTGGGGGGGTGTCGGATGTGTATGAATGTTGGAATTTGAATGCATTTTATGTGTATGTTGAGATGCGGGGGTGGGGGGGTGTCGGATGTGTATGAATGTTGGAATTTGAATGCATTTTATGTATATGTTGAGATGCGGGGGTGGGGGGTGTCGGATGTGTATGAATGTTGGAATTTGAATGCATTTTATGTTTATGTTGAGATGCGGGGGTGGGGGGGTGTCAGATGTGTATGAATGTTGGAATTTGAATGCATTTTATGTATATGTTGAGATCCGGGGGTGGGGGGTGTCGGACGTGTATGAATGTTGGAATTTGAATGCAGTATATGTATATGTTGAGATGCGGGGGTGGGGGGTGTCGGATGTGTATGAATGTTGGAATTTGAATGCATTTTATGTGTATGTTGAGATGCGGGGGTGGGGGGGTGTCGGATGTGTATGAATGTTGGAATTTGAATGCATTATATGTATATGTTGAGATGCGGGGGTGGGGGGTGTCGGATGTGTATGAATGTTGGAATTTGAATGCATTTTATGTGTATGTTGAGATGCGGGGGTGGGGGGGTGTCGGATGTGTATGAATGTTGGAATTTGAATGCATTATATGTATATGTTGAGATGCGGGGGTGGGGGGTGTCGGATGTGTATGAATGTTGGAATTTGAATGCATTTTATGTGTATGTTGAGATGCGGGGATGGGTGTCGGATGTGTATGAATGTTGGAATTTGAATGCATTTTATGTGTATGTTGAGATGCGGGGGTGTGGGGGTGTCGGATGTGTATGAATGTTTTGATTTGAATGCATTTTATGTGTATGTTGAGATGCGGGGGTGGGGGGGTGTCGGATGTGTATGAATGTTTTGATTTGAATGTATTTTGTGTGTGTGTTGAGATGCGGGGTGGGGGGGTGTCGGATGTGTATGAATGTTGGAATTTGAATGCATTTTATGTGTATGTTGAGATGCGGGGGTGGGGGGGTGTCGGATGTGTATGAATGTTGGAATTTGAATGTATTTTGTGTGTGTGTTGAGATGCGGGGATGGGTGTCGGATGTGTATGAATGATTTGATTTGAATGTATTTTGTGTGTGTGTTGAGATGCGGGGGTGGGGGGGTGTCGGATGTGTATGAATGTTGGAATTTGAATGCATTTTATGCGTATGTTGAGATGCGGGGGTGGGGGGGTGTCGGATGTGTATGAATGTTTTGATTTGAATGTATTTTGTGTGTGTGTTGAGATGCGGGGGTGGGGGGGTGTCGGATGTGTATGAATGTTGGAATTTGAATGCATTATATGTATATGTTGAGATGCGGGGGTGGGGGGGTGTCGGATGTGTATGAATGTTGGAATTTGAATGCATTATATGTATATGTTGAGATGCGGGGGTGGGGGGTGTCGGATGTGTATGAATGTTGGAATTTGAATGCATTTTGTGTGTGTGTTGAGATGCGGGGATGGGTGTCGGATGTGTATGAATGTTGGAATTTGAATGCATTTTGTGTGTGTGTTGAGATGCGGGGGTGGGGGGGTGTCGGATGTGTATGAATGTTTTGATTTGAATGCATTTTATGTGTTTGTTGAGATGCGGGGGTGGGGGGGTGTCGGATGTGTATGAATGTTGGAATTTGAATGCATTTTATGTATATGTTGAGATGCGGGGGTGGGGGGGTGTCGGATGTGTATGAATGTTTTGATTTGAATGTATTTTGTGTGTGTGTTGAGATGCGGGGGTGGGGGGGTGTCGGATGTGTATGAATGTTGGAATTTGAATGCATTATATGTATATGTTGAGATGCGGGGGTGGGGGGTGTCGGATGTGTATGAATGTTGGAATTTGAATGCATTATATGTGTATGTTGAGATGCGGGGGTGGGGGGGTGTCGGATGTGTATGAATGTTGGAATTTGAATGTATTTTATGTGTATGTTGAGATGCGGGGGTGGGGGGGTGTCGGATGTGTATGAATGTTGGAATTTGAATGCATTTTATGTGTATGTTGAGATGCGGGGGTGGGGGGGCGTCGGATGTGTATGAATGTTTTGATTTGAATGTATTTTGTGTGTATGTTGAGATGCGGGGGTGGGGGGGTGTCGGATGTGTATGAATGTTTTGATTTGAATGTATTTTGTGTGTATGTTGAGATGCGGGGTTGGGGGGGTGTCGGATGTGTATGAATGTTTTGATTTAAATGTATTTTGTGTGTGTTGAGATGCGGGGGTGGGGGGGTGTCGGATGTGCATGAATGTTTTGATTTGAATGTATTTTGTGTGTATGTTGAGATGCGGGGGTGGGGGGGTGTCGGATGTGCATGAATGTTTTGATTTTAATGTATTTTGTGTGTATGTTGAGATGCGGGGGTGGGGGGTGTCGGATGTGTATGAATGTTTTGATTTGAATGTATTTTGTGTGTGTGTTGAGATGCGGGGGTGGGGGTGGGTGTCGGATGTGTATGAATGTTTTGATTTGAATGTTTTTTGTGTGCTGAGTTGGGGGGGTGGGGGTTCGGGTCTGTATGGGTGCATGTTTGTGTGTGTGCTGAGTTGGGGTTGGGGGGGTTCGGGTCTGTGTGTGTGCTGATTTGGGGGGTGGGGGTTCAGGTCTGTATGGGTGCATGTGTGTGTGCTGAGTTGGGGGGTGGGGGTTCGGGTCTGTAAGGGTGCATGTGTGTGTGCTGAGTTGGGGGGTGGGGGGTTCGGGTCTGTAAGGGTGCATGTGTGTGTGCTGAGTTGGGGGGTGGGGGTTCGGGTCTGTATGGGTGCATGTGTGTGTGCTGAGTTGGGGGGTGGGGGATCGGGTCTGTATGGGTGCATGTGTGTGTGCTGAGTTGGGGGGTTCGGGTCTGTATGGGTGCATGTGTGTGTGCTGAGTTGGGGGGTGGGGGTTTGGGTCTGTAAGGGTGTATGTGTGTGTGCTGAGTTGGGGGGTGGGGGGTTCGGGTCTGTAAGGGTGCATGTGTGTGTGTGCTGAGTTGGGGGGTGGGGGGTTTGGGTCTGTATGGGTGCATGCTTGAGAATGTGTGTGCTGCGTTGGGGGCGGGGGGTTCGGGTCTGTATGGGTTCATGCTTGAGAATGTGTGTGCTGCGTTAGGGGCGGGGGTTCGGGTCTGTATGGGTGCATGCTTGAGAGTGTGTTTGGGGTATAGTGTTTGGTTGGGGGTGGGGGCCATGGGGCATAGTGTTTGGTTGGGGTGGGGGCCATGGGGCATAGTGTTTGGTTGGGGGTGAGGGGCCCATGGGGCATAGTGTTTGGTTGGGGGTTAGGGGGGTGAGGGGGCCATGGGGCATAGTGTTTGGTTGGGGGTTAGGGGGGTGAGGGGGCCATGGGGCATAGTGTTTGGTTGGGGGTTAGGGGGGTGAGGGGGCCATGGGGCATAGTGTTTGGTTGGGGGTTAGGGGGGTGAGGGGGCCATGGGGCATAGTGTTTGGTTGGGGGTTAGGGGGGTGAGGGGGCCATGGGGCATAGTGTTTGGTTGGGGGTGAGGGGCCCATGGGGCATAGTGTTTGGTTGGGGGTTAGGGGGGTGAGGGGGCCATGGGGCATAGTGTTTGGTTGAGTGTGAGGGACAGGGGGCATAGTGTTTGCTTGGGGGGTGAGGGACAGGGGGCATAGTGTTTGGTTGGGGTTGGGAGCCATGGGGCATAGTGTTTGGTTGGGGGTTAGGGGGGTGAGGGGGCCATGGGGCATAGTGTTTGGTTGGGGGTGAGGGACAGGGGGCATAGTAATTGCTTGGGGGGTGAGGGACAGGGGGCATAGTGTTTGGTTGGGGTGGGGGTCATGGGGCATAGTGTTTGGTTGGGGGTGAGGGGCCCATGGGGCATAGTGTTTGGTTGGGGGTTAGGGGGTGAGGGGGCCATGGGGCATAGTGTTTGGTTGGAGGTGGGGGCCATGGGGCATAGTGTTTGGTTGGGGGTGAGGGGGCCCATGGGGCATAGTGTTTGGTTGGCGGTGAGAGACAGAGGGCATAGTGTTTGCTTGGGGGGTGAGGGACAGGGGGCATAGTGTTTGGTTGGAGGTGGGAGCCATGGGGCATAGTGTTTGGTTGGGGGTTAGGGGGGTGAGGGGGCCATGGGGCATAGTGTTTGGTTGGGGGTGAGGGACAGGGGGCATAGTGTTTGGTTGGGGGTGGGGGCCATGGGGCATAGTGTTTGGTTGGGGTGGGGGCCATGGGGCATAGTGTTTGGTTGGGGGTGAGGGGCCCATGGGGCATAGTGTTTGGTTGGGAGTTAGGGGGGTGAGGGGGCCATGGGGCATAGTGTTTGGTTGAGTGTGAGGGACAGGGGGCATAGTGTTTGCTTGGGGGGTGAGGGACAGGGGGCATAGTGTTTGGTTGGGGTGGGGGCCATGGGGCATAGTGTTTGGTTGGGGTGGGGGCCATGGGGCATAGTGTTTGGTTAGGGGTGAGGGGCCCATGGGGCATAGTGTTTGGTTGGAGGTTAGGGGGGTGAGTGGGCCATGGGGCATAGTGTTTGGTTGGGGGTGAGGGACAGGGGGCATAGTGTTTGCTTGGGGGGTGAGGGACAGGGGGCATAGTGTTTGGTTGGGGGTGGGGGCCATGGGGCATAGTGTTTGGTTGGGGTGGGGGCCATGGGGCATAGTGTTTGGTTGGGGGTGAGGGGCCCATGGGGCATAGTGTTTGGTTGGGGGTGAGGGGGCCCATGGGGCATAGTGTTTGGTTGGGGGTGAGGGGGCCCATGGGGCATAGTGTTTGGTTGGGGGTGAGGGGGCCATGGGGCATAGTGTTTGGTTGGGGATGGGAGCCATGGGGCATAGTGTTTGGTTGGGGGTGAGGGGACCATGGGGCATAGTGTTTGGTTGGGGATGGGAGCCATGGGGCATAGTGTTGCACTCCAAGAGTGAACTCAATAATAAAGCTAAAACAGGCACAGTTAGGAGATGTACATCCTTTGCTTTTTTGAGGAAACCTGACTCAACGAAGGCCATACTCCTCTTGGGTAACCCAAACAGCAAACTATAGCAGTCCAAAATAACAGAATGTCCAATCAAGGGTCAATAAAATATATATAATTTAATTAAACAGACGATATACAATAACTAAATCGAAATAAATGATAGCAATGGAAAATGTGTAGTACAAAATGTAAGTTTGAAATGCAATAAAAATCGTTGCCCCTCAAAAACATCTTTTTCCATGTGTTTAATACAAATTGGGGGTTGAAAAAGCCTCCTGACATGTCCCGCCTACCGCCCCGCCCACTTTTACTTTTCGGCCCACTATAGCCCTCATGTAAGGTACTTTCGGCCCTCTGTCAAAATCAGTTATGCACCCCTGCTCTAGGGTGTTATTGATTATGGTGGCATTAGTGTCCAACAGGTCACTGAGACCAAGGTTGAAATCTCCTAATATGATACTTTGGGAGGAGTTCTTGAGATTATGCGATAGAATGTTTGTTAGGTCCTCTTCAAAAGTTCCTAATGGACCAGGAGGTCTGTATATTAGTTGAATGGATACATACTGCGTATTAGATAAAGTTAACTTAGCCGTTAGGGATTCTCAAGAACTTATGTTGTGTGGTGGTGAGAGATTCAATGTTAGGTTAGTTTTAGCTATAATAGCAAGGCCACCACCTCGAGAGGTGGTGCGATCGAGTCTTAGGAGGGTGTAATCGTCTGGTATGGCTAGCATAATTGCTGGCCAGCTGCTGGGTGGAGCCAGGATTCGGTAACAGCTAAAAAGTTTTCATTGTGTAGTAAGTCAGCTATGTCAGTAGCGTGGGCTACCATAGAGCGTGCATTTATAAGAGGAGCATTCGTCCTAGACTGAACTGGTTTCAGGATTGCTAGTTGTGTTTTAGGATTGCATTTCGGGAGAAGGATAGGTTCTCGGAAGAGTCTGCTGTTAAGTTGGAGTGGGTGCCGGTGATGGCTTGAGTTACGCAGGCTGAGAGTGGCATTACTATGCGCTGATTTAGTTAAGGGGTCAGAGAGCCTAGATAGTCTAGCATGTAATTTAAGGTTCCTCTGTGAAACAGTACAGGGTATAGTAATCATGGCAACCTGTTTGAAGACATTCTGCGCTGGCGCAGGTAGGGGTGAATTAATAACATAATGCGGTCCTGTAGGCTAGTGATGTATAGGAGAGTTCTTAGTAGGACAGTGTAAAGCGTTGGAAAATACATTGTGTTCAGAGAACTGGTTAGGAATCATGCAGTGTAGGGAAGCTGTCTATTTGCATGCATAATAACATGGGTGTAACACAATGGCAAGCGTAGAAACCAAATGCTATTCACTGGAGGCTGGGCAAGTATCACACAAGGTATAAATGCAGTCTAGGGCTAATAGCATCTATGGCAGTTCAGATTTATGAAATCTGACACATTTTGGGCACATTGACACCTAGTGCACTGCAGCAGCAGCTGAACAAATACCGCATCAGGAAAGGTCATATGAGGAGTACACTAACATGCAAGTGAGGTAAGATAATAGGGAATGTTTCAAGGTGTATGAAGGAGACCAAATACAATACAAATAATCAATTCAGGTATATAGATCGCTTCTATGTCTAAGCTTGAATACTAGATGGCACATTGAGGATGGACATACACAGATAACATTTTCAAATTAGTGGCTGGGAACTCTGGCACGCTCGCAGGCGTAGAGTATATTTTAACATGCTAGCGTCAGGGGGCAGGCATAGTGTCAGCAAACAGATCACACAGCAAACTTGCAAAGCATAGCATTGTGGGCAATGAGTCAATTTGAGACGTTGTGACAACGAATGAATATGTGACAGGCCCCCATAAGGGCTAGGGGTAAAGTTACCTTGCTCAGGAGTTGGTGGGACAGGGTGCCGGCGTGGTGTTAACGACTTCCAGCGATCCACGCCGATGTGCCAGGCTGCGCTCAGTCAGCTCAGTCAGGGGGATGGCCTTCTCTCGAGGCCTTACCTCGTTGGCCGGCTCTCGACTGCCGGTGATTGGAGGCACGATATGTTGCCAGTCAGCACCAATCGGGGAGCAGGATGCAGGGTGCAAGTCAGGCAGGCATCAAGACAAAGTCAGGCGCGGGAAGAACAAAGCGCAGCGGGCATCTTTGAAGTGCCTAAACAAACGATTTTCGATCGGAATACAAACACACGGGCAGTGTGTGCTTGGAGGCTGCTGGTAAATAAGGTAAGCAGGCTTTGCAGATTATAGCATTCAGGTGCTGTTCCAGTGGATGATGGCGATGATATGCCGTGAGGATAACGAGGGATCTGAGGCAGCTGATATTACGCATGGATCTTACCTCTTCCTCTCTACATCTCAGGTGGCAATGGGGGCTGCTCCTGCAGCGGGCTCAGCAACGGTGACTTCGGCTCATGATGAAGATCAGACTGGGGCTCAGCTCAGTCAGGGGGATGGCTGTAGGTGGCACTCTATATAAACGTATTGGGCTTCCTTGGGTGTATAGGTCCAATGCTCTCTATAGATCACTAGGAGGTATTCTCATAGAAAGGAAGGTTTTGTTTATGATGGGGTTATGATGTAAGGAAGGAAACTATGCTCACCACTAAATATTGCAAACCATATGAACCATATGCTACCATAAAATACTGTAAGTAATACATATTACTAGGTTCTCCAATATAATATAACAAGGTATGGTCACTAAAATGATATGAGGCCAAACCCAATCTAAATGCAAGAATAAGTTATCACCAAACCACTGCTCATTTTGGCGGTAAGAAAATAGCGGCAAACCCCAAATTTACACAAAATATCCTACATACCTCTTCCACTAGGAGGTCTACACGAAAACATATTCCTCTAGAAAACTAATTGAATGTCCTGCAGGCAACCACCAAGCTAGACAGCATACCACTTCCGCTTCCTCTTTTTCTAATATCGCTGAGATGGTAACTATTGAGCAGGACATCTGTGTGACTGGAAGAATCCCTTTGTTATTGTTAGTAGTGTTGTTATGATTATTTGTATTATCATATATTTGTATAGCACAAACCTATCATGGGAGCAACAAAGCACTGTAAAGTTCATAGACCAAAACTTAGGTACAGGGAATGTAACACCGTATTATGTAAACTTTAGTAATAGTTATTACAATACAAAATATGAGTGGAGATGTTCAGAAAACAACCGAAATCGAGGTTACACCAAGGTGTGGTTGGAAGAACCAGGTCTTCAGTGCTTTCCTAAACTGAACTTGGAGCAGTCTGGATAGCCACCAGGATGCAGTACCAGAGGGCCGCAGCGTGGCATAAGATTGGATGAGTCTGAGTATTCTCCTTGCAAGAAAAGTCTTGTTTCCAGCCCGGTGATGGTCTGATTGCGAGTTGACCCTGTGCCACCCAATGATCTTAATTTAGCTACCAGGTAGTCCGGCGCACTGATGTTTGTAGCTTTGTAGGTGAGGCACATGATTTTGTACCTGATCCTAACTGGAAGTTTGCAAAAGGTGGGGTTGGTGTCATCAAATTTCCATTAGTTGGTGATGAGGTGTGCTACCGTGTGGTGGGCCGCTTTGAGGTGGGCCCCCCTGTAAGCCTTGAGAGCCCTGCGAGGAGGGTGTTACCACCCTTGCATAAACAATATCACTAGTGCCAGCACCAATATTCGAAAGTCCTGAGGTGGGAGGAAGGGCTTGATCTTGTGGAGTACAGAGAGCTGAGACCAATACGTTTGTGTCTGTTTCACAATGTGTTATTGGAAGGATAGATTGCAATCCACAATGAAGCCCCTGGATTTTTATGAGTGGGTGAGGCAAGGGTTGAACCTGTCCAAGCGCATTTCATCCACCCCACTTTGAGTGCATTTTTGCTTGGTAGTCCAGGATTACAAACTAGTTTTTGGTGGGGTTAAGCTTTAAGCAGGTACTTGTCATCCACATTTAAATGGTTGCTTGGAGGGAAGGCTTGACCTACAGGTACAACTGTTGTATCAATATTTTGGGGTCATGTAGGAGTGAGCCTCGTGGTCCCATGTATAGCTTAAGGATTACCAGGAAAGGATTGGGACCCTGAGAGGCTCCAAAGGTACACGGCAGAGTTTTGTCCCAAGGAAGCCATCTGGACACTGTGGTGTCTGACAGATATTTAGTATGTGAGCCATTACAGGATGGTGCCAGATAAACCAATTCTGTGGGCAAGGAGGATTAGTAGTCTGTGATTGTTGACCGAGCCAAATGATATCGAGAGGTCGAGCTGGACTAGCAGGCAAGAGTCCCCTTTGTCGTTAAGCGGATGGACATTGTCATCAACCTGGATGGTGGCTGTTTCAGTGCTGCATTTGGGGTGGAACCCAGATTGGTAATTCCAGAGCAGACAGAGTTGCTCGATGTTTGTAAGTAGTTGGTTGGCAACTAGTCTCTTGCTGAATTTCTCGTTCAACTGGAAACTTGTGATCAGCTGATTGTTTGCTGATTCTTCTGGGTCGACAGTATTCTTTTTCTGGGGTAGGCATATCATCTCTGTGTTTAAGGATCTAAGGGAATGTACCATCACTGAGGGACCTGTTGACTATTCTACAAATAACAGAAAGGGCTGTGGATACATATGACCAATAATTACAAGTGGTCCTTAGACAGGAGGGGAGAGAAGTAAGCTCTGAGGGCATGGGGGGCATCCTACCCTTTATCTCAAGGTAAACTTAGCTAAGAATATGAGCCAAGGAGAGCATTTCGCTGTAGCTACACTAATCTTAATTTTTGTCCCACAGTCCGGCGCATGAAAGGAAAATGGCCTGCCTTTTCCATTATAGGAAGCTAATGCCTGGAACTCTCTACCTATGGAATTACGTGAGTAAATGACCCAGCTCTAATTCCCGAACCTCTTGAAAACCTGCTTATTTGAATAATTGATTAAGTCTGACGTGTCGGTCTTCTTATCTAGTGTCCTGTTTTTTGTGTTGTGTCTTGTATGTTTGTGTGCACCCTGAAGCCTGCAGGATATGGCACAACACAAATAAATAAATAAATGGATAAATACCTGAGGGGGAAGGGCAGCTGATCTGGTACCCTCTGGGTGGAGCTTATTTGTATTGATGTAGTTGAACACCTGGGTCTGGTGTGGGATTCAAGCAGAGTTTTATTGTTATTAAAAGGTTTTTTTCATGTTAGAGGCTGCCATAATGGTGATGATGAACCTGACCCTCGTGGCTGTCAGGGAGTGTGATAAGGATAATATAATGGATGCACAGTTTGTCCAGTGGAGCAGGATGTGGTCAGTGCAGTTATGAGGTAGAAATAGAAAAGATGAGGTCTAGGTTATTACTCAATGTATGTGTGGGATAATACGCATTGAGTTATGTCCGACTTTAGAGAAATAGTGTCACTAAAGGTGACCACATAGGAACAGCAGATATTTTGGAGGGGTTTGTTTGATGATATACTCACTTGGAATTCGAAACACTGCCTGTGACACGAGGATAACGATCCATTAGTGAATTTATAGTGCATCTTTACACAAACATTTGGTTTCCTCTAAGATGATGTAGGACATATTCTGCAGATTGTTGGGCAGGACACCTGGGACTAACAAGGATAACAAGAACATTTGTTGTTGGCTTACTACATTTTTTTATGTTTGGAATGTGTACAATTACGGATCAACAGAAATGCAAAACCGGGATCTCCTCACAAGAAATGATAAAAAATAATCAGGATGGTCTTCTCTGAAGAAATGTCTCTCCTTTAGAATCTGGCTTTGTGCCTCTGGAGTGCAAGACTCTAGGGTTCAGATGGCACTGAAAGATTACCAGGGTCTCAAATCCTTTTCTTTCATATAGTCAAGATGCAGGCATTCCATGATTCAGTGCCCATCAATTGACTCTAGTACAAGATCTTGTGATTGGGAGTAGTGCTGTAATTGGTTATATCAGATATGAGTACCAGTGTGGGGTCATTGGGGCAGGCTGAGACTATCCAGGATTACTTCCCCTTTGCTTTTCAGAAATTACACTGTAACTTGCTCCGACCTGTCTCACTTCGTCTTCTATTGTCTGGTTTTGCCTAGTGGTTTCCTAGCCTACAAAACCTTCCTCTTCTGACTGACCAGGCCCTGGTCTTCCTAACTCTCTTTATCAACCCTTGATCTGCTATGCTTTCCTCCCCTTTCTTCCTCTGTTGTGATGACTTTTGTGTAACTCCCAGGCCATAATGCCTGCTATTCTCTCTGGGCCCAGGATTGTACCTTCTGCCCCCAAACTCCTTGCTTCCATCACTTCCTTTTGATATCACCGTCCCAATGGTGTCTCATCGTCTGGGACCTGCCCTCCCTCTGGTTTCACCAACATCTATGGTCTTGACACTTCTCCATTGCATCCACCTCCTCCTTTAACCCCTTCATTCCTAACACTTTTCTTTCCATCTCTCATGTTCAGATGTCACCTGCTCCATTGCTACCACCACCACCTTTTTTCACTCCTGCCTAATGATGTTACCACATCTTTTGCTACCACCAAATCTTTCTGTTCACTCTCTCTTCCTTATGTAGACACCCCCTTTACTACCATTACCACCCTCCCTTTACACTTGCCTTATGTTATAACATACTTTTCTTCCACCAACTCCATCTGTTCACACTTCCGTCTTTATGTTACTACCTCCTTTATTGACACCGTCTCCGTCAATAATACTTTCCTCCTAATCTTATCACCTCCTTTACTACCACCAATTCTTCCTGTTCACCTTTCCCTCCGGATCTTACCACCTCTGCTTTCTCCCTCTCACCTCTTTGCTCTCCACTTGCACCCCCTCTCCAGCCTCCTACGCTTCTCCAGACTCATGCCTGGGGGCCATCTTGGAATTCATATGTGTGTGGGTGAGGGACGGTTGGAGCTGTCTCTGGGAGAAACATCTCCACCTGCAGTACTTGGCCTCTTGGTTCACTGTTCAGGTGGTCGGCAGAGCGATGCAGGGGGTTAATCATACGCTATACCAAGAAATCCCAGTTGAATTGTACATTTGGAGGAAAATCTGAATACAATACAGGCATGCTTATTCTCTCTCTGAAAGCATTTCCTGGTACCAATGTGAAGTACCACATAAGATCCATGTCAATAAATGCCCTGTCCCCATTCCTGATGTAGCAATATTATTTGCTACTACCACCCTCTTTTCTCTCTTGGCTCCTGATGTAACCACTGTGGTTACTATTACCAGCTCTTTGCACACTCCCCTCTTGATCCTACAACCTCTTTTGATACCACTAACTCCTTCTGTTCACTCTTCCATCCTGATGTCACCATATATTGTAATTCCATCATTGCATTTGGTTAATGTTCCCTTCTTGATCTTTCTAAATTCTTTGCTCGCAACCCCTTCTTCTGTTAACTGTTCCTCCTGACTGGCGAGGTGGGGATTGAGAACAAAAGGAGGAGGTGAGAGCCGAGAGGGGGAAGGGGAAGGTGGTAACATAAAGAGGAAAATGTGAACAGTAGGAGGTGGTGATAGTAAAGCAGGTTGTAAGATACTGGGCAGTCTGTCTTATATAACAAGATTGCACCTCTCGCTGGATGGGACTCTCAGTGGGGGTCTGCATCTGTGATTACCAATTGTGGGTATTCATTAATATTTCACATCACACCTGGGTCCAATTAAGGCTGTGACGGTCAGAATAACCCTATATGAAGCCTGGTGAATATCTTGGATTTCATGTAAGCGTATGCAGGGACTAGGAGAGCCGCCGATGGAAGGAACATTTATGCCTGTTGTAGGTTCATGGGAGGGACTAGAGGTGTTGGTATCTTTGCTTATGTACATGTTCCCCAGGGCGCTCAGCATTATTTGGTGAGGGCACAGGTTTGTGGACTTTGCAAGCACATCTTCAGACGTTGCAAGTGAGCACACTGAGAGGGACTGTACCGCAGACTTTGTGAACAGGTCCTGGATCCATACATGCCTGTGAATTTCTTCGGATGCACAACAGGTGTTCACACAGTCCCACTGTCCATGAAGGCCCTGTTAATCTCCTCCATGGAGTTGCTAAGGGTGGGTCATTGGATATTTTTTTATTTACAATACATTTCTTTTTATTCTTTTTTTAACTGATTCCCTGGCACAATAACGCGCTTTCTATCAACCGTATACTGGTTGTGAGAAAAACTCAGGTAAATCCTTTTGCTACATTTGCTGTGTACTGACTAAAATGAGTTCAGGTTCTGCAATGGATATACATGTCTTTCTGTTTCTGTTTATGCTTAGTTCTTGATTCGGATATGCATGTTATGCAGGTAAATAATAAGTACGGATGTGCTCTATATATGAATCATTATTGGTGCATCAACTTGAAACTAATACATCTTCTTTTCTATGTTTTTCTTCTTTTTTTCATCTTATTTGCCTTCCATTCTGGATTATTGATTTAATATAAACTCATGATATATTTGGTTGATATACATTGATTCTATTCCTGCATGGTTGGATAGTGTGTTTTGCCCTGGAGACGAACTTGGTTCCGAAATGCATTGGCTTCTGTACTTCATACTGCCTTTTATGATGGAATAACAGAACTGAGTTCTTAGATTGGATTAGTGAAATATTACTATAGATAATGTGAATTCTGATAAACTGAATGACAGAAAAATACGAATCTTTAACTGAATGATACTGTGAGCGCATATGGTCGTTCCAGAGGGAACTCAACCTTTATTTTGATATTTTACACCCTTGTGGCAAGGTCTTTTCTACCATTTTGCTCCAAAACTGATAGAGTTATTTTGCAAATATAAATAAGAAGTGGTGCCCCCCTTCGCCTACTCTGCTCTATTAAAAGAGATGAACACATTATGGTGAACCACTGACACTTGAAATACATACAGTTAAATATCATGTCATAGCTAAAGAATATCCACATAACAGCTAGGTTTTCAGATGTACAACAACATATGACTGATTTGAAGGGTACAGTTATGAATATCAATTAAGCACAGCCCAAGAAAATATACCAGAGAACAAGTTATTGGATTTAGAATATAGAAACAGCAGAAAAATATATTGTTAATCTTTGACATTTTGGAGCAAATAGAGAGCACACCAAATGTACATATTTCCAGTTCAGCCTGAAAGCAAAACTGCTTAAAATGTGCATACACTGCATTTGTTGAATAATTAAAAGGTGTTACATATGCCTTATTGAAATAGAGGGAAATTCTAATTAAAGGAGCTTTTAGAGTATAAGGGCACGCAAACTTGTACACTGCTGGGTAAAAAGTCAGGGTTGGTGTATCACCATTTTAAGGACAATGGGAATCT
Organism: Ambystoma mexicanum; assembly: GCF_040938575.1. NCBI lineage: Eukaryota > Metazoa > Chordata > Amphibia > Caudata > Ambystomatidae > Ambystoma > Ambystoma mexicanum. Next base: position 1,163,235,386 of record NC_090922.1, read on the forward strand.
CAAATAATAATGTGTTGGTATTGGATATTTGTTGTGGTAGTCTAAACACAATTTATGAAAGTACATTGGGCTAGTCATAGCCCTCGTGTCCTCTGCTCAGGTTTACTCTTGGTCAGCACTCGAGTCGCGGATGGTGACCGGTTGATGTTCAACATAAAGGGATTTGGAACAATTCTGCTTTTGCAGAATCTCATTTGATTTTAGTGCAGGAGCCAACACTCCAATGAAATACCAGCTGCAAGTGCAGGAGAGGTTGAAGGTTCACAAGGTAGTCTTCCAAGACTCAAGACCTTCAGAGCTATCATTAATGGAAGCTACGGAGAGGCACACCAATCTGACATTTTCAGGATTCAGGAGACCGAGGGGGAGACTTGACACAAGACAACAAATTAAAGTGGGGGTACTCATCAACAAACGCAATGGGATGTGACTTCGACACAAATTAGCAAATCAAGGTGAAATATGCGCTTTTCATTAAATGGGCTTTGCATAACCACCCAAATTGAACAGGAAGAATGGCATTTGCCTTTCATGAAATCAACACACACACAAAACCAAGACAGGATATTTTCTTCTAATAGGGTTTTTGAAAACGTTAAAATGTGTGTATGTTTTAAACTCCAAGAACCAATACAAATATTTTCCCTGGGACTTGCACTACCGAAATGAGATATTTCACCTATAGTTGTTTGTTATTTTTGATCAGGTTATATAGTATATATTTTTGATCAGGTTATATAGTGCAGTGGTGAAGTGTCCTGCCTACAAACCTGGCAACTGCGGTTTGATTTCTGAGGTGTGATTTAATTCATAAATTCAAAGAGAACATCCAATGTTTCTCTTTTAACTGGGGGGAACTGAGTCCACCCTCTGAATAAAGTGGTGGGGACTCCGTCCCCCAGCGTGTGCCCTTGACTTGAGCCCTTTTCTTAGGTCTTTCAATGTATGGAGATGGCTTCAGGCGTAACAGCCGACATCCAGTGCGTCCATCAGACTTCTAGAGTTACAAAGGGGAAGAAAGGCTCAACTTTCGTAAATATTTTGACCTATGTGGTAAGAGAACATGGTTGTACCAATCTATTGAGATAGGAATACCATTCTGGCTGGCTCAGGCAACCTCTGCTTCCTCTCTGTGGAGAGTACAAAGACAACTTGGAGATGCTGGGAACTGAGGACCTGTATGAACAGCTTTGAACAAGGTTGTTCAGCAGTGTACCGTATGTCTGAACATTAAATTAGCCAATTCAAACAATTTTTGCCAAACTAAATAGGATAGCTGTGCTCTCCAAGAAAGGTTCAGAGCAGGGCATCACCATAAACACAGATAGCTGAAGAAGTGGGGTGAGAGGAAGGCGGAGAATGGGGGCTGGGGTCAAAGTAGAAGCAGTGGTATCCCTCCTAAAACCCCAGACTGCTTTTGGTGTTTTAGGTACATTGCCTTGGGCACTTTGATAGGCACTACAAATGTGTTACATTTTATTAGTTCTTGGGATTAGTTTGACGCGAAGAACAACTGTCTATTGACAATAGTTGCTGCCGGGCATTAGCTATCGAACAGAGTATTAGAAGTCAGTTGGTCTTGGTGGGAGGCTTACTCCCCACATTGAACCTCCCTCCATGGTGGCGGAATGGAGGCAGTCCCATTAGGGGGGAGAGTGTGGGGGTGTTGGTTTTTGTGAGGGTAAGTGGGAATACTTGCGCTCCGTGGATTATGAGAGCTAAACATCATATGGAGCTATACTGACGTTGTAGGTTTGATCAATGTGGTCCATGGCTGGTTGCTGTATTCATGAGAGATATGAACACGGGTATTATCTGCATATTTGCTCTTTTTAAGAGCGGGAACTTATATGATGGCCCGGGGTCACAAACTATCTGGTCACCACAAAAACATCTTGGGTTAAAACAATTAGTTTACTTTTATATATGCTTAACACATGAAGAATTAACCATGCCTTCGACTAAAAATCACACTGAGTGATGCTAAACCTGGGGCTTAAAGGGTATTGGGTTAACTGTGTCTCTGTGTATGTGCCTAATGCAGACAAGCTTACATTCTGGGGAAAACTGAGCAGCTAGATTACTCCAGTGTTTTTGGGTGATGAATTCCTTTTGGCCATGGATGCAGTGATGGGTAAGTCTTCCCCTGTGCTTAGAAGTGGACATCAGTGAAAAGGCAACAGCGGTTAGGAGAGCCATTTATCCAGGTATTTTGCTTTACTTATTATTTTGTACTATCCATGCCATAATTAAAGAATCGACCTGTTCTACCTGGGGGGTGGGGGGATGGCTGCATGGTATGATATGAGAATACCGGGATATCACTCTCTCCTGTAACGGTCTCTTGTTGATTAACTTGAATCCACTGGTAAAACAGCCAGGTTATGTTCCTTTGACTAAAGGCTGCTTGTGACCTCTAAATTTCACAAGCAACTTGCCTGTATGGGAATCCATGAAAGCTTTTTGTAGGGGCTGACCACCACAAACTGAATGCTGAGAGAGAAAGTGGTAATCAAACTAAAATCACATAAGAGGGAACGCCCAGATCCACTGGAAAAACTGATGCTATGTTATTTTATGCAGATTTATATCGAGCATGGCTGCCATTTGCATGGTCCCCAGGTGCTAATGTGGATCTGAAAGAACGGGGATGGGTGAGGTTGGTGGGGAGAGAGTGTAAAATGATAGAGAGTTTTGCTGCTATGTTGATGCACGCAGACCAGAAGTATCCTAAACTCTGCAAAGGGGGGTCTGTTTCTAGGTGTTCTACATCAGGATCATAGAGGCATTTATGTCTGAAGAGGAGCCTTGTGTGTCCCTGCTGCAAGGATGCATTGTCTCAGGATGTGGTATGTTAGTTGCTTGTAAAGGTGTATTGTTCTTATGTTTGATGTCTGTTGTGAGAGGTGTTTCATACCCATGTGTGGGATACTTACTTGGGTGTGTGCAGTAGTGGTAAACAAAGTACCAGCTTACAATTGGAAGTGGTGTGGCAAGGAATGCTATTGGTGCCAGTTACCAAGCAATTGTGCCATGCCAGATATTGCATGGTACTTGCCAATAAAAGAAGAGGCAGTGTCTTAGCCAGAGAGTTAGTTTGAAACAGCTATATTCTGTGTTATAAAGAGGAATGGGCGCTGACTGTTCAGGAGCAACATGTAGTCAGAGAGCATTGCAGACTACTATGGGGAGATGTGTATTTGGGGCATCTCTCTTAATGGCACGCATACCATAAGCTATTTGGACTCACTAGAGCTTCCTCTTTATCACTGGAGCAATTGATGGTTCTGGACGTGTCCATCCCCAAAGAAGACATCCTCCTGCTTCTACAGCAGGATACATCCCTATTTTCATAATTTGCATTCATCAGGAAAGCTGGGTGATTAAGGTTTTGAGGAGGTGTGCTGTTTGCAGAGGCACTAGAAAACGGATTCTGCCTGCCCCTTTGCTCTGCATCATATCTATTGGGGTATGTTAGCAGAGGTTTAATCTGTAGACCTTTTTTCTACAGGAAAGGATGGTTACATCAAGCTTGCTCAATACACAGGTGATATAGTGGTATATTCCGTGGACTCCTCAAGGGTGCGCTCAAAGTTTTCCCAGTGCACGCTGGAAATTAATTAGTCAACCAATGCCGGTTAGACACATACCCGTGATTTGGGGATTGCCATACCACTCCAACTTTCATGTAGCCAGTGTTAAATACTTGTCTCCTCATCCAAGTTTACAATGTTATAAAAGGGGTGTCCTTATCAAAGATGTTAAGGGATCCCACCCTTTTGGGTGGCCAGTACCACTGGGCCACATTCATTCTTACAAAAGAGGTCGGACACCGTGTCATTGTCAAAATTGGGATCCCAAATTCACAAACACAGTCTTCTTCTCTGGCAAGGCATGCAATGCAGGGGAGGAATAAGCTGCCTGTACAGAATTTGTATACCCATCTTTCGGATAAAGATTTGAATTACAATATTTAGAGATGGTACTATAAAATGGCTGAATGAGCTGACACTGTGTTGGCTGGGGTCATTGCTTGAGGGGGTGGTCTTTGCTGAGATTGGAGTACCGTCTGTTCAACTTACTTCAAGGAAACGTTTTCAAGTTTGAACAAGTAAGAAATGTTCTTGCCACAACTCCTCCATTGTCAGATATAGAAGGGCCGATGGAATTTTCTTTTCCTAATGGCATAGAGGCCCGTTTTCAAACACCTGTGTATAGGCGCGTTACAAATGCCATATCATATCATATCATATCTAATGTGTTATGGGTACGGCTACTTTTTTTCAATGTATCACACACAGGTGAGATGGCTACAGCAGCCCTATTGGTGTACATTGTATTCATAACCGAAACCAGAGTGCTTCCAGTGAACCAATGCCTGCAACAAGTCAATATCTTGTTCTAGTTGCCCTAGCAAGATTACATTATTGGAGTGCCCACAAATGTAACTGCTGCCAGAGGTGTGTAGTGAGAGGAATGGTGATCTCGTGTACATCGTAATGTTTGCCCTTCTATAAAGTATCAATGGAGAGACCAGATAAAATGACAAAAGTGAACCCTGACCCACAACAAATTACAAAACAATTCATTGGAACATCTATATCTGAGAAAATATCCTTTTGTCACTCACTTACTCATGGGGAAACATGGGCAGTCTTATTTTTAACCAGAAAGTGGAGTCTGTCTGTGTGAACACCTTTTTTATTATTTATCTATACTTGTCTTTAGAAAAAAACATGGAATATAGGCTGGCAACCAAGGTCCAAAAATCATACTATACAGTTCAGTATAAAGAAGAGTTTGGTTTTCTATTTAACATCTTTCATTCATTTTTTCTTTGTAGTTTATTTACTCAAGAGGAAAAACGGTCTGCATTGTCATGACCTTGTCTGTGTTAAAAACATAATGTTGACTCTTTAGCTATTGATTCCCATTAACGATGGGCCCTCATTACGACCCTGGCGGAGTGGGTTTACGCCAGCGGTATTCGTGGCGGACCCGTCCGCCCTATTACGAGTTCCCGTAGCGCCATGGAGCCTTTCTCCGCCTGGTTTTTCCGGGCGGAGAAATCCATGGCGCTACGGGACCTTGTTGTTAATTACGCCACCGTACTTTACGGTGGCGTAATTAACGCCTTCCCCACTCCCATTATACCCTATGGGGCAAAAATGGGAATGGGGAAGGGTAAAATGGGGATTGGGGATTTACCGCCCCGCCAAGGTCGGAATGGGGCGGAAAATCCGCCAACCCCCATGGCGGTATCGGCAGCTTTCCGCCGTGCTCCAAGGTGCATTTAGCACCGCGATTTCCGCCAGGGTCGTAATGAGGGCCCATAGGTAGAACTAAGGTTGGTTTGTGCGTGTCAAATTGTAATAATGGCTACAAATGTGTTTTTGGCATTTGCCTGAGCACAACTGAATACTGACTATGATATCTGTCAGGTGCGCGGTTTGCAATGAAGTGCAATTTCCGATAACATGTTGTTTTGGTTCTCATTGCAATATATTTTGTGAATACTCAGCTATCTGTCCATCCACTCTCTCTTTGACTGACATAGAGGCCCGTTTTCAATTGCTAACACAACTTTTGGGGCTGGTGCGTTGCTGCAAATTAACAGTAATTCTACACCATGTAACATCAAGTAACGCGATGGTGAGGAGACCGGCTGTAATCATGGAGGCATGGAGAGTTGCAATGTGCCTGCATCCTGTGATTGGCTCCTTAAATACTCTACCATGCCATGTGACCAAAGGAGGGCATGCATACAATGACCCTATTGGATCAGAAGAATTAATCAACAATGCATATTTAAAAGCTAAAGGAAGGAAAATAATACAAGGCAGATTTCTTGGAAAAAAAGTAACTTTCCAAGTAAAGGCCTCACTCAAGGCCCAAAATGATACGATTCAACACAAAACACTACATAACTGAAGCCCAACACCACAAAGCCAGCCCGCAGCCTTGAAATTGCAATCAGACAATTTTTCCCCAAAATGACAAGATGGTATCCATGCCTAAGGTCACCATCATGTACTCTGTATATTGTGCTGCCAGGTCCCCATAACAGTGCAATGATCCTGACGAACCAAACTCCTTCGTAGGGCTGCCTCATGGCAGCATCACACTAAAGTCAGTCACTGTGATTTTCTGCTCACACAGAGAAATTACATGTGCATCACACTAAAGCAAGTCACTTTTGATCTCTTCTCCCTCAGAAAAATGCCATGTATGTATCACATTGAAGCAGGTTACTGGACCTTTCTAGGTTCTCCCCACAAAAGTTATGTGTGTGCATGAAAGCCAAGCCAGCTACTGAAATGTTCTGCTCCCCAAGTAAAGGGTCACGTGTGTTGCATGTTCAGTTCAATTCTCTGAATGCAATGCTCTGCATCCTCTCAAGTATGTCACTAGGATTCCCTATTCTTTCGGAAATAAGATCATTGATCTCTGTATCTATATGTGTATTGTGTGTTTTTTAAAAAGCTAAATTTACCAAAAGGTGCTTTTGTTCTGTAATGTTTTGGTGAAGACTAAAAACGGTATAATTTCCGTGAAGAACCACGTTCTTAGTTTTCTTTTGATTTTGATTTGATTTGATTTATACTGTGCACCACCGACACTGAGGCTTAAGGGCGCCGACATAAAAACAAATACAGAAATCAATAGACCAAATACTAAACATAAAATCCAAAACAAGTTGGTTAGAAAGTATCACCAAACATAATAAACACAGCAGAAATTATATGAAAAAATATACAAGAGATAAAAAGTCAATTCAGAACAATGTTTAGCTGGGTGGGCAAGGGCAAGTCCTGCAGTTTTGTAATCCTCTACAAGAACATGGGTAAGCTATTGAAACCACAACCTATAATCATGCAATCAGCATTATGGATGGAACACCAGTTGTCAAACTGAGTTCTACAGAGAACATTCAAGTCCTGAGTTCTAATGCAATTAGGCCCGGCTTTGTGATTGAGCCAAGCTAACACTTTATTCTTCAATGCCTCCCTTGATTCCGGGTGACTAGGCGTGGAAACATTGGTAATAATAAAGTTTCTCGAATCCAGAACAAAGCTCCGTAGGTTAGGGTCTATGATCTTAGCCATTGTTCCTTTTTTTAGACGAATATCCTTAAGAGAGGGTAGTGGTCGATAATATAACTGGCTTGGAAGGGGGCAGAGAACTCTCCAGTGGAATGTCACCCTCTGGACAGAGAGCAAGATGAACAACTTCCACCTGCAAGGACAGACCTTTTTGTGAGAGCACTATGGGGTCTGTTTGACAACCATGATGAGACCCCTTCTGATAGATTGAAGTTTTGGAAGCCTTTTCCGTCCCTTTGAGAACCTTTAGACTAGGCTTCTGTAAGGACGATTGCTGTGGCATAGATATTTTGGGCCCACGGAGATCAACCAGGACTGAAGATCTACAGCGTTTGAGCAGGCCGCAAGGTCCCGCAGCAAGTGTTCTTTAAGAGTCAACCAATTTTCAGGTGAATTAGGGTCTCCCATGCACCTATCATATATTTCTTCAGAATCTTCTCCTGTATGTTCCCCTTACTTTGTTGGCTGCTGGGCCAGCAAAGACTGGGTGCCCAGTAATTCATTAACCTCTAATAGTACCCCCTTTACATGAACGTTAGATACCTTTGGACATAATGGGATAGGGGTACATAAGAGAGGGCAGGCCACACTCTTGAGCTCTTTGTTAGTACGCAGGAGATTGGGAAGCAAAATGTGCTCTTTCTGGAGTTTTTGCCTCCTCTTATCACTGAGTGCTAGAACTTCAGATAGGCGTTCTGGTAGGTGGCTGCCACTCCTATGAGAAGCAGAGGGTGGTGATTGTGTGGACTGATCCACCATGCCCATGAAATCATGCTGAGTGCTGGCGGGCCCTGACCTGTGGCTAGTAACAAATTCAGGTGTAGCAAGCAGGTGTATGTCCTGGTCACTGCTAGGCATTGTTTTTAAGTTAGCAACTGAAAAACCACTAAAAACGGAGTGATTTTTAGAATGCCAAAATGGAACAGGCAGAATACAGCTGGAGGCAGAGAGTAACAAATGCTTACCAGCAGGTGTTGCACTCAGCTCATCGACGCTTAACCGCAAATACTGTGCTCAGCCTGTCGAATCACTGGGCACGCAACTAAAAGGGAGCACAGTGAAAAGTTGCCAGTTTCGCTCCACAGTGGCCCGTGGGGCCAGCCCTCAGGAGGCAGCTGGAAGACTCGAGTGAATTATGGCAACACGCCAAGGGAGTGGAGAATGAGGCTATGTGCTTAGGGTAGTCAAATAATGTGGGGCGCCATGGCCTGACCCCATCCGCATCCAGCGTAAAGGACCCTATGCTGGGAGAAAGCTACATCAGGCTGCACCGCCTACAGCGGACGCCTCCGACAACAGCTTCCCAAACGATGCGCAACAGAGATAGTTGATGGATGAGGTTTATAACGCCTTGCTAAAAGTGTGGTGTCATCTATGTCAAGGATGTGAGGCAGGAGGGGAGATTAGTCTCCAAACTCAATTGTATGGTTGTGCATTCCAGATTTTAGCAGCTTCAATTGCAACATACTGAAGCCAGTAATAAGAATGTTTTTCTCCCACAGAAAAATGACATGTGTTTCTATGACACGCAAGCCATTCACTGGCATGTGATGTACTCCGTAAAGTCACTTGTGTGTGTGTCATAGTGAAGCCAGTTGCTGCGATAGTTCCCATCCTCATAAATAATGTACATATGTAAGACACTGTTACAGGCCGATTCATGGAATAATTAGCGCGGCGCAAGTGGGCAAAAACGTGCGAATCGCATTGGAATAGCGAAAATCGCAGTGCAAGTGCGAAAATCGCACGAAAAGCAGCGCACATCGATTCATGGAAGGCCGTGCGCGAGAAAACCAGCGGATGTGCGAAAAAAATGTGCGCGGCGCACGTTGGCGCACAGGCCATCTAACTGCGTGCGCCAGGACACAGCGAAATCGCACAGGCCACAGCGAAAATCGCACATAGCGCGGCGCACGCAACAAAAGTAGGCGGAACACGGGCGTAACACTCGGAATGGGGAACAACTTGCCAAAACGTGGGCGTCACGGGGGAAGTACAGGGCACAAGTGCGCGGAACGCCGACACGCTCGCCTACAACACGTATTCATGGAATAGAATAGGGCAAAAAAGCGCACGCTCAAACCAGCGCACAGGCACAAACACGACCGCCACAAGAAAGCAGGCGGTAGCGTCTCTGCGGCTGTAAGAAATGTGCGCCAAAAGGTGCGCCACCAAATAGCACCTATATACTGCCATGATGAATGTCCTATACTGTGGCCCTCCAGGACAAATGACGTGCAAAGGGGTACCCACAAACACGGACACCCGCTGACCAAAAATACGTGTTTGTGTATACCGGGGTGCGCGGGAAGTCTCACACGCGATTTGGCCGGGTACGTGGATTTCCGGGGTGCGCGGGAAGTTCCACACGCGATTACATCAGGGTACGTGTATTTCAGGGGTGCGCGGGAAGTTCCACACGCGATTTCAGCAGGGTACGTCTATTTCAGGGGTGCGCGGGAAGTTCCACACGCGATTTCATCAGGGTACGTGTATTTCAGGGGTGCGCGGGAAGTTCCACACGTGATTGGCCCAGTGCGAGCAGGGTACGTGTATTTCAGGGGTGCGCGGGAATTTCCACACGCGATTTCAGCAGGGTACGTCTATTTCAGGGGTGCGCGGGAAGTTCCACACGCGATTGGGCCAGTGCGAGCAGGGCACGTGTATTTCAGGGGTGCGCGGGAAGTTCCACACGCGATTTCAGCAGGGTACGTCTATTTCAGGGGTGCGCGGGAAGTTCCACACGCGATTGGGCCAGTGCGAGCAGGGTACGTGTATTTCAGGGGTGCGCGGGAAGTTCCACACACAATTTCAGCAGGGTATGTGTATTTCAGGGGTTCTGGGGAGTACCACACGTGAATTGGCCATGTGGGTCCTCCCAGGTGTACGCTCCACAACCTCCACGGACCCTGCAGGCAGCCCACACCACGGGGGACTACCCTGCACCCCTGCTCATGTCCCGCAGGCAGCCCATCCACCATGGGCATGCCCCCCAGCCAACCCACATGTCACCTTGCACTACTGATCAACAATGCATGTCTCCCACCACCCCCACCCCCCAGCACTGTGGGGCACCTGCCAGCAGGCCCCCACTCATGTCCAACTCATGTCTCCCACCACCCCCACCCCCCAGCAGTGCAGGGGCAGCCTCCACCAGGCCCCCACTCATGTCTCCCACCACCCCACCCCCCAGCAGTGCAGGGGCAGCCTCCACCAGGCCCCCACTCATGTCTCCCACCACCCCCACCCCCCAGCCACCAGGGGCACCCTCCACCAGGCCCCCACACATGTCTCCCACCACCCCCACCCCCCAGCAGTGCAGGGGCAGCCTCCACCAGGTCCCCACTCATGTCTCCCACCACCCCACCCCCCTGCCACCATGGGCAGCCTCCACCAGGCCCCCACTCATGTCTCCCACCACCCCCACCCCCCTGCCATCATGGGCAGCCTCCACCAGGCCCCCACTCATGTCTCCCACCACCCCCACCCCCCAGCAGTGCAGGGGCAGCCTCCACCAGGCCCCCACTCATGTCTCCCACCACCCCCACCCCCCAGCAGTGCAGGGGCAGCCTCCACCAGGCCCCCACCCATGTCTCCCACCACCCCCACCCCCCAGCAGTGCAGGGGCAGCCTCCACCAGGCCCCCACTCATGTCTCCCACCACCCTATCCCCCAGCAGTGCAGGGGCAGCCTCCACCAGTCCCCCACTCATGTCTCCCACCACCCCCACCCCCCAGCCACCAGGGGCACCCTCCACCAGGCCCCCACTCATGTTTCCCACCACCCCCACCCCCCAGCAGTGCAGGGGCAGCCTCCACCAGGCCCCCACTCATGTCTCCCACCACCCCACCCCCCTGCCACCATGGGCAGCCTCCACCAGGCCCCCACTCATGTCTCCCACCACCCCCACCCCCCTGCCACCATGGGCAGCCTCCACCAGGCCCCCACTCATGTCTCCCACCACCCCCACCCCCCGGCAGTGCTGGGGCAGCCTCCACCAGGCCCCCACTCATGTCTCCCACCACCCCCACCCCCCAGCAGGGCAGGGGCAGCCTCCTTCAGGCCCCCATCCATGTCTCCCACCACCCCCACCCCCCAGCAGTGCAGGGGCAGCCTCCACCAGGCCCCCACTCATGTCTCCCACCACCCCCACCCCCCAGCAGTGCAGGGGCAGCCTCCACCAGGCCCCCACCCATGTCTCCCACCACCCCCACCCCCCAGCAGTGCAGGGGCAGCCTCCACCAGGCCCCCACTCATGTCTCCCACCACCCCACCCCCCAGCAGTGCAGGGGCACCCTCCACCAGGCCCCCACTCATGTCTCCCACCACCCCCACCCCCCAGCCACCAGGGGCAGCCTCCACCAGGCCCCCACTCATGTCTCCCACCACCCCCACCCCCCAGCAGTGCAGGGGCAGCCTCCACCAGGCCCCCACTCATGTCTCCCACCACCCCCCCCCAGCAGTGCAGGGGCACCCTCCACCAGGCCCCCACTCATGTCTCCCACCACCCCCCCCCCGCCACCATGGGCAGCCTCCACCAGGCCCCCACTCATGTCTCCCACCACCCCCACCCCCCAGCAGTGCAGGGGCACCCTCCACCAGGTCCTCACAATCCCTAATCATGTGCGTAATGGTCAGCCTCCACAGCCAAAAAGCCCTACCAAGTAACCCATTCACCCACATGGAAATGGAAATTACATGTTACACCCCCAATGTTCATGAAGCTAATGAACCCATGTCTGTCACACACAATGGTTGCAATTGAATGGGAAAACACCCAACATGACATGCATGAAACCAATGAGATGATACCACACAGTGAAGTATGAAAACAAAGTTGTATTGAAAAAAATAAAGAATGCTAAAGAAAGGAAACAAACTACAATGGGAATGAGAAAAAATAAGCTGCATGTCCGTATTAAAAAAAAATAACTGCAAATCAGAATCCAAAAAAATGTCGTCCAAAGTCAAATGTAAAAAAATCTCCATGCAATAAAGAACTATGTAAAAAAATACCAAGGGTCCATGAGCCAACTGAACAAAGGAAACCTACTAAAAAACCTAACTAAAAATCAACTATATACAAAAAGTGGAGCAGTGTCCGTCGACTCCAAATCATAATAAGAAACAAAGGAAACCTAAAACTAAAGAACTATATACAAAGGCGGCGGGCAAGTCCAGCGGCTCACTCCGTGGTGTCCCGGGCCAGGGCATCATCGAACTCCTGTTCGATGTCCCGGAGGCGGTCCAGTTCCATGGCCCCGAGGGTCCGCAGGGACGACGCCGTGTCCTCCTCCAACCCCCTGCGGATTGCCTCGAGGCACTCGGCCCGCCTCAGGGCCCTCCGCATGGAGTTCTCCGCCCTGACCATTGTGAGCCGCGCCTCTTCCGCCCGCCGCCGCTCCGCACCTATGGCGTGGCCCAACCGCTGCCACACGGAAGACACTCTCTGTCCTGGGTCCTCCTGCCCTCCGGCCGATGCCTGCCCCTCCGATGTGGAAGGCCCCGAGCCTTCATGTCTCCCACCATGTTGCTGCTGCTGCCCGTGCACTGCCTCCTGCTGCCTGCACATCCTCCGCCGGCTGGGGTGCAGTTGTTGATGTGGCCACCCCTGCTGGACCTCCGACTCCCGACTGTGGCAGGGATGCCTCCTCCACCAGCCTGGCCGCACCGTCAGAGGCAGCTCCACAGGGCACCCAGGTGACTGATGGGTGGGAAGATGGCACAGAGGACGACTGGCGCGTAGGGGGTCCAGTTGAGGAGGGGGTCGGAGCAAGCCCCATCAGACGGAGGAATCCGGCCTGGGTGACCTGTCCCAGCAGGCTGACGTGGTCAACGAGCCATTCGAGATGACGTGCAGTCTCTCCATGAAAAGACTGCAGGTCACCTCGCATGGCCGTTGACGCAACGCCACACCAGCCAGGACAGGCTCAACCCGGACCTGGATGGCCACGTCCGCAGGCAGAGGAAGGCCAGTTGACGTCAGCTCATCCCCTGCCTGAAAACGGGTCTGGACGTAGGCATCCCTGCTGGTGCAAGATGATGCAGGGACAGGATCGGGGACAGGATTGCACACAGGCACTTCCGCGGCCGCCTGTGCTGCCTCCTGTCCCTGGTCCTGCACTGCACCACTAGCACCAGTGGGATCCCCACCTCCAGACCCCGTCTCTGGTGCTTGCACGGCCTCCTCCTCCACCAAACCCCCCACCAACCTGGATGACTCCCTGCCATCTTCCCCTGTTGGGCCCTGTGGGGTCCCAGCTGCCCCTTCTGCTGCCGAGGAGTCCAACTGCAACCTCCGCCTCTTGGACCTCCCCCCGGCAGCTGCGGCCTGGGACGCGGCACCGGACTCCTCACTCCCCGACGAGATGACAACACGAGAGGGGAGCCGGGCCTTGCGTCTCCGGCTGGCGGTCGGATCCCCGCCGCTGTGCTCCACAGCACCTTCTCCGCCCTCTTCATCAGTTGACGCTGCAGACAGGGAGAAACAAAACACAGGCATCAGGGCACTGTACAATGGACACATACACACATGACAGTTGCACATGAGTGGCATTGGCAAACCTCAGACATGTCATCACAATCCCCAACACACATGTCATTGCAACTCGCACACATGAGCCATACCACAGCCATATCGCAACTGCCACCACCATCCCTACACATACAACAGCATCAGCAGCCAAAGGGGAGCCAGACATCACATGCAACACAGGAAGTGCACCACACATGTACACACACCACCACACTTGCATGCATGTCTACACCTCTGCCAAGTGTCGAACTGTTCAGACGGGCATCCATGTCACATCTGCCAATCAGGCTTCCACATACCGCTGTCACATGCATCCATGTTGCATCACTGTTGCACCCTTGTCAAATACACACACATGCACATGTACACAGTGCTCGTACATTCAGCCGAAAACAACATACATGCCTGACATGACGGACATGTCTACTTACATACACATTCATCCAAACATGTGTGCACGCACAACTGCATTTGCCATGCAAGCCTACACACACAAGCACCATCCATGTCTCACACATTACAGCCCTCGCATGTGTCAGCCCCACGGCCCTGTACACCCCCACCCATACTCGACCCCATACAAACAGATGTGCAACCTGCACAATACCGAATAATCACCACACGCACTGCTCACAATCAGGATGCAGGTACACTCACCGCTCGACTCCAGACGGGTCTGCTTCTCTAGGACCTGGACGTGGAGCGCTGGGGATATGCGTTCCAGGACCCCCATCTGTTCTTCCGACAAGTGGCCCCGGCGCCCCTTGGCATCCGCTGCCTTCAAGAGGCGCCGGGCCTTGTTCAGGGTCCTGGACCTGAAGTCCTCCCAGCGCTTCCTGACATGTTGTAAGTCCCGGACTGCCACCCCCTCCGCGTTGATGGCAGTCACGATGTCAGTCCATATCCGAGTCCGTCCTTCCTTGTCGGCGCGGGAACTTCCGAAGAGGGCATCATACTGCCCCAGGACTTGCTCCACCAGGACACCAACTTCGGTGGCACTGAAGCTGGTGCCCCTCTGCCTCTCTGGCCGGGGGTTGTCAGTGGTCACAGATGGTGTTTGCCCCGACATGACAACCCCAGAGGCAAGAGTGGGTGGGCAACTGGGTCCTGGGGCTGGGCTGTGGAGCGATGTAATTCCAGTCGGGAGTCTTCGGTTCCAGCAGGGGTGGTCACAGCAACAGCACCCCTGGCTGATGTGCAGGCAGCAAATGGCAGTGCACGTGGGCAGCAGGCAGTCAGGCAGCAGCAGATGGCAGGTGGGAGCGTGCTCGGGGCTCTGGGGGGCAGTAGTTCGGCCTTCTGGGCAGGAGCGTGGTCTTCCGTGTGCTTACACGTGGCCAGCTTGGTACGGAGTGATTTGGCACGTGAAAATCCTGCACGTCAGCGTAAAAATCGAGGAAAGGCCCTTAGCGCGTAAGCGCGTCAGCACGCATACGCGATTCTATTGGACCAAAGGCCCTCAGCGCGTAAACGCGTCAGCACGCATACGCGATTCTATTGGACCAAAGGCCCTCAGCGCGTAAACGCGTCTGTGACGTGACCCGGACGGGTGTTTCCCACACAGCACGTGATGACAGAGCACACGTGGAAAGACAGCACGTCAGAGTGTCATCGCGTGTAATTGGACAAAAGTGCGCGTACACGCGATTGGCCTATGTACGTGTATATCAGGGGTGCGCGGACACTTACACACGCAAGTACGTCAGCGCGCCTGTATCCCGGGGTGCGCGGGAATTTCCACACGCTATTGGACTGGGTACTGGATTTCAGGGGTGCGCGGGTCACACGCTCGCCTACAACACGCGCAACGCATAAATTTGCGCGCTAACAAAATAACAAGCTCAGACCCAGGATGAACATACCGTTCCTAGCAGCAGTGGGCGTGGGCTACCAAAGGAGGAGGATAGTCAGGGCCAGAATATTCACACCCAGAACCAGCCTTTTCGGGATGCCTGATGACCAGGTGCATGGGAGGTACAGGTTTCGACCACACATTATACTGGACCTGGTGAGTGAGTGGGAGGATGACCTCACATCACCCACCCTGTGCTCCCAAGCACTCAGCCCCCTGGAGAAGGTCCTCAATGTACTGCACTTCTTAGCCACTGGATCATTTCAGCGGACAAGTGCCATTGTGGGTGGTGTATCACAGGCCACCCAGTCACGCTGCCTACACCAGGTCTTGAACATCATCACTGCACGGCCATCAGTCCGCAAGGCACATATACCTGCCCAGAACACCTGCAGAAAGGCATGCTGCCGCCCTGGATTTATACGGTGTGGCACGATTCCCCAAAGTGCTAGGTGCCATCGACTGCACCCATGTGGCTCTACGTCCCCCCAGGGCATCAGAGCACATCTATAGGAACCGCAAGCACTGGCATTCCATCAACGTGCAGGTAGTATGTAATGCCAAGGGAATCATCACCTCATTATATGCCAACTATCCCGGGTCAACCCACGACAGCTTCATTTACCGAATGTCCACCCTAAGCCGGGACCTAGAAGCTGGGCGGCATGGCGATACATGGCTGCTTGGTGAGTATGAATGCCACTGCACATGCATGCATGTCAGATACTGAGCAAGGTCACAACCCCACCAATGATACCAATCACCACCTCCACAGGGGACAGTGCCTACCCTCTCAGCCCCCAGATGATGACGCCAATTCGGAACCCCACCACGCCACCCGAGGTAAGATATAACACAGCCCACATTACAACCCGGGGCATAGTGGAGCGCACATTCGGAGTGCTAAAGTCACGCTTTCGCTCCCTTGACCGTTCTGGCGGCCAGCTGTTGTACGCTCCCCCAGTAGTGTGCAGGATCATAGTGGCAGAATGTGTCCTGCACAACGTTGCAACACGCCGGGGCCTGGCCGTGGACATGGTGGTGTCACCACATCCCCAACCACATGCACAGCCGCTGCGCATGGGAGGGGAAAGGGCACGGGGGGAGGCAGCCCGTACACAGCTAGTGGCAAATTACTTCACATAGAAATCACACCCCTGTGGAGTGCACACTGCCCTGGCACATTCCATCTGACAATCAATGATGACTCAACCTGACACTGATCCTGAATGTCTGGAGAATGAACCGTGAAAACCATATCAGCCTGAGATTGTTCACCTGGAAGTGTCACAATGTGTGCATCCCTACCCACACAGACACCACCAATGCAGTTTTGTGAAGTTACACATTCAAGCAGCTAAAATGAATACCCACTTGCAAAATGCAACAAGAGGACAGTGCCATGTCAGCCAACCCAACCCCAGCACCGCCACACGACACACCGTGCCATGTCATGCTATTTGCAGGTAAACAAAGTAATCCCCACAACATGACACTAGTGTCACAATGTACAGTGTCCCTATTAGAAACTTGCAACACCTGAAATGCTCACAGTAATGCCGGACCAACAACAAACTTGAGCACGTACTACCATTAACATGACATCACAAATGTTAAATATTAGTAGTCTCACCACCTGGAAATGCCTGCACTCCCACCACTACCAACTGTGCAGTGTTGGCGCCATGTAGAGTTGTAGGTGCACTGCTGCCAACATGGACCCCATCTCCAGACTAGAGGTCCTTGTGTAGACATGAGGAAGGGACCTGCAAATTGGGAGGTAGACACAGAAGATGAGTTACACATCAATGCAACATGCAGTGTACAACACAACAGCAATATGCACTAGGAATGTATACACAGTATTGACTACAGACTGCCCACACAGCTCATGGGAGTCCAACGTCACTGTGTAATTCACTGTCACTTGGGCACACCCTTTGCAAGCCCATGGAAACGGGAAGCAGGAGGGGTGTGTGTGACTCAAACCCAAGCATCTGAACCAAATACATTACAAGCCTGCATGTGCCCAGCCACAATGCAGCGTATGCCCACAGGAACCACGGAAGCCAACAAATCGTCCCAAAAAAATTGGGAATAAAATAAATAAAAATAAAAATAAAAATAAAAATCAAAATAAAAAAAAATAAAAAATGGCCATTGATGGGCCCGGGGGGGTTGGGGAGGCCACCCAGGAGGTCCGAGGACAGGATGCACACCAGAACCCACCTGCGTGGATCCTGGGAAAAAAAAACACCTCCATGGGCTCATGGCCCACACGGCTACCCTATTGTGGGAGTATCACTGCTGTCGCTATTATCACCCTGTGCAGCTGCATCCGGAGGTGGTTGCACTATGGGAGGCAGCCCACGCAAGGCCCTAGTCTGCTCCTCCATGGCTGCAAGCATGCGGGTGTGGTAGGTCTGGTTCTGGAGGATGAGTGTGCGGAGGTCCCCATGCAACAACTCACGGGATGCCCGGACCTCCGCCCTCGTTGCCTGCATCTCAGCTGAGAGCGTACGGGTGAGACGCTCCAGCTGCTGTTCTGTCCTTTGGTGTGTTGAAGCCTCAAGCTCAACAAGAGTCGTCCTGAGGTGAAGGAGCTCCTGCCTCAGGGCTTCCCTGTGGCCCTGGGACTCAATGGAGATGGCCTCCTGCAGAGTCGCCAGTGCCGCCCGCCTGTCCCTGTTGGACCCCAACATGTCCTCCCTGTGTGACTGGCAGATGGAGTCGGTTGCCTGCTCTAGTCGCTCCATCAGCCTTTCAGGGGGGACAATGGAAGTGGCCACCCTATCCATGGCATGAGCCATCATCTCGGATGATGCTGCCTGTTGGGTTGCCATACCGTAAATGGATTGCTCCCATGCGGTATTGCCAGGTGGCGTACGGCCACCACGTCGGTGGGCACCACACCTGTCTGGGGCAAGGCAAACTGCGCCTTGCTGTGCCGGCACTGCCTGAGGCTGCAGGACTGCATTCCCCCTCTGATCTGCTGGCCCAGGAACAGGATCAGATGTCGCGGAGTGTGACCCTGCATCCGTAACCACCAAAGGCGTAGCTGCCAACACTGACATCCCCATTGAGGGTTCTGACCCTGGTGCAGGTGGGTGGGACAGAACAGAATCCCTCCCTGGAACACTCACCTGCGACGGCACGTAGGTCTCATCCGAATCAACACCTGAGTACAGCTCGGGGGAGGTGCAGCCAGAGACACCCCTTGAGAGCACGACCTGCAACACTTGTGGGTTCTCACCCACCACCACACCACGTCCCTCACTGGTGGTTGGTCGGCCCTCGGACCCCTCCTGGGTCTGCACCATCTCCACAACCGCAGCAGTATCAGGTGCGTCTTCCCCTGCAAAGACATCAAAACAAAGAAATGGAAACAGGCATTAGCACCATGGCACACAATGAGGGCTGAGAAGCAAGAGAACCAGTACTTGTTTGACACATGTCCCACATGACTAAAACCCTCCCATGCATGCACCCTCACTGCGTATGAAGGGCAGGCAAATGGCACACACTGATGACACCAAGATGGAAGATGAACACATTTTCTGCATGCTGCCTGGCAGTGGCATCACACATTGGCCTGTGATTGCCAGGTGAAACACACATGCCATCAGACAGATGGCATGTACCATTGCTATTGAGTGAAGATGGAGAGGAGGGCAGCACCTATTCATTCAGTCCAGTTCCCGCATGTAATAGCTTTTCTAATTCAAACAGGTCAGATTCTTCACCTGGAGCTGCCAGTCCGAAATGGTCCAATTGCACAGGGACATGTTTGAACAAATGATATCCAGGTAACAAAGTCACTCCACTTTACCATAGCCATGTCAGACATGTGACTAGAGGACTGCGACATGCCTAGTAAAAGTGGTGGAATGCAAACAATCTGACTAAATGAACAGTGAAAAATTAAGCAACAATGTTGTGGCAAGGTGACACTTCAAGGGCAACTGGCGTGCAGTTGGGCTAGATGTCTACTGTTGGCAGAAGGGATACTGCTATGGCCAAATGCAGCTGCGCAGGATGTATTGCATGAAGCACCTGGCTGACCCATACGACTCAGGCGCACACACTCTCACCTGGCACACAAACAGAAGCCCTCACACACACCATGCACATGGATGACACACACATGCATGTGCACTCACCGGACAATTCCTCGTAATCAGCCAAATCTCCCACGCCTTGGATCTGTTCCTCCGTGACGTAGGTCCCAGCGACTGACTCATGTGGAGTGAGTTCCATGTCTACTACTGGAGACCCACCTCCAGTCACTAGAGTTGCGGCATGACTTGAGGCCAGCTTACTCTTTGCCCTGCGCTTTAGGTCATTCCAGCGCTTATAGCAATCATTGGCTGTGCGCCTCACGATTCCAAGGGCACTTACGATGTCCGCAACGGTCTGCCAGTGTGCCTGGCATTGTGCAGGTGTGGTCTTGGATCCTGCAACAATGACCATCTCGTTGTCATGTGCGGACACATACTCGACAAGTGCATTCAGTTCGTCATCCGTGAAGCTGGGCTTCCTGGACGGGCCGGACTGTGTAGCCGTGTCTGGGGCATCAGCCTGTGCCGGACGAGCACTCTTCCTCTTCCGCTTGGAAGGTGGTGGTGATCCTGAGTGTCCTGCGCCGCTCTGGACACTAGGGGCAGGAGCCCTGGTGGACTCTGTATCAGGAGTGTGGGATTGCACACTCAGCATGGGAGTTGGTGCAGGCATTGGCTCTAGTGTGATGGTGTCAGGGGGAATGTAAGCAGCATGGACTAGGACCGACACTGTCCGGGCTGGGTGTGTGAGGGCTGGGGTGGATGGAGCTGCAGCTTCCCCTGCAGCCTCTCCGCCCTGCCTACTTGGTGCAGCAGATGACCTTGCTGCCCCAGATGCATGTGGCATGGTGACATCAACGTGCACCAGCGCACGTGTCATAGGCCTGCTGACCTGGAAGTCAGCCATGGAGTCAGCCAGGTCTGGTGCCACAATGGGCTGGTCCAACAAGGGCTGAGCATGGATGGTGTCAGCCACATCAGCCTCAACGGGAGGGGGGGGGATTATGGGTGCCCTTGACTGGTCCTCCACACATGGGGGGACAGGCTCACCCTGCAAGTAACGACCACGTCCCCTACCGGATCCACCACGGCCACCACTTGTGGCTCTTCCACCTTTGCCACCCTTACGGAATCCTCGCCTCCCAGCCATGGCACTGATGTTAATGTGCGTATGGGAGTGGCTGTAAAATATTGTCCTGGGCAATTGGGGGTCAAAGGGGTTGGGTACCAGATGGTAATTGTACCCTAGTGCTCTTGCAAGGCTGATTGTAACCCCTGGGGAAAGATGACGGGTCACGCAACGCACAGGAGGCCCAAAAAAGGGAGATGACGTGCACACAACCCCTCCTAGACCACGTGTGCAGAAAGAAAAACCTGCACTACGCTGTGGCACCCAGTAACACAAGAATGAACGTATGCGTGTCACACGCAGCCTAGAATGACCTCTGAAGGGGTAGGCTACACACGGGGCAAGCACAGATGTTCGATACGTGCGTGACTCACCGTCTGCCAGGTCAAAGAGCGTGAAAAAGGAGCGCGTTTGGTTGGCAACACCCCCGCCAAAAGAAGATTTGTACGCTGTCTGAGGAGACAGGACAACAGTAGAAGGGAACACTGTTTGAGGGAACAGGCCCAGGTAAACCAGTAAAAGAGAAAAAAGAGAAAAAGCTGTCAGAGGTAACAGGGAATACGAACTTGAAACGCTGTGAAGTAAATCGCGTGTGAAACGACAAGAAGTACAGAATTCACCCACTCGCTCTCCACGAAAAGCACGTACAAGGAAATGGTGTTCTACGCGTACCTTTTATACAGGCCCACACGTCCAGCGTCACTTACGCAGCGTGTACGCGCTAGGGCCATTTCCACCAATTACACGCTTTGTCACTTATGCGTGTAGGGCCATTTCCACCAATTACACGCTTTGTCACTTATGCGTGTAGGGCCATTTCCACCAATTACACGCTTTGTCACTTCTGCGTGTAGGGCCATTTCTACCAATCACACGCGATGACACTCTGACGTGCAGTCTTTCCACGTGTGCTCTGTCATCACGTGCTGTGTGGGAATCACCCGTGCGGGTCACGTCACAGACGTGCTTACGCGCTGAGGGCCTTTGGTCCAATAGAATCGCGTATGCGTGCTGACGCGCTTACGCGCTAAGGGCCTTTCCTCGATTTTCACGCTGACGTGCAGGATTTTCACGTGCCAAATCACTCCGTACCAAGCTGGCCACGCGTAAGCACACGGAAGACCACGCTCCTACCCAGAAGGCCGAACTACTGCCCCCCAGAGCCCCGAGCACGCTCCCACCTGCCATCTGCTGCTGCCTGACTGCCTGACTGCCTGCTGCCCACGTGCACTGCCATTTGCTGCCTGCACATCAGCCAGGGGTGCTGTTGCTGTGACCACCCCTGCTGGAACCGAAGACTCCCGACTGGAATTCCATCGCTCCACAGCCCAGCCCCAGGACCCAGTTGCCCACCCACTCCTGCCTCTGGGGTTGTCATGTCGGGGCAAACACCATCTGTGACCACTGACAACCCCCGGCCAGAGAGGCAGAGGAGCACCAGCTTCAGTGCCACCGAAGTTGGTGTCCTGGTGGAGCAAGTCCTGGGGCAGTATGATGCCCTCTTCGGAAGTTCCCGCGCCGACAAGGAAGGACGGACTCGGATCTGGACTGACATCGTGACTGCCATCAACGCGGAGGGGGTGGCAGTCCGGGACTTACAATATGTCAGGAAGCGCTGGGAGGACTTCAGGTCCAGGACCCTGAACAAGGCCCGGCGCCTCTTGAAGGCAGCGGATGCCAAGGGGCGCCGGGGCCACTTGTCGGAAGAACAGATGGGGGTCCTGGAACTCATATCCCCAGCGCTCCACGTCCAGGTCCTAGAGAAGCAGACCCGTCTGGAGTCGAGCGGTGAGTGTACATGCATCCTGATTGTGAGCAGTGCGTGTGGTGATTATTCGGTATTGTGCAGGTTGCACATCTGTTTGTAGGGGGTCGAGTATGGGTGGGGGTGTACAGGGCCGTGGGGCTGACACATGCGAGGGCTGTAATGTGTGAGACATGGATGGTGCTTGTGTGTGTAGGCTTGCATGGCAAATGCAGTTGTGCGTGCACACATGTTTGGATGAATGTGTATGTAAGTAGACATGTCCGTCATGTCAGGCATGTATGTTGTTTTCGGCTGCATGTACGAGCACTGTGTACATGTGCATGTGTGTGTATTTGACAAGGCTGCAACAGTGATGCAACATGGATGCATGTGACAGCGGTATGTGGAAGCCTGATTGGCAGATGTGACATGGATGCCCGTCTGAACAGTGCGACACTTGGCAGAGGTGTAGACATGCATGCAAGTGTGGTGGTGTGTGTACATGTGTGGTGCACTTCCTGTGTTGCATGTGATGTCTGGCTCCCCTTTGGCTGCTGATGCTGTTGTATGTGTATGGATGGTGGTGGCAGTTGCGATATGGCTGTGGTATGGCTCATGTGTGCGAGTTGCTATGACATGTGTGTTGGGGATTGTGATGACATGTCTGAGGTTTGCCAATGCCACTCATGTGCAACTGTCATGTGTGTATGTGTCCATTGTACAGTGCCCTGATGCCTGTGTTTTGTTTCTCCCTGTCTGCAGCATCAACTGATGAAGAGGGCGGAGAAGGTGCTGTGGAGCACAGCGGCGGGGATCCGACCGCCAGCCGGAGACGCAAGGCCCAGCTCCCCTCCCGTGTTGTCATCTCGTCGGGGAGTGAGGAGTCCGGTGCCGCGTCCCAGGCCGCAGCTGCCGGGGGGAGGTCCAAGAGGCGGAGGTTGCAGTTGGACTCCTCGGCAGCAGAAGGGGCAGCTGGGACCCCACAGGGCCCAACAGTGGAAGATGGCAGGGAGTCATTCAGGTTGGTGGGGGGTTTGGTGGAGGAGGAGGCCGTGCAAGCACCAGAGACGGGGTCTGGAGGTGGGGATCCCACTGGTGCTAGTGGTGCAGTGCAGGACCAGGGACAGGAGGCAGCACAGGCGGCCGCGGAGGTGCCTGTGTGCAATCCTGTCCCCGATCCTGTCCCTGCATCATCTTGCACCAGCAGGGATGCCTACGTCCAGACCCGTTTTCAGGCAGGGGATGAGCTGACGTCAACTGGCCTTCCTCTGCCTGCGGACATGGCCATCCAGGTCCGGGTTGAGCCTGTCCTGGCTGGTGTGGCGTTGCGTTAACGGGCCATGCGAGGTGACCTGCAGTCTTTTCATGGAGAGACTGCACGTCATCTCGAATGGCTCGTTGACCACGTCAGCCTGCTGGGACAGGTCACCCAGGCCGGATTCCTCCGTCTGATGGGGCTTGCTCCGACCCCCTCCTCAACTGGACCCCCTACGTGCCAGTCGTCCTCTGTGCCATCTTCCCACCCATCAGTCACCTGGGTGCCCTGTGGAGCTGCCTCTGAGGGTGCGGCCAGGCTGGTGGAGGAGGCATCCCTGCCGCAGTCGGGAGTCGGAGGTCCAGCAGGGGTGGCCACATCAACAACTGCACCCCAGCCGGCGGAGGATGTGCAGGCAGCAGGAGGCAGTGCACGGGCAGAGGCAGAGCAGCAGCAGCAGCAACATGGTGGGAGACATGAAGGCTCAGGGCTTTCGACATCGGAGGGGCAGGCATCGGCCGGAGGGCAGGGGGACCCAGGACAGAGAGTGTCTTCCGTGTGGCAGCGGTTGGGCCACGCCATAGGTGCGGAGCGGCGGCGGGCGGAAGAGGCGCGGCTCACAATGGTCAGGGCGGAGAACTCCATGCGGAGGGCCCTGAGGCGGGCCGAGTGCCTCGAGGCAATCCGCAGGGGGTTGGAGGAGGACACGGCGTCATCCCTGCGGCCCCTCGGGGCCATGGAACTGGACCGCCTCCGGGACATCGAACAGGAGTTCGATGATGCCCTGGCCCGGGACACCACGGAGTGAGCCGCTGGACTTGCCCGCCGCCTTTGTATATAGTTCTTTAGTTTTAGGTTTCCTTTGTTTCTTATTATGATTTGGAGTCGACGGACACTGCTCCACTTTTTGTATATAGTTGATTTTTAGGTAGGTTTTTTAGTAGGTTTCCTTTGTTCAGTTGGGCTCATGGACCCTTAGGTAGTTTTTTACATAGTTCTTTGTTGCATGGAGATTTTTTTACATTTGACTTTGGACAAAACATTTTTGGATTCTGATTTGCATTTTTTGGTTTTTATACGGACAGCAAGCTTATTTTTTCTCATTCACATTGTAGCTTGTTTCCTTTCTTTAGCATTCTTTATTTTTTTCAATACAATTTTGTTTCCATACTTCACTGTGTGGTATCATCTCATTGGTTTCATGCATGTCATGTTGGGTGTTTTCCCATTCAATTGCAACCATTGTGTGTGACGGACATGGGTTCATTAGCTTCATGAACATTGGGGGTGTAACATGTAATTTCCATTTCCATGTGGGTGAATGGGTTACTTGGTAGGGC
Organism: Ambystoma mexicanum; assembly: GCF_040938575.1. NCBI lineage: Eukaryota > Metazoa > Chordata > Amphibia > Caudata > Ambystomatidae > Ambystoma > Ambystoma mexicanum. The sequence goes on from NC_090922.1 coordinate 1,163,260,405, forward strand.
TTTTTGGCTGTGGAGGCTGACCATTACGCACATGATTGGGGATTGTGAGGACCTGGTGGAGGGTGCCCCTGCACTGCTGGGGGGTGGGGGTGCAGGGAGACATGAGTGGGGGCCTGGTGGGGGCTGCCCATGGTGGCAGGGGGGTGGGGGTGGTGGGAGACATGAGTGGGGGCCTGGTGGAGGCTGCCCCTGGTGGCTGGGGGGTGGGGGTGGTGGGAGACATGGGTGGGGGCCTGGTGGAGGATGCCCCTGCACTGCTGGGGGGTGGGGGTGGTGGGAGACATGAGTGGGGGCCTGGTGGAGGGTGGCCATGGTGGCTGGGGGGTGGGGGTGGTGGAAGACATGGGTGGGGGCATGGTGGAGGCTGCCCCTGCACTCCTCGGGGGTGGGGGTGCAGGGAGACATGAGTGGGGGCCAGGTGGAGGCTGCCCCTGCACTGCTGGGGGGTGGGGGTGGTGGGAGACATGAGTGGGGGCCTGGTGGAGGCTGCCCCTGCACTGCTGGGGGGTGGGGATGGTGGCAGACATGAGTGGGGGCCTGGTGGAGGCTGCCCCTGCACTGCTGGGGGGTGGGGGTGGTGGGAGACATGAGTGGGGGCCTGGTGGAGGCTGCCCCTGCACTGCTGGGGGGTGGGGGTGGTGGGAGACATGAGTGGGGGCCTGGTGAAGGGTGGCCATGGTGGCTGGGGGATGGGGGTGGTGGAAGACATGGGTGGGGGCCTGGTGGAGGCTGCTCATGGTGGCAGGGGGGTGGGGGTGGTGGGAGACATGGGTGGGGGCCTGGTGGAGGCTGCCCATGGTGGCAGGGGGGTGGGGGTGGTGGGAGACATGAGTGGGGGCCTGGTGGAGGCTGCCCATGGTGGCAGGGGGGTGGGGTGGTGGGAGACATGAGTGGGGGCCTGGTGGAGGCTGCCCCTGGTGGCTGGGGGGTGGGGGTGGTGGGAGACATGAGTGGGGGCCTGGTGGAGGCTGCCCCTGCACTGCTGGGGGGTGGGGGTGGTGGGAGACATGAGTGGGGGCCTGGTGGAGGCTGCCCCTGCCCTGCTGGGGGGTGGGGGTGGTGGGAGACATGAGTGGGGGCCTGGTGGAGGCTGCCCCTGCACTGCTGGGGGGTGGGGGTGGTGGGAGACATGAGTGGGGGCCTGGTGGAGGGTGGCCATGGTGGCTGGGGGGTGGGGGTGGTGGAAGACATGGGTGGGGGCCTGGTGGAGGCTGCCCCTGCACTCCTCGGGGGTGGGGGTGCAGGGAGACATGAGTGGGGGCCTGTTGGGGGCTGCCCATGGTGGCAGGGGGTGGGGGTGGTGGGAGACATGAGTGGGGGCCTGGTGGAGGCTGCCCCTGGTGGCTGGGGGGTGGGGGTGTTGGGAGACATGGGTGGGGGCCTGGTGGAGGATGCCCCTGCACTGCTGGGGGGTGGGGGTGGTGGGAGACATGAGTGGGGGCCTGGTGGAGGGTGGCCATGGTGGCTGGGGGTGGTGGAAGACATGGGTGGGGGCCTGGTGGAGGCTGCCCCTGCACTCCTCGGGGGTGGGGGTGCAGGGAGACATGAGTGGGGGCCTGGTGGAGGCTGCCCCTGCACTGCTGGGGGGTGGGGGTGGTGGGAGACATGAGTGGGGGCCTGCTGGAGGGTGCCCCTGGTGGCAGGGGGGTGGGGGTGGTGGGAGACATGAGTGGGGGCCTGCTGGAGGCTGCCCCTGGTGGCTGGGGGGTGGGGGTGGTGGGAGACATGAGTGGGGGCCCGGAGGAGGCTGCCCCTGCACTGCTGGGGGGTGGGGGTGGTGGGAGACATGAGTGGGGGCCTGGTGGAGGCTGCCCCTGCACTGCTGGGGGGTGGGGGTGGTGGGAGACATGAGTGGGGGCCTGGTGGAGGCTGCCCCTGCACTGCTGGGGGGTGGGGGTGGTGGGAGACATGGGTGGGGGCCTGGTGGAGGATGCCCCTGCACTGCTGGGGGGTGGGGGTGGTGGAAGACATGAGTGGGGGCCTGGTGGAGGCTGCCCCTGCACTGCTGGGGGGTGGGGGTGGTGGGAGACATGAGTGGGGGCCTGGTGGAGGCTGCCCCTGCACTGCTGGGGGGTGGGGGTGGTGGGAGACATGAGTGGGGGCCTGGTGGAGGGTGGCCATGGTGGCAGGGGGGTGGGGGTGGTGGGAGACATGAGTGGGGGCCTGCTGGAGGCTGCCCCTGGTGGCTGGGGGGTGGGGGTGGTGGGAGACATGAGTGGGGGCCTGGTGGAGGCTGCCCCTGCACTGCTGGGGGGTGGGGTGGTGGGAGACATGAGTGGGGGCCTGGTGGAGGGTGGCCATGGTGGCTGGGGGGTGGGGGTGGTGGAAGACATTGGTGGGGGCCTGGTGGAGGCTGCCCATGGTGGCAGGGGGGTGGGGGTGGTGGGAGACATGGGTGGGGGCCTGGTGGAGGCTGCCCATGGTGGCAGGGGGGTGGGGGTGGTGGGAGACATGAGTGGGGGCCTGGTGGAGGCTGCCCATGGTGGCAGGGGGGTGGGGTGGTGGGAGACATGAGTGGGGTCCTGGTGGAGGCTGCCCCTGGTGGCTGGGGGGTGGGGGTGGTGGGAGACATGAGTGGGGGCCTGGTGGAGGCTGCCCCTGCACTGCTGGGGGGTGGGGGTGGTGGGAGACATGAGTGGGGGCCTGGTGGAGGCTGCCCATGGTGGCAGGGGGGTGGGGTGGTGGGAGACATGAGTGGGGGCCTGGTGGAGGCTGCCCCTGCACTGCTGGGGGGTGGGGGTGGTGGGAGACATGAGTGGGGGCCTGGTGGAGGGTGCCCCTGCACTGCTGGGGGGTGGGGGTGGTGGAGACATGGGTGGGGGCCTGGTGGAGGCTGCCCCTGCACTGCTGGGGGGTGGGGGTGGTGGGAGACATGAGTGGGGGCCTGGTGGAGGCTGCCCCTGCACTGCTGGGGGGTGGGGGTGGTGGCAGACATGAGTGGGGGCCTGGTGGAGGCTGCCCCTGCACTGCTGGGGGGTGGGGGTGGTGGGAGACATGAGTGGGGGCCTGGTGGAGGCTGCCCCTGCACTGCTGGGGGGTGGGGGTGGTGGGAGACATGAGTGGGGGCCTAGTGGGGGCTGCCCATGGTGGCAGGGGGTGGGGGTGGTGGGAGACATGAGTGGGGGCCTGGTGGAGGCTGCCCATGGTGGCAGGGAGGTGGGGGTGGTGGGAGACATGAGTGGGGGCCTGCTGGAGGCTGCCCCTGGTGGCTGGGGGGTGGGGGTGGTGGGAGACATGAGTGGGGGCCTGGTGGAGGCTGCCCCTGGTGGCTGGGGGGTGGGGGTGGTGGGAGACATGAGTGGGGGCCTGGTGGAGGCTGCCCCTGCACTGCTGGGGGGTGGGGGTGGTGGGAGACATGAGTGGGGGCCTGGTGGAGGCTCCCCTTGCACTGCTGGGGGGTGGGGGTGGTGGGAGACATGAGTGGGGTCCTGCTAGAGGCTGCCCCTGGTGGCTGGGGGGTGGGGGTGGTGGGAGACATGAGTGGGGGCCTGGTGGAGGATGCCCATGGTGGCAGGGGGGTGGGGGTGGTGGGAGACATGAGTGGGGGCCTGGTGTAGGCTGCCCCTGGTGGCTGGGGGGTGGGGGTGGTGGGAGACATGGGTGGGGGCCTGGTGGAGGATGCCCCTGCACTGCTGGGGGGTGGGGGTGGTGGGAGACATGAGTGGGGGCCTGGTGGAGGCTGCCCCTGGTGGCTGGGGGGTGGGGGTGGTGGGAGACATGGGTGGGGGCCTGCTGGCAGGTGCCACACAGTGCTGGGGGGTGGGGGTGGTGGGAGACATGCTTTGTTGATCAGTAGTGCAAGGTGACATGTGGGTTGGCTGGGGGGCATGCCCATGGTGGATGGGCTGCCTGCGGGACATGAGCAGGGGTGCAGGGTAGTCCCCCGTGGTGTGGGCTGCCTGCAGGGGCCGTGGAGGTTGCGGAGCGTACACCTGGGAGGACCCACACGGCCAATTCACGTGTAGTACTCCCCAGAACCCCTGAAATACACATTCCCTGCTGAAATCGCGTGTGCAACTTCCCGCGCACCCCTGAAATACACGTACCCTGCTCGCACTGGGACAATCGCGTGTGGAACTTCCCGCGCACCCCTGAAATACACATACCCTGCTCGCACTGGGACTATCACGTGTGGAACTTCCCGCGCACCCCTGAAATACACGTACCCTGCTCGCACTGGGACAATCGCGTGTGGAACTTCCCGCGCACCCCTGAAATACGCGTACCCTGATGAAATCGCGTGTGGAACTTCCCGCGCACCCATGGAAAACACGTACCCTGCTCGCACTGGCCCATTCGCATGTGGAACTTCCCGCGCACCCCTGAAATGCACGTACCCTGCAGAAATCGCGTGTGGAACTTCCCGCGCACCCCTGAAATACACGTACCCTGCTGAAATCGCGTGTGGAACTTCCCGCGCACCCCTGAAATACACGTACCCTGCTTGCACGGGGCCAGTCGCGTGTGGAACTTCCCGCGCACCCCTGCAATACACGTTCCCCGCTTGGCGTTTGCTGTTTGCCAGCCCGGTGAACTGGTCCAGGGTTAGCGCAGCCCTTTGCGATGATTTAGCGATTTTGATGGCTTTTCCTTGCGCGAGGGCGTTCTTGGGGGCGTTACTGGCGCTGCTGCAGGGTCGCTGCGATTCTCTGCGCCACGGCTGGTTTGGAAGCCTAAAATCCATGAATACGCTGTGCGCGGAAATTGGTTTTAGCGCACGTGCCTGGCGCAGTCAATCGCACGCGGACACTCTGCGCCAGCCGCTTGCGACACTTTTCTGCGAAATTCTATGAATTACCCTGTAAAGCGGCTGAAACGTGTGCATCAAACTCAAGCAAAACAGGGTGATGTATGCTCGGGCAGGAATAAGGTAAATTGCTCTATCACACACAAGCCAGTCACTAGGATGTTCTACTACTCTTTTCATACATCAAGTTTGTTTATCAAACAGACTCCATTCACTGGAATGTGTTGCATCCTTAGAAAAAAAGTCACATATGTTTTACATTTCATAACTATTCTGCAACCTCTGAAAGTTTAATGTGATTTTATGTTTTCTGCTCTCCCGGGAGGCACTTGTGCATGTCAGGCTCAACTGCTACCCTAAAATGCCATGGCTGTGTATCACAAACAATCCAGACATTTTGATTTTCATCTCATGCCAAATCACCAAATATTGTGTTGTGTGTGGCGCACTTAAGCCAGCCGGTTTCGTGCATTTCTGGGCAGTCAGAAAACATGTTTTTAAGCTTAACAATCAAGCCAGACAATCTGATTGCTATTATCACACTCAAAAAACTCCTCAACCATTACAAATAGCACTCATGTCGTTTCTGTGATATGTCGGCCTTCCTCCAGGAATTCAGAATACAACAAATCCCTTCCCTATTCTTCTGCTGCTATAATTTTATTCCAATCCCATTCTAATTAAAATGAGGAGGCCTATTCTAATCCCATTCTTTTGTATGAATCTATGAATTTTCATTATTGATAGTTCATACCGTAATGCTGTTACAAGCAACAATGCATAACAATTTTGGATATACATATTTCACCATCATGTGCCTAGAAAAGAAAGAGGGCATCAGACAATGACAATGACAACAACAATAATGAGGCATGCATGAAGTGCAATAATACACACATTTCATTTAAAATGTTCAACTGGGCATGCACAACATCCCAAATTACCATACACAATCAAGGCATATGTATTTGGAAATAAGGTGAATCAAGGATAGAGCTCTTGAAATGTGACCCATATGCTGCAATGTGTGCACACGTTTCATGTATGTCAGTACATCATTTTCTCATATGCGGCAAGTTCCTCCATCCAATCCTATATCTTCAGGAGAAACACGTTCCTAGATGCTTATCGTGAGTTTTTATTGCGATGAGGAGTTTTCATAAAACAAACTCGCTGTCCCCTCAGACAAACTAAGTACATTGTCACTATAAGTGGTAGAGTGCAAATAACTTGTATCCCAATATTAAGTTTAAGTTCTGCAACCTCCCTCAAAAAAACCCTTACATCTTGTTAGGGAGAATTCTCCAGAATGGCTAATTTCCCTTACCCACTGAGTCCCTCAGCAGCTTTGCTGGATTTCTAGGATTTATTTTTTTCACCTGGTAAGAGTGTGAGCCTTTTTTCCCACTCTTAAATGTGTTTTGCTGCGTGTGTTTAACATTTTCTTGTGTTCATAGACTGTGGAGCCTCACCTACTCCATAGGCATCATCTTTTTACTGTGTGTTACACAGCACCTTCAGTGCAGTGACACAGGGTTGTCTTTTTCGACTTCCCAAACTCTGACTCCATTTTCTGGGACTGACTACTGTCTCCCAGAACATGTAAAGTTGCCATTGATTTTATTAGTCTTTTTAAACTCACAGACCCAGCACAAAGTATCTTTCATAGAGTTCTGGAAAGGGTTAATAGTTATCCCTTTTTGTCTGTTTCTCATGGAACATTGTTTAATTCCCTTTTCATTAAGATTTGGCTGGTGGCAATGGTAACTACCCTATTTTTCCTACCGCGGTTATTTTAAATAGCGTTGGTATTGTTTTAGGCTATCTTGGTAGCCTCGAACTTAAACCCATTGGACCATATATGTTTTCATACGGTTCTGGCTAGGTTTATTTGCCATTTCTTTTTGTAAAAGTCTTTCTCGTGTTTTACTCTGCGCGCCAAACCAGGTTTGGTTCCTTTGTTTGCCGACCTTTCGCGGGCTTCTGCTCAGAAGCCCTCCTTAGGCGCCTGAATATCTGAGAGGGACAGGATGTGAGGGAGGGGTTTGAGACTTCCTGCACAGGGTCTCCTTGGAGACCCATGTCGCACTCTGGTATGATTGGCTGTGGTGACTGTCCCGGAAGGACAGCCACCTTGCTGTGTGATTGACAGCCAGGCTGTGTGAATGGGGGAAAACTGCATAAAAAGCAGGTCTCTGGGACTAAGAAGGCAGAGTCGCCACAGGATCAAGAGAACCGAAGAGAAGCTGACAGAAGAGGACCTCTACCACGACTGAACCTCCCGGTGAAGCCCTGCTTCGGGCCTAAATCTTCAAACATGGAAGATCTGCAAATAATCTTCTCCCCTTGAGCTGGTGGGAACAACCAGTTCGCCAAACTGCTAGCCAGGCCTCCCTCCTCTGGTCGAATTTGCTGTACAGAGCTACAGTGAACCAGATAGCCAGGAGGAACGGACCCTTCTTCCGTTTTGAGGAGCGCACCTTTTATTCGTCACTTTGCTCCGCTGCTGGTTTCTTCCCTGGGCCATGCAGGACCCTCCAGTCTTCCTCCTTCTTGTCAGTCCAACAGTCACTCCAGGAACCGTGAGCCTGCAGGACCTGCCAGGAACGTCTGCCTCAGCTACAGCATTCTTCTGCTCTAAAGGTACTGTGCTAACCCGGTTGTTTGTTTCATCCAGCCGCGGTGAAAGTGTTTGAAACCTTTTGCCAATCTGAGGGCTTGTCCTTCTTTATTCTTTAAATTAACTTTTCGTCCGACCAACTCTATTCTGAATTCTTGGCAAAGACTTAACCGCAAATTACCCTGAACTGTGTGATCCTCTGCAAAAACTTTGGTCCATTGACTTTGAGACAGGCCTCTTGATTTGATTTCCTCACTGCAGTTCCTTTTTTTAGATTGCCCTGCTTACGTACTTGTTGGTGCTGCTCCATTTCTGTCTAACTTTCTTTTCCTCCCTTTTAAATTACTGGAGTGCCATTTTGCTCACATTTTGAGCTTAACTTGTCCAGAATCTGTTATGTGCGGTGTAGTGTATTAAGATTGTGATTTTTCAACTGCTTGATAATAGTGAAATGTTTTATAACTGATGTGTAAATAAATGTATATTCTTTTACTCAGAAACCTTGAGTCAGTGCTTGTTTGAATCATAGTAATTGCTGTCCTTTGTGTAACTATTGATACTGCTCACTTTACTCTTGAGATAAGTCTGGCTGCTCAGCCATCGCTACCACTTTAATGTGTAATATGGGCTTGTACCAAAGGTGAATTTGTACTATCACTTGTAGTCCTAATTGTGTGTGGTCTTCCCAAAGGGTACTGCATATAATCCTGCCTAACACCTCTGATGTAAAATTTGCATTTCAATATGTACATGTCCAACATAGTTTAGAAGTTAAGAAGCCATATATATAATATATTCAGTGAAAAAACGTTGTTAAAGGGACGATATGGTTAAGTTGCGCTACTAAAAACCTATGAAATTCAGTAAACACTTTGTTAAAGGGAAGTTATGATTAAGTTGCGCTACTAAAAACCTATGAAATTCAGTGATGTCATCAATGACATTTGTGATGTCATCTTTGATGTCCTGGGTGTTAGTCTTAGCAGTGCACGGTGCTGGCGCGAGTTATGGTTGCTTAGCTTACCATAACTGGCGAATTTCAAGGGTTTTTCGGTTTTACTTGGAACCATAACGTTCCTTTAACAAAGTTTTTTTCACTGAATTTCATAGGTTTTTAGTAGTGCAACTTAATCATAACGTCCCTTTAACAAAGTTTTTTCACTGAATTTCATAGGTTTTTAGTAGCGCAACTTAACCATAACGTCCCTTTAACAAAGTTTTTTCACTGAATTTCATAGGTTTTTAGTAGCGCAACTTAACCATAACGTCCCTTTAACAAAGTGTTTTCACTGAATTTCATAGTGTTTTAGTAACGCAACTTAACAATAATAACTTTGACTTTATGTACATGTAATATGGAACATACTGAACCTCTTCTACTGAACTTGATGTCCGCGAACTCTTTTAATATCCGCGGACATGTTCGGAGAACAGTACCACTACCTAAAAACTCTGGGAGGGTATGTTTGATTGTTATATCATAACATAGGAACATTTAACAAATTCAAAAAGCAGGACACATACACATTATATGTAGTAATACATAAGAAATGTAAGCCGTATATGTAACACACTAACCATTAATTTAAATACAATATGTTCTAAAATGGAATATACCAGAAGAAGATAAATTGGCTTCCAACATAATTACCTCACAGACACTACAGAACTAAGAACAAGACAAGACCTACGGAGTACTTTGAACATATCTTACCTGAAATAGTAAGTGTACTTCATTTTACTCATATATTTATAAACTTTCTGTATTAGATTAAAAAAAAATGTATTATCTTTTTTTTTCTCACAGAAATGTCTAGTACTCTGGAATGGCTAGAGGAGCATTTCCCACATGAGGAAATGTCACAAGATAGTGAAACTAATTGTAAACACTTTACAATATAAACCATTTCCTTATTATTATTTTATATACATTTAACATATATATATATATATTTTTTGTACAGAGCATACCAAAATAGAAAATACCTCTGAAGAAACTGTTATGGATAACACGCTTGACAGCATAAAAGAAAAAATGGATTTATTGTTGACCAATTTTAATAATTTGAAAACTTTTGTTGACGATCATTTTAAAACAAAAACCTCATACCATTGCCCCACATGTACTTGTCCCCCTCACCATATCCCAGTCAATTATCCCCAAACCCTCTCCATAACCCAAAACGTTTTGACGAGACTTCCATCCCTTCTTCACCTGATACTAATCATGTTGAAACCCCTAATTCTCCTGATTTTGTTTCCGTTTCTGCCTCACCTTCTCTATCATAAATTATTAATATATGTTAAATAAAGTCACATTTTTATATTGTGTTCTAATTAGTTTCCGTGTTTTTTTTTTTAAACAATATAGGTGTCCGCGGACAGCGCGGCTGTTCTGAAATGTTCGTAAATAAACGAAAATGGAGGTGTCCTGAAGAACACTATACCTGTCCGTACTGTTCTCTAGCACGTTGAAACTGTTCTAAGAACACACGCGGTGTCCTGAAATGTTTGTAAAGAAACGAAAATTAAAGTGTCCTGAAGAACACTATACCTGTCCGTAGTGTTCGCTAGCAAGTTGAAACTGTTCTAAGAACACAATTGGTGTCCTGAAATGTCCGTAAATAAAAGAAAATGGAGGTGTCCTGAAGAACACTATACCTGTCCTGAAATGTTCGTAAAGAAACGAAAATTAAAGTGTCTTAAAGAACACTATACCAGTCCGTAGTGTTCGCTAGCAAGTTGAAACTGTTCTAGAACACACGCGGTGTCCACAAATGTTCGTTTGACGTGTGATGCACTTTTAATTGCTTCAGGACCCGAACAGTGTCCGTAGAACATCAACGCGCATGCGGAAACCCATGTCCGTGCTATTTGGTGTCCTGCAGACAGGCGCTTCCTTCGCGGACATGTTTGCGAAGGGATCATGTGACTGCGCCCACGCTAATCGCGTGTTCTCAATGCGGACACTGTTCGTGTCCCCGAACAATTTAAAAGTACATTTTAAAGTAATCCACAATATTTTTCAATAAAAAAACTCACCATAGCACAAGTCCCACATACTAATTATGAGTTTCTACATACTTTTTGAAACTTTTTTAACCTTTTTTTGTGTTCGATCTGTCCATGGACAGCGCGCTTGTCCGCGAACCGCATACAAGCACCCCTATAAAAGACCACGCCCTAGAGCTTATTCTCATTGTGTTTCTGCCTATTCTTCAGAGCACAGCTATTTTTCCTGCAACTTGCAGATTACACCATCGAGATGGCATCCCTGGCTGCACTACTGCCACTTGGTGCTGCACCTGCTTCAGCACCACCTCCACCCCCTCCACCACCAGCACCTTCTCAAGGGCCTGAAGAGGGGAACAGGAGTGAGGATGCAGAGGAGGAAGAAGAGGACGACGAGAATGAGGTAGAGGAAATCCCTACTACCCGCACTAGGAGTGAGTCTTGGGTGTGGCGGTTGTTTACCATTCATGGGAATGGTCCTAAGGCTTGTGCGAACCGTGTCACCTGCAATGAGTGTAAAATGATACTCAGTTGCGGGAGGCACGGTTCCTACAGCTTTGGGACCATGAAGTGACACCTGAGGTCATTTCACTCTGGGGCTATTCGCAAGGTTGTACCTTGCGACGAACGTAGTAGGTTGATTTCCTCTACTTCATCCTCCGTTTCTGATCCTGTCACCACAAGGACTACCTCTGTGGGACAGCATCTTCCTCAAGCTGCCTCACAGGCCATACAGAATTCTGATGACCCTTACCTTTCGAGGGTCACAGTTGTATGTATGTACTGTGACACAGTACTCTGCAGGGAGGAGCGACTTTGCAGTGCTTTTGAGACTATCGTTTCAGAGCACGAGAAGACCTGCTCACTACCCAAATAAAACCCACTCTACATCTTCCTCTCTCAGGTTGCCCTTTCTTATCCCTGTGGTTGGTGTCCCCCTTTACCATTCTTTCCCCTCCTCTCCTAGTGTGTCGTGTATACAAAACCAAAGAAAATACAAAATAAAAAAAATAAAAAATAAAATAAGGCTCTTTTCAGAGCCGCCTTTCACAGTTAAAAAATAGAAGTGAAAATAAATGAAGCAGGGTCCTTTGTATTTTTAGAAGTCCGCGAACATCTTAAAAATTGGGTTGCTACCCTATCATAACCATTGCAATTTTCTCTGGGAGGAAGTGGTGGCTCTGAAAAGAGCCTTTGGGAGGTGTTTGTATGCCAAAAATTATAAATACTTAACACCTACTTCAAAATGGATGCTGCAATGCATTTTGTACATTTCTCAGAAAAATCTGATTGGCAGCATAAGTAAGATGGACTCCATCTCTGCAAAAAAATATATGTACTACGAAACATAATATTTTCATTGTGAAAAGAGGACATGCCAAAATCTCTTAGAAAGGCACAAACAGCCTTATTGACATTGTGCCTTGCTTTTTCCATTTGTGGACCAAATGAAGAAGAACGAAGCCACATTTCTCTCTCTTGAGAATTAGGAAACATGTCCATAACCTTCCCAAGTCCTTCTTTCATAGAATATTGCAAAGAAATTCCAGACACATGTCCTAAACTGTTCTCTCCACAATGAATTACAATTATGTCTGGATGTTGCTCTGTCTCCAAAGTAGCACAGAGAGGTAGCAAGTCCAACCACTTCATTCCACGTACTCCATGCCAATGTACTTCCACATGTGGAAATCCAAGATCTACAGCTACTCCACAGCTTTCTGCATGCACCTTCAACCAATGTATCCACGAATCTCCCAAAATCCAAACAATCTGTTTTCTGAAACACACAGCCATAGCTATCTGTTGTTCTCTCAGCAAAAAGAGTATCTGAGAAACTATCTCCTGGCACAACACACCCACTAAACTTTCCTGACCAATCCCTTTCAGTGCTCATTCTCATTTGCATGCCTTCTGAACCCAAAAATCCCTGGATGTAACACCCGATGTCCGCGAACTACCGCCATGTCCGCGGACATATCGTAACATGAACAGCCCTTCTACCATTTCCAGTTCACTCTCTGTGCCATTCCCTCAATGGATGTAGCTAAGAAGTCACATGACCATCCACCAATCACATTCAAGACCTCTACATCTAACTGCATCATCATAGATCAGCACTGCAAATGTATTGTGAATTTCTCTGAGGACAAGTGTCATATCATTGGCAAGCACCATCTACAAGAAATACTGTACAAGTCTCCAAGATTTCTACTTGCAGCTCCATGCATATCCATATGCATGAACACAAACTACAGGTATGCATATTTTCTGTACAGTACATGAACACATTTTCAAATTGACTTAATATTTTTTTTCTTTATTTATTTCATTACTTTAATTTAAGCAGACATTGAGGCACTATTACCTGGAAGAGCTTGGTCATAGAAATAGTGGTATTCAGTGTTACATTATAATTTTCACAAGACATAGTAAAGATATTTTGTTTGCTACAGTTAGGCATTGCAATACAATTTGTTCATTAAGAACATATCATATGTATTGAACTGGTGCGATGTATCTTATGTAAATAAGATAGTTTTAATGGTTTTGAGGAAGGCGCTGAGGATTTCAATTAATAAAATCAACGTCTGAATTAAAAACAGTGCTATATACAAACAAAATTACTAATTTGTTTCTTTTACAATTGCAGTGAAGACCATTCTCCTGAAAAGAAACAGCCGAATTTGAAGAACAGAGAAGAACTAAGAAGTAACCTGTTCATTTTAGAAAGAAAGTAAGTAGAATATCACCATAATATTTGTATTATTACTGAAACACACTGTAAAGTTCATTCATGCTATTTCTGTGCCTAAAAATAGAGATTGTGCAACATTCTGTCCAAAAATCCCCATGTCTTAAAAAGCAATTTACAGCCAGAATGGACCACAAATTCCTATTTTTGGACACACAAATTACCCAACTCAACCGCTAGAATTTTGATATTATAGAACAAGCAACTGTTTTAATTGTATACATTAGATTTATTATTTGTACTTCTCCACACCACTAGCTTACTTTTTTCTGTCATCTAAACCCCAGTTTAGTAGAACATAGATTCAAGAATACCCATCCCTACTAGATGTAGTTCCCAATGCACAATCACACACCATTACATACATCTTTATCATCTTACTCAAACACTCATGCACACAGCACACATACATTACAGAACACCAAACCCATACCTTCTTTATTTTTTTAAACAGACCCTAAAGAATGCCTACCAAAAGTCACGTCCGTAGAAAGCAACGTAAATGTAGAGCAAATGAAAATAATAGTGTCCAACATAAGCATCCATCTCTAGCAGAATTTGTAAAAAAACAGATAATACAGTAATTTAGTGAAACACAAGAAGTTTCAAATACAAAAACTTTGCCTCCTCTATCAAAATGTAAAACAAACCAAAAAACAATTAACAGAAAATCAGCTATCACTACAGATAAAACTGCTTCTTTAAATTTTGATATAGTGCAAAGTAAGCATACCAAGAAAAGTATTTTAGCCAAAATGTACCGTCACAAAGTCCTTCAAAATCGTATAAAAACAGGAGAGAAATCAGGTTCAATGCTTAAAACCTATCGTAGGAAATTAATCTTAGAAGCGTTGATAGACAGTGCAATTCTTCTCAAAAGAAAGTTATTTATTTTAGTGTTAAACAAAATGAAACCACTAACAAAACTAGTAACTAAATTACAAAAAAGACTTCTCAATAAACGAAATGTCAACAGAAAGAACTTCTTAAGTATCTGCGGAGGTGAATGGAATCACACTACGAACACAGAACCATACTTTAATGAAGAAGCGTACAAACAAAAGCAAACAAATACAATTGCCATACATAGCAGTGGTCGAGGTTATGAAAAAGTGAATAATACCATAATGGAACAAGAAGTACTCCTTAAAAAAACATGCCCTGAAAACTTAGAGTTACCCCTCCATTTAACTGAATCAGAACATCTAGTGTACAAATGGCCATGCACATCAATGTGTAACATTCCCAAACAATTTTTCAAGACTTTACGCCAATTCCTCAATCAATATGTAAAAAGCAAAGACAAAATAAAAATTAAACTACTGCAAAATATGGATACCTGTCCAGTGCGCAAGTACACAGGACTACAAGGACATTCATTAGCCTGCATTACAAGACCTACTTGTAAACCACCTTCCATGATATCAAAAGGATATCAACACATCATTCAACTATAAGAAATCTATTCTTCAAATTGTACTATGCTAAAAGTCCTGCTTTAGCACTAGCAAATTTAAATAACATTCTTCTACATGGTACAGCAAAATACCTACTTGAAGAAATTGACTATATCCAGAAAAAATATTTTGGAAGTGAAAGCCACTTACAGAATGAAATAGCTTTAAACCAAATTAACAACAATTCTACACATGGCAACCTTTTACTAAACACATACCAAAAAGAAATACTAAAAGTACATCAGCTGAAGTACCAAACCATGTGTGTGTATGTTCCCGTAGAACTTTTTATAAAAGTAACACAAAAACTGTAGACCTATCATACAAAATAGAAGACGATGAAGATTCTAAATGGTTTGAATTAGCTCTCTACCTTGTAGCAGAAAACAAATACAAAATAACTGACCCCTTAATACTTTGCAATTACTGCACTACAAAACTTGACAACAACCAAACTCCTTCACGTGCTAGCACAAATAATTTGGAATTATACCCACTACCAAAACCCCTAAAACAACTTAATTTATATGAGAGCATCATAATTCAAACAGTGCACCCAATTCAAGCAATAATACACCTTCAACGAAAAACAGCAAAATTACCTCCCTCTGAATTGGTAAAAGGCATTCGTGGAAAAGTAGTTTATTTACCATTAGATTTAAAAGAAAATGTGCATACTCTAGGTGTGCAACTTCCAATGCAGCAATCGTTAATTATCTTAGTAGATAGAATACATACAAAAGACAAAAAATATGGCAACAGCTGGTAGATTTACATAAAGGTAGACATGCCTTGCAATATCTTAAAGAGAATAATGAATATTACAAAGAAATTAATATTGAAGAAAACTTGAAGGATACAACTGAAATAATTCAAGAAACACAAGAAGCTGGTCAATTTGAGCTCCTAGATCCTGATACAATATCAAATACTTTAGTCCATTATACAATTCATCCTTTTCACTCTAATGACACCATAGAAGATGCGCTGGAAATGTACCAAATGCGTCAAACAAAAGGATTACCAATCAGCATGTGGGAAAAAAGTATAGAAGCACGTGATTTTCCTCTACTCTTTCCTACTGGCAAAGGAGGAAGGTACGATGATAGACCTATTCAAATATCAGCTTCAGAATACCGCTCATTACGGATGTATTCTGAAGATCCCAGATTAAGACAAAATGTGGAATACATATTCTGCCTACTCTTTAAAAGTGAACTAGCAACTTTATGTTACAGAGTTGCACACATATTAAAATCAGGATCACACTTTCAAAATCTGACAGCTACACAATTATTACAAAAAGTGCAACAAAAGAATGAGGTTTTACAATCAAATATTACAAATCTATTAGCAAATATGCGTGGTACTAAAGAGTACTGGTTTCGACGTCATGGAGATGTACGTTGTATTATCAGAAACCTTGGCCCACCCACTTGGTTTGTTACATTAAGTTGTGCAGAATATGCATGGGAAGATTTACATGATTTCCTACGCATATCAAAACAAAAACAAAACAAACATAGATACACTAACACCTGGAGAACTTTGTTTTTTTGGATCCTGTTAATTTTTCAAGATATTTTCACCATTGCTTCATTGCTATGCTACATTTTATTTGTAATAAAACTGTTCCTCCCCTTGGAGAAGTGCAACACTTCTTTTGGAGAAAAGAATACCAAGCCAGAGGAGCACCACATATCCACATGCTTTTATGGATTAAAGATGCTCCTAAATTTGGTCAAGACAGTGATGCCACTGTTTTACAGTTTATTGAAAAATGTGTCACTGGTGAAATTCCATTAGAAGCAACAGATAGTGATCTTCATGCACACATTTTACAATTTCAAAAACACAAATGTGGAAAATATTGTCGTTGCAAATTCAAAAACAAAGGGAAATACTACACCAAATGCCGATTTGGTTTTCCTAGACCAGTTACAAACACAGGTCAAGTGAACAACCTCATGTCTTCAGTTAGACATAGTGTTGGGTAAGTCACCTAAAAATACGTATTACATAAAAAGAAAAGAAGAAGAAAAATATATCAATGATTATAATGCAATCATTGCCCACTTATGGAATGCAAACATAGATGTGCAGTACATTGCAGACAATTCTACTGCAGATACACGATATGTCACAGCATACTTAACCAAAGCAGAACAGACAGAGCTCAAAGACCTCTGGAATGACCTGTCATCAGATAAAACAGTGTCTCAGAAACTATACAGCTTGGGCATAAAAATGCTCTCCCATAGAGAATGTGGATCATATGAAGCAGCTGATCGTTTAACTGGTACTGCATTGTATGGTAAATCTGAAAATATAGTATGGCTAAGTCTTGGTCCAGCTAAATCTAGAAAAAGAGTTCTAAAATCCTACGAAGATATAGAAACAATAGCCAAATATGATGCCAACAGCCAAGACATTTTAAAAGAACAATTTATTGGACACATACTACCCAAACAGAAGTAATACTTTGGAAACCATGTGTCTATACCACATAGCCCAAAACTACACATACAAAAATAATATAAAACCTGATGAAAAAAAAGGTAAATACAGAGTGACAAACTGTGAAGGCAGCTTAGTTAAACTCACTAAACCAAATTTAATTAATCATATCAAATTGTCATTAAAGACTCCTCAACATAAAGAAGTATATTACATGTCCCTGCTACAACTCTTTAAACCATGGAGAAAAGAAGAAGAAATACTAGATAACTATGACTCATATGAAGATGTTTTCAAAGCAAATGAAAGCACTATAACTGATGTAAACGTTACACAGTACAAAACAATGTTGCACAATGAACAGCAACATGAAGAAGAACTCCAGGCCCAACTAGATAAAGAAACTCCTGACAGTAGTCAACCTTCTGTAACAGGAAGCCAAGAACCACTGGGAGAACCACTAATAATAAATGAGGCAGAATTAGCTATGATAGAAGTAGAAAACACCATGTGTCAGTATGAAGATAAAGAAGACTTAACTATACTACAATCAAAACTAAACAATGAGGAACGTAGCATTTTTCAAGAAGTAACAAACCAAATTGCACATGGTGTACAATATGAAAATAAAGAATGTTCCTGCCATAATTATAAACCTATACTACTGTACGTCAGTGGTGAAGCTGGTTCTAGCAAAACATTCCTAATCAAAATCATCAGTAAGTTCCTTCAACAATTGACAAACAACTGTCAGCTGTTGTCACAGGTTTAGCTGCCTACAACATAGGGGGTGTCACGTTACACCGATTACTACTATTGCCAGTAGAACACCAGAACAAATTAGACTATTACAAACTTTCTGTAGAAGCTGCAATGGAACTACGCAGAGTATTGAAACAAATGAAAATGCTACTAATAGATGAAGTGAGCATGGTCTCCAACCTAATGTTGGCTTTGATTCACCTCAGATTACAAGAAGTACTCAAAACAAACTATGAAGAGCTCTTTGCAGGAAAACACATTATTTTTTTCGGAGATCTTCTTCAATTGACACCAGTAAAAGGTGAGCCTATTTTTAAAACATTAGGACACAAACTCTGCCGTAAAACTGTTGGCAGCATTGGAAATGTCAACCTTTGGCAACATTTCCAATACATAGAATTAACAGAAAACATGCAGCAAACTGCAGATCTCACTTATGCCAACATCTTAAAAAGTATCAGAGTTGGTATACTTTCTAAAGAAGCAGAAGCAATATTGAAAACCCGGCACATTAATGCACTTTATGGCGATAATGCATGTGCTACAGATGTTATGGAACAAATAGCTCGCAAAAATGTCAATTGTATGGCCTTAATGCCAACTCTTGCAAGCTGTTTCAAATTCAATGAAATAATGTTAAGTAAAGAAATGCAACCAATAATGGAAATTAGCGCCACAGACAAACTAGATGTACATGG
Organism: Ambystoma mexicanum; assembly: GCF_040938575.1. NCBI lineage: Eukaryota > Metazoa > Chordata > Amphibia > Caudata > Ambystomatidae > Ambystoma > Ambystoma mexicanum. The sequence continues at coordinate 1,163,278,913 of NC_090922.1, forward strand.
TATGACACCACCTATGTGTGACCAAGCCACAACAAGACTAAGGGGCCAATTCATAGAATTCGGCACACAAGTGGCGCACGCGGCTGGCGCACAGTGTGCGCGTGCGAATCCCTGCGCCAGCCGCGTGCGCCAAAACCCATTTCCGCGCACAGCGTATTCATGGATTCCAGCCACCAAAACCAGCCGTGGCGCATAGTGGCGCAGCGACCTTGCAGCAGCGCCAGTTACGCCCCCAAGAACGCCTTCCGCGCAGGGAAAAGCCATCAAAATCCCCAATCCAGCGCAAAGGGCTGCGCAAACCCTGTACCAGCACGGCAAGTGGGCTACGTGTATTCCAGGGGTTCACGTGAAGTCACTCACGCGATCGGGCCTGGGGGAGCGGGCTACGTGTATTTCAGGGGTTCGCGTGAACTTTTTCACGCGATCGGGCCTGGGGGAGCAGGCTACGTGTATTTCAGGGGTTCGCGTGAACTTATTCACGCGATCGGGCCTGGGGGAGCGGGCTACGTGTATTTCAGGGGTTCGCGTGAACTGATTCACGCGATCGGGCCTGGGGGAGCGTGCTACATGTATTGCAGGGGTTCGCGTGAACTTCTTCACGCGATCGGGCCTGGGGGAGCGTGCTACGTGTATTTCAGGGGTTGGCGTGAAGTTCCACACGCGAATAGCCTGGGCGCATGTATTACAGGGGTGCGCGAGAAATTCTACACGCGATTTCAGCAGGGTACGTGTATTTCAGGGGTGCGCGAGAAATTCTACACGCGATTGGCCTGGGTACGTGGATTTCAGGGGTGCGCGAGAAATCCTACACGCGAATAGCCTGGGCGCGTGTATTTCAGGGGTGCGCGAGAAATTCTACACGCGAATAGCCTGGGCGCGTGTATTTCAGGGGTGCGCGAGAAATTCTACACGCGATTTCAGCAGGGTACGTGTATTTCAGGGGTGCGCGAGAAATTCTACACGCGATTGGCCTGGGTACGTGGATTTCAGGGGTGCGCGAGAAATCCTACACGCGAATAGCCTGGGCACGTGTATTTCAGGGGTGCGCGAGAAATTCTACACGCGAATAGCCTGGGCGCGTGTATTTCAGGGGTGCGCGAGAAATTCTACACGCGATTTCAGCAGGGACGTGTATTTCAGGGGTGCGCGAGAAATTCTACACGCGATTGGCCTGGGTACGTGGATTTCAGGGGTGCGCGAGAAATTCTACACGCGAATAGCCTGGGCGCGTGTATTTCAGGGGTGCGCGAGAAATTCTACACGCGAATAGCCTGGGCGCGTGTATTTCAGGGGTGCGCGAGAAATTCTACACGCGATTTCAGCAGGGTACGTGTATTTCAGGGGTGCGCGAGAAATTCTACACGCGATTGGCCTGGGTACGTGGATTTCAGGGGTGCGCGAGAAATTCTACACGCGATTGGGCCTGTGCGAGTGGGGCAGTGTATTACGTGGGTGTGCGGGAAGTTGAAGAGGTGAATTGCCAGTGTGGGTCCTCCCAGGTCTCCCCTCTACCCCCTCCACGACCTCTGCAGGCAGCCCACACCACAGGGGACTAGCCTGCACCCCTGGTCATGTCCCGCAGGCAGCACATCCACCATGGGCATGCCCCCCAGCCAAGCCACATGTCCCCTTGCACCCCCACCCCCCAGCAGGCCCCCACTCATGTCCCCTTGCACCCCCACCCCCCAGCACTGTGGGGCACCTGCCAGCAGGCCCCCAACCATGTCCCACTCATGTCCCCCTGCACCCCCACCCCCCAGCAGGCCCCCACTCATGTCCCCTTGCACCCCCACCCCCCAGCACTGTGGGGCACCTGCCAGCAGGCCCCCAACCATATCCCCTTGCACCCCCACCCCCCAGCACTGTGGGGCACCTGCCAGCAGGCCCCCAACCATGTCCCCTTGCACCCCCACCCCCCAGCAGGCCCCCACTCATGTCCCCTTGCACCCCCACCCCCCAGCACTGTGGGGCACCTGCCAGCAGGCCCCCAACCATGTCCCACTCATGTCCCCCTGCACCCCCACCCCCCAGCAGGCCCCCACTCATGTCCCCCTGCACCCCCACCCCCCAGCACTGTGGGGCACCTGCCAGCAGGCCCCCAACCATATCCCCTTGCACCCCCACCCCCCAGCACTGTGGGGCACCTGCCAGCAGGCCCCCAACCATATCCCCTTGCACCCCCACCCCCCAGCACTGTGGGGCACCTGCCAGCAGGCCCCCAACCATGTCCCACTCATGTCCCCCTGCACCCCCACCCCCCAGCACTGTGGGGCACCTGCCAGCAGGCCCCCAACCATGTCCCACTCATGTCCCCCTGCACCCCCACCCCCCAGCACTGTGGGGCACCTGCCAGCAGGCCCCCAACCATGTCCCACTCATGTCCCCCTGCACCCCCACCCCCCAGCACTGTGGGGCACCTGCCAGCAGGCCCCCAACCATATCCCCTTGCACCCCCACCCCCCAGCACTGTGGGGCACCTGCCAGCAAGCCCCCAACCATGTCCCACTCATGTCCCCTTGCACCCCCACCCCCCAGCACTGTGGGGCACCTGCCAGCAGGCCCCCAACCATATCCCCTTGCACCCCCACCCCCCAGCACTGTGGGGCACCTGCCAGCAGGCCCCCAACCATGTCCCCTTGCACCCCCACCCCCCAGCAGGCCCCCACTCATGTCCCCTTGCACCCCCACCCCCCAGCACTGTGGGGCACCTGCCAGCAGGCCCCCAACCATGTCCCACTCATGTCCCCCTGCACCCCCACCCCCCAGCAGGCCCCCACTCATGTCCCCCTGCACCCCCACCCCCCAGCACTGTGGGGCACCTGCCAGCAGGCCCCCAACCATATCCCCCTGCACCCCCACCCCCAGCACTGTGGGGCACCTGCCAGCAGGCCCCCAACCATATCCCCTTGCACCCCCACCCCCAGCACTGTGGGGCACCTGCCAGCAGGCCCCCAACCATGTCCCACTCATGTCCCCCTGCACCCCCACCCCCCAGCACTGTGGGGCACCTGCCAGCAGGCCCCCAACCATATCCCCTTGCACCCCCACCCCCCAGCACTGTGGGGCACCTGCCAGCAAGCCCCCAACCATGTCCCACTCATGTCCCCTTGCACCCCCACCCCCCAGCACTGTGGGGCACCTGCCAGCAGGCCCCCAACCATATCCCCTTGCACATCCACCCCCCAGCACTGTGGGGCACCTGCCAGCAGGCCCCCAACCATGTCCCACTCATGTCCCCCTGCACCCCCACCCCCCAGCACTGTGGGGCACCTGCCAGCAAGCCCCCAACCATGTCCCACTCATGTCCCCTTGCACCCCCACCCCCCAGCACTGTGGGGCACCTGCCAGCAGGCCCCCAACCATATCCCCTTGCACCCCCACCCCCCAGCACTGTGGGGCACCTGCCAGCAAGCCCCCAACCATGTCCCACTCATGTCCCCTTGCACCCCCACCCCCCAGCACTGTGGGGCACCTGCCAGCAGGCCCCCAACCATATCCCCTTGCACCCCCACCCCCCAGCACTGTGGGGCACCTGCCAGCAGGCCCCCACTCATGTCCCCCTGCCCCCAGGTCCTGACGAAACGCAATCATGGCAGTAATGGGCAGCATACCCAGCACAAACACCCAGCCAAGGATTGCATCCACCCACATAGTAGATGCAATTACATGATACAACCCCAATGGCAAGTATGTAAATGAACACATGTCCGTCACACACACATACACAATGGGTGCAAGTGAATGTCAAAACCCATATCATGACATGCATGAAACCAATGAGAAAATACCACAAATGTAAGTTATAAATATATGTATTAAAGATGAAAATGAAGTAAAGAAATAAAACACACAACAATGGGGATGACAAAACTAATGGTCCATGTCCGAGAACTAATAGAAAAAACAAAAAAACAAAGGAATCCAAAAACTAATGTAGTCCAAAGCAAAATAATGGGGGGAAAAAATAAGGAAAAACCATTGCCTCATGGTGAACGGAAATATAAATCCAACAAATGTTTTCCAAACATCAAACTATGTACAAGAAGATCCCAGGGTCCATGAGCCCAACACCATAAATGAAACCTACTACTACTAACTAATGAAAAAAATATATACAGAAAAGTGGCCATTGTCCGAGCGGTCCAAAAAAAACTTAAAAAATAAAGGAAACCTAACACTAACTAACTAAAGAACTATATACAATGGCAGCGGGCAAGTCCTGCGGCTCACTCTGTGATGTTGCCGGCCAGGGCATCATCGAACTCCATGTCGATGTCCCGGAGGCGGAACTCTGTCCTGGCCCCGAGGTCTCGCAGGGACAACCCCGTGTCCACCTCAAACTCCCTGCGAGCTTCCTCGAGGCACTCAGCCCGCCTCAACGCCCGACGCATAGAGAACTCCGCCCTGACCATGGTGAGCCGCTCCTCTTCTGCCCGCTGCCGCTCCGCACCTATCCGCTGGACCAACTGCTCCCACACGGAAGACACTGCCATCCCAGGGTTCACCTGCCCTCCGGCCGATGCCTGCCCCTCTGATCTTGATGGCCCGAGCCATGATGCCTCCCACGTCGAGCCTGCTGCTGCCTCCGACGCCACTGCCTCTGCCAGCACGATGGCATCCAGGCTGATGGAATCCACCGATGCCGTCGTGCACGTGCCCTGCCAGATGATGCCGGCACATCCTCCATCTGCAGGGGGACAGTTGCTGGTGTGTCCACCCCTGCTGGACCTTCGACTCCCGACTGTGGCAGGGATGGGGTCCCCACCGAGCTGGCTGCGTTGGTCGGGGCAGGTCCACAGGGGGCCCTGGTGGCATCTGGGCCGGAAGACGGCATGGAGCACGACTGGTGCATAGCCCCCACAGAGGAGGAGAGGGTCGCCAGAAGGCCACACACATGTAGGAAACCCCCGACCATGGCGGCTCCCAAATGGTTCACGTACGCACGGTGCTCTTCGTGATGATGTGCATGCTCCTCCCGGGAAGCATGCACCTCATCACGAATGCCAGCCGTGCGCAACGCGACACCAATCAGGACCCTCTCCACACGGCCAGGGGTCCCCTCGTCCGCAGGTAGAGGAGTGTCAGATGACATGGACATCTCCCCTACCTGCGGACGGGCCTGGGATGGGGCATCCCTGCTGGTGCATGGTGGTGCAGTCACAGTGTCAGGGACAGTGACATGCACAGGCACCTCCATGGCGACCTGTGCTGCCTCCTGCCCCTGGCCCTGGACTGCACCACTTGCACCAGCGGGGATGCCCCCACCAGGCCCCATGTGTGGCTCAGTAGCGGCCTCCTCCCCCTCTGTGGAAACCACCAACCTGGATGTCTCCACGCCGTCATCCGCCGGTGCAAGCCCCTGTGGGGGCTCACCCACCCCTTCCGCTGCAGCCGTGGCGGCATCCCCGCCGCTCTGCTCCACAGCGCCTTCTCCGCTCTCTTCTTCACTTGCCACTGTGTAGAGGGAGACATAGAACACAAGCATCAGGGTACTGTACAATGGTCCCCTAGACAGGAAGCAACAGCAGATGAGTGGCACTGTCATACATCACTCCCATCATGTCCCTCCACAACACATGGGTCAGTGCAGGCAAAACACATACAGTAACAGGCATGGGGCAGGCCATGGACATTGGCATACATGACCAAGGGACTCATGATTCATACAATGTTGGTTTCAAACTCACATGCATCATGGGTCTTTCCATCACATGCACACACCTCACCGTAGTTCCATCCATCTGGCCTCGTGCACCACAGACGCAGTGGATACAAGGATGACTAGGCTGCATCAGTGAATCTGAACATTGTCACAGACATGTGTCATGCATCCATGGCGGTGACAAGTCACAGACACGCAGGTCAGACACACACACATGGACACCATACGTGTACATGGGACCAGCACCCATCCCTCACCCCCACCCATGTCCAGGAACAGAGACTGCCATGCTTCCATGTGTCCATTCCGCACAGAGCCCCCCATGTTGCAATAGAACACATCACTGTACTCACATGCCTGACCATGATGTCCCTGCACACACATATACGTACATGGCCTATGTCACACATACAGGCAGGTATCAGACAAACAGCACACTGCAACATGCCCTGTCTCACACAGCAATGCTTGGCCACTTACCGGCCAACTCCAGATGGGTCTGCCTCCGAAGGATCTGGGCGTGGAGCGCTGGGTCTACGCGTTCCAGGACCCTCATCTGGATGTCACTCAGGCGTGCCCGGCCCCCCTCCGCGAGGCGCCGGGCCTTATTGAGGGTCCTGGACCTCAAGTCCTCCCAGCGCTTCTTGATGTGCTTGATGTCACGGGTTGCCACCCCCTCCGCGTTGATGGCAACCACTACATCGTCCCAGATCCTCTCCCGTCCTTCCTTGTTGGCGCGTGGTCTTCCGAAGAGGGCATCATAATGCCCCAGGACATGCTCCACCAGGACACCAACTTCCTTCTCACTGAAGCTGGTGGCCCTCTGCCTCTCTGGCTGGGGGTCGCCACTGGTCTCAGATGGTGCTTGCCCCGACATGGCGACTCCCGAGGCAGGCGTGGGTGGGCAACTGGGTCCTGGGGCTGGGCTGTGGAGCGATGGTATCCCAGTCGGGAGTCTACTGTTCCAGCAGGGGTGGACACAGCAACTGGACCCCTGCAGATGGCTGATGTGCAGGCACCAAATGGCAGGGCACGGTGGCAGCAGGCAGGCAGGCAGGCAGCAGCAGATGGCACGTGGGAGGCTGCTCGGGGCACTGGGGGGGCAGTGATTCGGCCTTCTGGGCAGGAGCGTGGTCTTCCGTGTGTATTCGCGTGGCCAGCTTGATACGGAGTGAATTGGCACGTGAAAAATCTGCACGTCAGCGTGTAATTCGAGGAAAGGCCCTTAGCGCGTAAGCGCGTCTGCACGCATACGCATTTTCATTGGACCAAAGGCCCTCAGCGCGTGAGCGCGTCTGTGACGTGACGTGCGAGGGTGTATCCCTCATTGCACGTGATGACAGAACACACGTGGATTCCAACCAATAGCGTGTGAAAGTTCACGGCACCCCGGAACACACGTACCCAGCCCAATCGCGTGTAGAATTTATCGCGCACCCCTGAAATACACGTACCCTGCTGAAATCGCGTGTGGAACTTCACGCGCACCCCTGAAATACACGCGCCCAGGCTATTCGCGTGTGGAACTTCACGCGCACCCCTGAAATACACGTATCCAGCCCAATCGCGTGTAGCATTCCTCGCGCACCCCTGAAATCCACGTACCCAGCCCAATCCCGTGTACATTTTCTCGCGCACCCCTGAAATCCACGTACCCAGCCCAATCGCGTGTAGAATTTATCGCGCACCCCTGAAATACACGTACCCTGCTGAAATCGCGTGTGGAACTTCACGCGCACCCCTGAAATACACGCGCCCAGGCTATTCGCGTGTGGAACTTCACGCGCACCCCTGAAATACACGTACCCAGCCCAATCGCGTGTAGCATTCCTCGCGCACCCCTGAAATCCACGTACCCAGCCCAATCGGGTGTACATTTTCTCGCGCACCCCTGTAATAGACGTACCCAGGCCAATCGCGTGTAGAATTTATCGCGCACCCCTGAAATACACGTACCCTGCTGAAATCGCGTGTGGAACTTCACGCGCACCCCTGAAATACACGCGCCCAGGCTATTCGCGTGTGGAACTTCACGCGCACCCCTGAAATACACGTACCCAGCCCAATCGCGTGTACGCTCGCTCCCCTCCAATCACACGCGATGACACCCGAATACGGGAAACACGTGCACGGCAAAAGACGTGCACAGGCGTCAACGAGTCCGCCCACACGGAGGCGTCCCGCGGACAGCATCAAAGTGCGCGCAAACAACAAACGCGTATATACAGCGACGATGAATGCCCCATTTGTTGCTGCACTGATCGTGGGACACCGCAGGAGGAGGAGAATAGCCAGGGCACGCATTTTTGCACCACGGACAAGCCTTTTTGGGATGCCTGACGACCAGGTCTACGGCAGGTATAGGTTTCCACCCCATATCATCCTAGACCTGGTCAGGGAGTGGGAAGATGACCTCACATCCCCCACCCTTTGCTCCCAAGCATTGAGCCCCTTGGAGAAGGTGCTCAATGTCTTGCATTTTTTGGCCACTGGGTCGTTTCAGCGGACCACTGCCATAGTGGGGGGGGTCTCACAGGCCACGCAGTCACCCTGCCTACACCAGGTACTGGCAATCATGATAGCGCACCCCTCAGTCCGCAGGCACATATACATGCCCAGAACACCCGCAGAAAGGCAGGCCGTTGTCCTGGATTTTTACAGGGTGGCACACTTCCCCAAAGTGCTCGGTGCCATAGATTGCACCCATGTGGCCCTACGTCCACCTAGGGCCACTGAGCACATCTACCGAAACCGCAAGCACTGGCATTCCATCAATGTACAGGTGGTATGCGATGCAAAGGGAATCATCACCTCTGTCTATGCAAACTACCCTGGCTCCACCCATGACAGTTTCATATACAGAATGTCCACCCTGAGCCGGGCCCTGGAAGCTGGGCAGCATGGCGACACATGGCTCTTAGGTGAGTACAAATGCCCTTGCACATGCATGCAAGTCACACACAGACAAATATCCAAACCCTAATAATCTCAATTATTATCACCTCCCCAGGGGACAGTGCCTACCCTCTGAGCAAACACATGATGACGCCAATCCGGAACCCCACCACACCACCCCAGGTAAGATACAACACTGCCCATATTGCAACCAGGGGCATAGTGGAGCGCACATTCGGAGTGCTCAAGTCACGTTTCCGCTCCCTTGACCGCTCTGGTGGGCAACTACTCTATGCACCACCAGTAGTGTGCAGGATCATTGTGGCAGCATGTGTCCTGCACAATGTTGCAACACGGCAGGGCGTCCCGGTGGACATGGTGGTGCCCCCACATCCCCAACCACAGGCACAGGCGCTGCACATGGGAGGGGACAGGGCACGTGGCGAGGAAGCCCGGACCCAGCTTGTGGCCACATTTTTCACCTAAACTCCCACCCCTGCGGAGTGCACACAGGCCTGGCACATACCAGGTGACAATCGATGATGACAAAGTGACAGTCAACTGTCACAACCCTACCACCCTGAGATAGTTGCCATGGAAGTGCCACATCGTCTGCATCCCTAGCTACTTAAACACAAGCTATCCTGTGCAACCAAAATGCACACATATGACATGTGAGATGACATGGGCCATACACAAGTATTCCAAGGCGCAATGAGGCAGGGGGGGGGGGAACAAGGGAACACAGAGAACGGTACTACTAGGCCAGGTGTCATTGAGATTGTGCAAGTGCAGGGGTAGGGGGAAGGGAAAAGTGCAAGGGGAAGGGTGGGGGGGAGTCCAGTACAGGGGAAGTAGGCCAAAAAAATAATACATAGGTCGCCTGGTGGCAACTGCAAAGGTAAGTGCAGACAAGTGCTGGGAAGGGAAGGCTGTAGGGATGGAGAGACAGTACTGCAGTGCAGGGGTTGCCAGGGTGGCAGTGCAAGTGGACAGTGGCTGGGCCAGGGACCGAGGTTGGTGAGAGTGTCCCAGTAGCAGCTCCTGTGCAGTTCCTGTGAAGAATTCTGCAAGGGAGAGGCAGAGAGTAAGCAGAAGCAAAGAGGAAGGTCTTGAGGTGCTTCCAGAACTGGAGATGGTTCCCCTCAAGTTCAAGTCAGGCAGGAAGTCAGTTCCAGGGGGAGGGCCCTGCTGCGGAGAGAAACCTACCCCCAGCTAGTTGCTCTGAGAAGCGGATGACCTGGACATGCAAGGTGTGCATCACACACACCTGCAAAACAGGCCATGGCCATCACTGTCATGTCACTCAAACCCTCCCAAACATCAACATGACATGGCAAGCAATACCCATACACCGACGCAGTAACGATAAGGTACACATTGCCATGTCCTAAATATACAGTGGCATCGGACAATGATGCCTGACCCGGAATCAGATGAAATGACAGACCAACAAAATGTCCCACCCAAAATAAGTTGTTTCCAAATGCATTGCAACAGTCGTAGACGTAACATCACAATGAATGCCTGTCTATATGCACATTATGCATTGCAAAATCAACACTGCAGCTCATGTGTGCAGTGTCCCACTCCTGCATCACACTGCTCAGCGCACAGCACAGTGAACAGCCATTGTGTGTGATGCACACCCTGAGCATCACATCTAAGTGACAGACTACATCAGACATCAAATTAGGCATGTACTGGAACCATAATCGGTCACAGAACATGTGCTGCCGGGACACAGTGGGCACCAGAAGGCAAACAGTGTACACGTGGATATGCAAGGATGGGAGTACATGGAGTGCATCCGAGTGCAAGTGTGTGGTTCTGCAGGGACATACACTCCACATATGCATGTGCACTCAAGTGACCATCAGTGTTCCCTACACATCACATGTGAACATCCACCATGTGTACACCCCAGCATGTCAAACCACAACTATCCCCTCGCACCTGAAAGGAAAACACAACACATGAACAGGCATTGATCAGCAGAACACAACATGTACATAGGACAACAACATTACAATGTCAGAGTTCCCATCACACTGCAGGGCAATGCAACTATCAACAACAACCCCCCCCTCCCGCGCAAATGACCATGGCCCACTGAACAACTGCACCTGGGTCATGGAGCCTCCAACCCTCATTTCCACCCGGCCACAGGATCACCTTTACCCTTCGTGTCCATCTCCCACCTTGTGTGTAAAAAGATGCCTGAACCCTCAGAATCCACAACCATTTCCAAAATCACAAAATGCAAGGCATGAAAACGAACCCAAACACCCTCCAGTAGATGACTTGACGAAGCAGTACCTCACAAACGCCAAGTACTACCACAATGATGCAACAACCAAGGTAGTACAGCAGAACAATGTCACGACAGGATGTGAGACATGTGTGGTACATGACATAGGATGATGCACCATGAATGGATGTGTACTGTTACAGGTCCCCTGTACAGGCGCGGGAGTCTCATGAAACAACCACCCACACCATGTCCCGGGTGCCTGCAAGGTCAAACTCACACAGGCCCCTGAGATCATGGTGGGGAATGAGGTTCAGGGATATGCAGTCGGGACAGGTGTAGACACACTGGATGACTGGAATGAGTGGCAGGTGAGGGGAGGAGGAATGACACATTAAACTAGGGAATGCACGAATATGTACAACCTGCATGAACACATACACAATCCAAACAAACTTGGACATCATTGTCATGGCCTTCTGTAGTCCAGGCTCAGGAGTGGTACGAACCAACCACCCCCTCTAGGGTTTTGGCGCCTGCAAGTTCGGGGCTTACACAGGCATCCGCAACCCCAGTGGGGAAAGAGGGTCAGGGAACGTTGCTTGGATAGGCACGGGAAGCAGGAACACCGGGTAGAGGGCACAGGTTTCATAATTGCATAGGATCACGGGTGATTAGGGCAAAAAACATACCAAATCGGACCACACATACATCCATGCATCAGTACACTCCACAGCAAGCCTATGCAGGGCAGTTTGTAAGGAAAACAACAAGACACTTAGCTCTGGTTTTGAGTGCTGGCCTCCTGCCTGCGCACTCTCAGGGCCGGTTACAGGAGCACTGCAATGCTGCAAAGAGAGACACAGTCAACAACCTGTATGTGCCAATTACACTAAAACACAACACAAAACATGCCCCATAGCAACAAACTACTCTACAAACAGACAATCAGTGCTCGATGCTTCGTAACCATATATAACATCACCCCTGTGACGGGTCATGCACAGTCAATGCAGTAAGTCAGGCGCTGGTGGGTGCGTGGCAAATGGAACACCAATGTGTCACAATTCACACAACATGCAATGTTCCCTGGGTAAGCAGACAAACCCATATGGCAAGCCATGACTACAGAGCAAGTTGCGTACCACCATGACCAAAACAAAGTTGGCAGTGCATTAATCATGAAGTACGTGGAATAGACATGCACTGCACCCAAGTATGTCCCTTGCTGTATGTCCCTGTGAGCTGCCCCTTTCCATGTCTCGGAAGGCTACATGGTTGATACAAGTGCCTCAATGAACCTTGTTGTACCGCAGGGTATGTGCCACTGCCCCTGCATGTGTCCCAGACAACCCTACTGTCAACAGCCATCAGTCCACAAACACATCTGAGCTGCATTGTGTGCTTCAACACCAATATTCGTCTAAGCTCACCCTCAGTGCTGTGACTAAGCCCCCATGTGCAAGTCGCCTGGTGCAAGCTTTGCTGTGTCGTGGCCCCCCTGTGCTGCTCACCTTGCCAGGAGTTCCTTGGAACATGTCAGCAGTTCTAGGATGTGGGTCTGCAATCACTGTGGCTCTGCTCGTGCACACATGTGCATGTGGGCACCAAGAAACGGGTCAGGAATTCCGTCGTCCAATGGGCCATGTCTGCTGCCAAAGGTGCTCTGGTGCCTCATCCCCCTGCAGAAAGTGCATGAAACAAATGATTAATGCATCAAAGTGATCTGTGTGTGTCTCATCAGGCATCTCATTACTTGACCATGTCAGAGAGTCACATCACAAATCACACCATCAGCCCGTCTTTGACTTCCAAAGTGTGGAACACTATCTACAGCATGAATTGCAACAGGCACGTGTACAGGAAAGATATGAGACATAATACACAATGCATAGCAATCAATGTCCACATTAATCATGACACACCCCATCTAGCAAAAGCTGAACAGTGGACAATTACACCCAAATCATCCCCACTAGGGGTGTCAACACAAGTCACAAAGCACCAGACATGCCACAGATATGACAGTCCAAAGCCCTTGTGTAAAATTCTGTAACACCGAACCATCCTTGCGAGCCCATGGATAAGGGAGGCAGGAGTGGCATATGTGAGTCAAGGAACCCAAGCAGCAAACACATACACAAGACAACCATGAAGGGCCCAGCTGGAACAGACAGTGGATGCCTTCAAAAACCACAAGGCACCGCACTGTCACATGAAAGCACAATAGACTACAAATTTTAAACTAACTCAACTATTAACTAATTACACTGACTATGGAAAACCTACATTACCTATTTAAACTAACTATCAAACAGAAACTTAACTAACTAAACTAAAAGAAAAATCAAAAATGGCCACATACGACCCGGGGGGGAGGGGAGGCACCCAGGAGGGGGGAGGTACAGGGTGCTGCTCAACATCCACATGCGATGATGCTGAGCCAAAAAAAAATACCTCCATGGGCTCAACGCCTGCACAGCACGACCTATGTGGGAGATAGTTGGTCGTCCGAGTCTGGCTCATCCTGGTAAGGAGGACGTGGCACAGTAGCCTGGCCACGCCTAGCCGCAGCTTGCCCCTCGTCGGCAGCAAGTCTGCCGGACAGGTGATCCTGGTTCTGTGTGGCGATGTTACATAGGTCTGCATGCAGAACCTCACGTGATACACGTGCTTCCTCTTGCAAGGTAGCACGTGTAACACGGAGTTCCTCCTGCAAGGCCTGGCTGGACAACCGCTGCACCTCCCGGCAAGCCTGTAGCTCAGCCGAGATGGTGCGCTCAAGCTGTGCAAACCTCTCCTCTGCCTGCTGCCTCTGGGACATCATAAGGATACCCAGAGTGGATCTGAGGGAGGCATACTCCTCCCTCAGGGCATCCATGTGCGCCTCTGCGTGAGCAGCAATTGCTTGACGCAGAGACGACATTTCAGCCTGGCGTGCCCTGTCTGAGGCCGCCATGCCCAGCCTGAGCGAGCGGGCCGTGGACCGTGCCGCCTGCTGCTGGAGAAGCACCTGCCTAGCAGGGGGGAGCACAGATCGGGCCACACGCTCCATGCTGTCAGCGATGTTCTCCATTGCTGCCCCCTGCCGTTCGGAATTGGCAGTCATGTCTTGCTCCCACTCAGTATATAGCGGTTGCGCGCGGCGACCGCGTTGCCGGGCTTGACCCCTGCGGGACCCAAGGACCGGGGGTCCTCGCTGTGTTGGCACCGCCTGCGGCTGCACGACTACATGCCCCCGTCGACGTGATGTCCCAGGCACATCAGTGACTGGTGTGGAGGGTGACCCTGCGTCCCGATCCACCACGGGCGGAGGAACCAAGACTGTCTGATCCCTCAGTGCAGGTGTCGCAGACAGAGGAGTGTCCACATCAGAATCACTCACCCCTGACACATGGACTTGATGCTCATCCAACTCAACATGGACGTCAGAGTCGTCATCAAGGCTGGACTCATAGGCAGCCAGAGACAGGATGGACTGCAGCACTTGGGGGTTTTCGTGGCCTACCACCCCACGACCCCCACTAGTGCCGGGTTGATGTGGTCTTACCAACCCTGTGTCTGGCATGACAACACCATCCTCTGCATCCATTGCGTCATCACCTGAAAAATAGAGAGGAAAAGGTCACTACATATGTCAGAAGCACACAACACACACACACACACCGACAGCAAAGGTATCCGGCAGACATGTGACACACAACATATGACCTGGCATGCATGCTGGGTCTACTTTGATTAGCTACTGTGATCAGACCTGTTGAAAGGTGGCAGTTTGCATCGAAGTGGGTCTATGCAATGCTGAAAATGTGTACGCCACACACTACCTACATGTACAAGCACTCCATGGTGTGTGCCAGGAAATGTGAAGGCAGTGCAATGTCAAATTCAGACATCACGTGCATTGTGTATTCAATGCGTACCATGTCTAGCAGCCAAGCACCCCTCCACCCCAGTACCAAAGCAGGGATGCCTAGCATGGTATCAAAAGGCTGCCCATACACCTGTGTATTGACAAGCAGTGTTGACTGGCATCAACAGCTTAATGTGATTCAAATTACAACACTGCAAATGATGCTGGGACAGTGGGCAGGACACATGATGGAAGATCCGGAGGCCGGCCACGTGTGAAGAAGACACGACAAGAGTTGGACTGAGTCATTGGCCATTGAACAGGCTGAGGCCTGTGAGCCACACAGATTGTCAGAGCCTAAACATGTGTGCAACGCAGGACTGAGCCACAGTTGACATGGGGAGGCCGATAATATGGCAGGCAATGTATGTAACCAAGGACTCATATTACAGTGATCATCCCGTCAAGGATACATAGGGGCATGCGTGGAATGCACATGGAGCATGAATGGGCACTCAAGTCCCTGCGGGACATCTGACCCATGCACAGTACAAGTGGGATACCCTGCATCGAGTACTAAGGCTGTACCACACGGCATATGTCTGGCAGTTTCTGAGCTGCAAGTTAGCATCTACACAGGACACATGAACAAGAAACTACACATTGGCAAGAATGTAGCAGACCAGTGCAAAGGTGGAACTGGGGTGCAGAGTGGCGGAGGAGGAGCAAGGGAGCATGCCCACATGGAGTCCCGCATGCAGGCAGAGGAGACATGCATGACGGTAGCATTGCATTACTTACACATCAGAACCATGTACACGTCACATGTAGCAGCAATCATGCACAACACATCCCACAAGTGAAACACACACGTCCTCAACAACTACGCATCAACACTCACTGGACTGGGCATCAAAGTCCAGCATCTCTCCCACACCTTCGACCAATTCTGGTGGTATGAACTCCGCAACGAGAGCCTCATGCGGAGTGAGTTCTTCCTCCTCTGGTGCAGGCCCACCGCCAGTCACCAGAGTCAAGTTGTAATTTGAGGCACGCTTAGCCTTAGTGCTGCGCTTGATGTCATTCCAGCGCTTTTTGCACTCCTGCGCCGTGCGCACCTCATGGCCGAATGAACTGACATGTTCCGCAACATGCTTCCAGTGGGTGTCACGTTGGGCAGCCGTAGTCTGACTATTGGCACCCACTAGCATGTCACGGCTGTGTCCCCGCACGTAGTCCACGAGGAAGTCCAGTTCCTGCTTACAGAAAGGCTTCTTCCTCGACGTGCAGGAGGTCGTGGCTGTGTGTGGGGTCCCAGCCTGTGCTGCAGGTGCAACCTTCCTCCTCTTGGACAGTGGCGCAGACCCTGGCTGGCTAATGCCGCCCTGACCAGTATGGCCAGTGGGTTCGGTGGATTGAGCCGAGGGAGTGGCAGGTGGAGGGATGACCAAAGGCCTGACTTGTGTCAGTGGCAGCTGGGTGCCCACTAATGGACCCTGCGCAGCAACATCAGCTGTGGCAGGGTCATTGACCGCAACGGTCCTGGTTGGCAGACTCACAACCGGGGTGCTGTTGGGTGCATCTGCCCCTGCACTTGCCAACACCCGGCTGTTCGGGGCAGCAGATGACATGACTGCCCCAGGGACACGTGTCTTGGTCTGAGCAGCCCGGCGTGCCCCTATGGTTTCCCCCCTGGCCTGTTGGAGATCTACCAAGGGCTCTTCAAGTGCCAACGCAGCCTGCGCTGGCAGACCCTGAGCCTGGGTGGCGGTGTCCACAGCTGCACCTGCAGCTACCGCTGCCCTTGGGCCCGTGGCAGTCGATGGAACGGACTGCCGGGTCATACGGGTGCCAGTGCCTGATGCAGGAGCTGCATCCCCCGGAACCACAGGGGGTGGTGGCATGGCTGCACCAACACATGGCACAACATTGTGCTCAAGTGGCGCACCCCTGCCTCTTCCCCCTCTGTGGCTGCCCTGGACACCCTGGAGTCCCCCTACTCCCTGGTCACCACAGCCACGTCCCCGACCACGCCCGCCACGAGGAGTACGCCCAGCTGAGGCGCCCCTCACCTTTGGTGGCCTCCCAACCATGGCACAGATGTAATAGTGCTGGCACAGATGGAGTGGTGCCAATGGGAGGTGTACAGCACAATTGACCTGGGCAATTGGGGTGAAGGGGGTGGGAAGCAAGATGTTAACAGCCCCCCTGCACCTGCAAGGCTGTATGTGACCCCGGTGATGTGGTGACGGGTCACGCAACGCTCAGGCACCCCAAAACTGCAGTAAAACCGTGCACGCAACCCTGCAGCCTACGTGCGTGGATTTAACCTCCCGCAGTATGCGGTGGCACCCAGTAACACGAATAACGCGTACGCGTGGGACACGCAGGCTACGATGACATCGAAAATGGGTGCAATACACAGGGGCACCCGCAGTGGGAAATGGAGCGTTTGCGACTCGCGTCTGACTAGCGCGATGCAGAAAAACACGCGTAGCCAATACCCCCGCCAAAAGAAGAGATACGTCCTTGAGAGCTGTGAAGTAGATGGCGCGCGAAACAACTGGAAGCAGCAACACACGTTGGTCTCCACGGAAGGCACGTACAGCGAACTGCTGGGCCCGCTCACCTTTAACCCGTGCTGAGGGAAACGCACGCGCGCGTCACATCACATGCGGACGTGCAGTTTTTCACGCGATTACGCGCATTACACGCGGACGTGCAGTTTTCCACACGCGATTGGGCTGGGTACGTGTGTTTCAGGGGTGCGCATGAAGTTCCACACGCGAATAGCCTGGGCGCGTGTATTTCAGGGGTGCGCGTGAAGTTCCACACGCGATTTCAGCAGGGTACGTGTATTTCAGGGGTGCGCGATAAATTCTACACGCGATTGGGCTGGGTACGTGTGTTCCGGGGTGCCGTGAACTTTCACACGCGATTGGTTGGAATCCACGTGTGTTCTGTCATCACGTGCAATGAGGGATACACCCTCGCACGTCACGTCACAGACGCGCTCACGCGCTGAGGGCCTTTGGTCCAATGAAAATGCGTATGCGTGCAGACGCGCTTACGCGCTAAGGGCCTTTCCTCGAATTACACGCTGACGTGCAAATTTTTCACGTGCCAATTCACTCCGTATCAAGCTGGCCATGCGAATACACACGGAAGACCACGCTCCTGCCCAGAAGGCCGAATCACTGCCCCCCCAGTGCCCCGAGCAGCCTCCCACGTGCCATCTGCTGCTGCCTGCCTGCCTGCCTGCCTGCCTGCCTGCCTGCTGCCACCGTGCCCTGCCATTTGGTGCCTGCACATCAGCCATCTGCAGGGGTCCAGTTGCTGTGTCCACCCCTGCTGGAACAGTAGACTCCCGACTGGGATACCATCGCTCCACAGCCCAGCCCCAGGACCCAGTTGCCCACCCACGCCTGCCTCGGGGGTCACCATGTCGGGGCAAGCACCATCTGAGACCAGTGGCGACCCCCAGCCAGAGAGGCAGAGGGCCACCAGCTTCAGTGAGAAGGAAGTTGGTGTCCTGGTGGAGCATGTCCTGGGGCATTATGATGCCCTCTTCGGAAGACCACGCGCCAACAAGGAAGGACGGGAGAGGATCTGGGACGATGTAGTGGTTGCCATCAACGCGGAGGGGGTGGCAACCCGCGACATCAAGCACATCAAGAAGCGCTGGGAGGACTTGAGGTCCAGGACCCTCAATAAGGCCCGGCGCCTCGCGGAGGGGGGCCGGGCACGCCTGAGTGACATCCAGATGAGGGTCCTGGAACGCGTAGACCCAGCGCTCCACGCCCAGATCCTTCGGAGGCAGACCCATCTGGAGTTGGCCGGTAAGTGGCCAAGCATTGCTGTGTGAGACAGGGCATGTTGCAGTGTGCTGGTTGTCTGATACCTGCCTGTATGTGTGACATAGGCCATGTACGTATGTGTGTGTGCAGGGACATCATGGTCAGGCATGTGAGTACAGTGATGTGTTCTATTGCAACATGGGGGGCTCTGTGCGGAATGGACACATGGAAGCATGGCAGTCTCTGTTCCTGGACATGGGTGGGGGTGAGGGATGGGTGCTGGTCCCATGTACACGTATGGTGTCCATGTGTGTGTGTCTGACCTGCGTGTCTGTGACTTGTCACCGCCATGGATGCATGACACATGTCTGTGACAATGTTCAGATTCACTGATGCAGCCTAGTCATCCTTGTATCCACTGCGTCTGTGGTGCACGCGGCCAGATGGATGGAACTACGGTGTGGTGTGTGCATGTGATGGAAAGACCCATGATGCATGTGAGTTTGAAACCAACATTGTATGAATCATGAGTCCCTTGGTCATGTATGCCAATGTCCATGGCCTGCCCCATGCCTGTTACTGTATGTGTTTTGCCTGCACTGACCCATGTGTTGTGGAGGGACATGATGGGAGTGATGTATGACAGTGCCACTCATCTGCTGTTGCTTCCTGTCTAGGGGACCATTGTACAGTACCCTGATGCTTGTGTTCTATGTCTCCCTCTACACAGTGGCAAGTGAAGAAGAGGGCGGAGAAGGCGCTGTGGAGCAGAGCGGCGGGGATGCCGCCACGGCTGCAGCGGAAGGGGTGGGTGAGCCCCCACAGGGGCTTGCACCGGCGGATGACGGCGTGGAGACATCCAGGTTGGTGGTTTCCACAGAGGGGGAGGAGGCCGCTACTGAGCCACACATGGGGCCTGGTGGGGGCATCCCCGCTGGTGCAAGTGGTGCAGTCCAGGGCCAGGGGCAGGAGGCAGCACAGGTCGCCGTGGAGGTGCCTGTGCATGTCACTGTCCCTGACACTGTGACTGCACCACCATGCACCAGCAGGGATGCCCCATCCCAGGCCCGTCCGCAGGTAGGGGAGATGTCCATGTCATCTGACACTCCTCTACCTGCGGACGAGGGGACCCCTGGCCGTGTGGAGAGGGTCCTGATTGGTGTCGCGTTGCGCACGGCTGGCATTCGTGATGAGGTGCATGCTTCCCGGGAGGAGCATGCACATCATCACGAAGAGCACCGTGCGTACGTGAACCATTTGGGAGCCGCCATGGTCGGGGGTTTCCTACATGTGTGTGGCCTTCTGGCGACCCTCTCCTCCTCTGTGGGGGCTATGCGCCAGTCGTGCTCCATGCCGTCTTCCGGCCCAGATGCCACCAGGGCCCCCTGTGGACCTGCCCCGACCAACGCAGCCAGCTCGGTGGGGACCCCATCCCTGCCACAGTCGGGAGTCGAAGGTCCAGCAGGGGTGGACACACCAGCAACTGTCCCCCTGCAGATGGAGGATGTGCCGGCATCATCTGGCAGGGCATGTGCACGACGGCATCGGTGGATTCCATCAGCCTGGATGCCGTCGTGCTGGCAGAGGCAGTGGCGTCGGAGGCAGCAGCAGGCTCGACGTGGGAGGCATCATGGCTCGGGGCCATCAAGATCAGAGGGGCAGGCATCGGCCGGAGGGCAGGTGAACCCTGGGATGGCAGTGTCTTCCGTGTGGGAGCAGTTGGTCCAGCGGATAGGTGCGGAGCGGCAGCGGGCGGAAGAGGAGCGGCTCACCATGGTCAGGGCGGAGTTCTCTATGCGTCGGGCGTTGAGGCGGGCTGAGTGCCTCGAGGAAGCTCGCAGGGAGTTTGAGGTGGACACGGGGTTGTCCCTGCGAGACCTCGGGGCCAGGACAGAGTCCCGCCTCCGGGACATCGACATGGAGTTCGATGATGCCCTGGCCGGCAACATCACAGAGTGAGCCGCAGGACTTGCCCGCTGCCATTGTATATAGTTCTTTAGTTAGTTAGTGTTAGGTTTCCTTTATTTTTTAAGTTTTTTTTGGACCGCTCGGACAATGGCCACTTTTCTGTATATATTTTTTTCATTAGTTAGTAGTAGTAGGTTTCATTTATGGTGTTGGGCTCATGGACCCTGGGATCTTCTTGTACATAGTTTGATGTTTGGAAAACATTTGTTGGATTTATATTTCCGTTCACCATGAGGCAATGGTTTTTCCTTATTTTTTCCCCCCATTATTTTGCTTTGGACTACATTAGTTTTTGGATTCCTTTGTTTTTTTGTTTTTTCTATTAGTTCTCGGACATGGACCATTAGTTTTGTCATCCCCATTGTTGTGTGTTTTATTTCTTTACTTCATTTTCATCTTTAATACATATATTTATAACTTACATTTGTGGTATTTTCTCATTGGTTTCATGCATGTCATGATATGGGTTTTGACATTCACTTGCACCCATTGTGTATGTGTGTGTGACGGACATGTGTTCATTTACATACTTGCCATTGGGGTTGTATCATGTAATTGCATCTACTATGTGGTTGGATGCAATCCTTGGCTGGGTATTTGTGCTGGGTATGCTGCCCATTACTGCCATGATTGCGTTTCGTCAGGACCTGGGGGCAGGGGGACATGGTTGGGGGCTTGCTGG
Source organism: Ambystoma mexicanum (assembly GCF_040938575.1). NCBI lineage: Eukaryota > Metazoa > Chordata > Amphibia > Caudata > Ambystomatidae > Ambystoma > Ambystoma mexicanum. The sequence goes on from NC_090922.1 coordinate 1,163,300,021, forward strand.
CAGGTGCCCCACAGTGCTGGGGGGTGGGGGTGCAAGGGGATATGGTTGGGGGCCTGCTGGCAGGTGCACCACAGTGCTGGGGGGTGGGGGTGCAGGGGGACATGAGTGGGACATGGTTGGGGGCCTGCTGGCAGGTGCCCCACAGTGCTGGGGGGTGGGGGTGCAGGGGGACATGAGTGGGACATGGTTGGGGGCCTGCTGGCAGGTGCCCCACATTGCTGGGGGGTGGGGGTGCAAGGGGATATGGTTGGGGGCCTGCTGGCAGGTGCCCCACAGTGCTGGGGGGTGGGGGTGCAAGGGGACATAAGTGGGACATGGTTGGGGGCCTGCTGGCAGGTGCCCCACAGTGCTGGGGGGTGGGGGTGCAGGGGGACATGAGTGGGACATGGTTGGGGGCCTGCTGGCAGGTGCCCCACAGTGCTGGGGGGTGGGGGTGCAAGGGGATATGGTTGGGGGCCTGCTGGCAGGTGCCCCACAGTGCTGGGGGATGGGGGTGCAGGGGGACATGAGTGGGACATGGTTGGGGGCCTGCTGGCAGGTGCCCCACAGTGCTGGGGGGTGGGGGTGCAGGGGGACATGAGTGGGACATGGTTGGGGGCCTGCTGGCAGGTGCCCCACAGTGCTGAGGGGTGGGGGTGCAGGGGGACATGAGTGGGACATGGTTGGGGGCCTGCTGGCAGGTGCCCCACAGTGCTGGGGGGTGGGGGTGCAGGGGGACATGAGTGGGACATGGTTGGGGGCCTGCTGGCAGGTGCCCCACAGTGCTGGGGGGTGGGGGTGCAGGGGGACATGAGTGGGACATAGTTGGGGGCCTGCTGGCAGGTGCCCCACAGTGCTGGGGGGTGGGGGTCCAGGGGGACATGAGTGGGACATGGTTGGGGGCCTGCTGGCAGGTGCCCCACAGTGCTGGGGGGTTAGGGTGCAGGGGGACATGTGGCTTGGCTGGGGGGCATGCCCATGGTGGATGGGCTGCCTGCGGGACATGACCAGGGGTGCAGGCTAGTCCCCTGTGGTGTGGGCTGCCTGCAGAGGTCGTGGAGGGGGTAGAGGGGAGACCTGGGAGGACCCACACTGGCAATTCACCTCTTCAACTTCCCGCACACCCAAGTAATACACTGCCCCACTCGCACAGGCCCAATCGCGTGTAGGATTTCTCGCGCACCCCTGTAATACACGTACCAGGCCAATCGCGTGTAGCATTTCTCGCGCACCCCTGAAATCCACGTACCCAGCCCATTCGCGTGTAGATTTTCTCGCGCACCCCTGTAATACACGTACCCAGCCCAATCGCGTGTAGCATTCCTCGCGCACCCCTGAAATACACGTACCCTGCTGAAATCGCGTGTGGAACTTCACGCGCACCCCTGAAATACACGCGCCCAGGCTATTCGCGTGTGGAACTTCACGCGCACCCCCGGAATACACGTACCCAGCCCATTCGCGTGTAGATTTTCTCGCGCACCCCTGTAATACACGTACCCAGCCCAATCGCGTGTAGCATTCCTCGCGCACCCCTGAAATCCACGTACCCAGCCCAATCGCGTGTACATTTTCTCGCGCACCCCTGTAATAGACGTACCCAGGCCAATCGCGTATAGCATTTCTCGCGCACCCCTGAAATCCACGTACCCAGACCAATCGCGTGTAGATTTTCTCGCGCACCCCTGTAATACACGTACCCAGGCCAATCGCGTGTAGAATTTCTCGCGCACCCCTGAAATCCACGTACCCCGCTCACTCGCGTATTTGACTTCCCGCGCGCCACTTTTTTGATGCGCTGGGACTCTACCACCTGCCTTCGTGTGGCGGCCGTGTTTCAGCTTGTGCGTGTCTTTGCCTGTGCGTGGCTTTGCCCTATTCGATTCCATGAATACGTGTGGTTCGAGTGCGTGTGGGCGTTCCGTCTGCTTCCCTGCAGTACATCCCCAGTTACGCCCTTATTTTCCCGTGTTGTTCCCCATTCCGCGCGTTACGCCCCATGTCCCGCCCACTTTCTGGTGTGTGCGCTGAGGTTGTGCGCTTTCACTGTGCGCGTCGCGCACGCCTTTCGCGATGTTGCAGTGACTTGTGCGCCATGCATGGGTTTGGCGCACATCCCGCGGTGAACACGCGCAGGGACTTCCAGATTTTCGGCGCACGTTTGTTCCATGAATCGGCCCCTAAATAGTTTAGACAAATCAATCTCAAACACAACAGGCTTAAAAAAGATATTAAAATTATCCTTAAATTGCAGAGTAATGCTTAAACGTAACCTTGACGTGGACCAAGGACTAGTTAATGGAGCACTGGGTACAGTTGTTGGCTTTCAAACATACCCACGTGACAACAAAATTCAGTTTGTTAATATTCTCTTTGACAAACTTTCAGAAGTAAAAAGGATAGGACGCTCACCAGCTCGATTCCTTCTCTTGAAAGACATGTATGTAGCAGAGAACAATTTTCTCTAACTCTTGCATACGCAGTCACAATTCATAAATCACAAGGTCTTACCCTAGACAAAGCAATGATAGATATTGGTAACACACTCTTTAAAGAAAGCATGAGCTACGTAGCACTATCACGCTTACGTACACTTGACAGTCTATTTCTAATCAACTTTGATGAAAGTAAAGTAAACGCTGATATTCCTTGCATTTTAGAATACAATAGATTTCGCTCACTATACACCCCTCATCTAAACACATATTCTGTTCCACAAAAAGTAAAATGTTATAAAAGAAAAATAAATCAAACAGAAATGCAACAGGATGTCACTGCAAATCCTCCAAAGAGAGTAAAAGAAACTAATACTTCATCAAGTACCACAAGCAAAAAAGAATCAATTAGGGAAAGTAAACCAGGTACTTCTTCAAAGAAGGAAGACAAACTCCAAAAAAAAGCAGTCAGATACAGAACTACCCATTTAAACTCTCAAATATAGTTGGTGTAAGTTGCTACGCAAATGTAGCAATGAATATTCTATTTCAATTACCACCAATTGTTGACAACATTTACTTACACAGTACAGACCCATTGTGTTTGCAAATGTTAGTACTTCACGAAATGCAGCAAACAATCCTGATAACACATATAGGGCCTCATTACAACTCAGGCGTTAAGGGTTAACGCCGTCGTTAACCCTTAACGCCTGATTCCAATTTTAACAGCTGCTTTTAGCAGCCGTTAAAATCCATGGCGCTAAACCGCCTTGGTGCTAATTACGGCACCATAATTTACGGTGCCGTAATTAGCGCCTTCCCCACTCCCATTATGCCCTATGGAGCAAAAATGGGAATGGGGAATGGTAAATGGGAAATGGGGATTTACCGCCCCACTCACCTTGGAATGGGGCGGTAAATCCGCCATCCACCATGGTGTAAACATAGTTTACACCATGGTGGTAAAGTTGGTGTACTTACCGCCTGGGTCGTAATGACCCCAATTGGGCCTCATTACAACTCAGGCATTAAGGGTTAACGCCGTCGTCAACCCTTAACGCCTGATTCCAATTTTAACGGCTGCTTTTAGCAGCAGTTAAAACCCATGGCGCTAACCCGCCTCGGTGCTAATTACGGCACCGTAATTTACGGTGCCGTAATTAGCGCCTTCCCCACTCCCATTATGCCCTATGGGGCAAAAATGGGAATGGGGAAGGGTAAATGGGAAATGGGGATTTACCGCCCCACTCACCTTGGAATGGGGCGGTAAATCCGCCATCCACCATGGTGTAAACATAGTTTACACCATGGTGGTAAAGTTGGCGTACTTACCGCCTGGGTCGTAATGACCCCCATAGTGTTTATGGAATAAGACAACAATTGGACTACTGTGCTGGAATGGTGAAATTCACTATAAACTCACAGGAAGATCCACAAGAATTTCTAATGTACTTACTTCAAGTACTGGAAAACAAAAACATACCTATAAATGAAATCTTCCAGATTTCATACATGTGGAAACATACATGCACTCTCTGCAACAATGTGACACAAGAACAAATCCCCAATGAACGCTTTGTATATATATCAATACCTAATTGTGAATCCATTCCATTTCAGCAACTTGTACAAAATGCAAACCATGGTAGATTATGTTCTACCTGCAATACGGATAATCGCTCCACGTTACTAATACAAACACATAGTAAATACGTAATACTAATGCTTCTACGTTACAATGCAGATGGTACCAAAAACAACTGCAAGCTGACTGGATTCACACA